>NC_063345.1:42551764-42592462 GCF_021869965.1 Rhincodon typus
CTTGTGAAATCCACATTGATACCATTGGGCTGCAGGGTTCCCAAGCAGAATATGAGTTGCTGTTCCTGCAACCTTCGGGTGGCATCGTTGTGGCACTGCAGGAGGCCCAGGATGGACATGTCGTCTGAGGAATGGGAGGGGGAGTTGAAATGGTTCGCGACAGGGAGGTGCAGTTGTTTATTGCGAACCGAGTGTAGGTGTTCTGCAAAGCGGTCCCCGAGCCTCCGCTTGGTTTCCCCGATGTAGAGGAGGCCACAATGGGTGCAGTATACCACATTGGCAGATGTGCAGGTGAACATCTGCTTGATGTGGAAAGTCTTCTTGCGGCCTGAGATGGGGGTGAGGGAGGAGGTATGGGGGCAGGTGTAGCACTTCCTGTGGTTGCAGGGAAAAGTGCCGGGTGTGGTGGGGCTGGAGGGGAGTGTGGAGCGGACAAGGGAGTCACGGAGAGAGTGGTCCCTCCAGAAAGCAGATAAGGGTGGGGAGGGAAAGATGTCTTTGGTGGTGGGATCGGATTGCAGATGGCAGAAGTGTCAGAGGATGATGCGTTGGATCCGGAGGTTGGTGGGGTGGTACGTGAGGATGAGGGGGATTCTTTTTTGGTTGTTATTGCGGGGACGGGGTGTGAGGGATGAGTTGCGGGAAATGTGGGAGACATGGTTGAGGGCGTTCTCGACCACTGAGGGGAGGAAGTTGCGGTCCTTGAAAAACGAGGACATCTAAGATGTACGGGAGTGGAATGCCTCATCCTGGGAGCAGATGCGGCGGAGGCAAAGGAATTGGGAATAGGGGATGGCATTTTTGCAGGAAGGTGGATGGGAGGAGGTGTATTCTAGGTAGCTGTGGGAGTCGGTGGGCTTGAAATGGATATCGGTTTCTAGGTGGTTGCCCGAGATGGAATCAGAGAGGTCCAGGAAGGAGAGAGAGGTATTAGAGATGGTCCAGGTGAACTTAAGGTTGGGGTGGAAGGTGTTGGTGAAGTGGATGAACTGTTCGAGCTCCTTGTGGGAGCACGAGGTGGCACCAATACAGTCATCAATGTAACGGAGGAAGAGATGGGGTTTAGGGCCAGTGTAGGTATGGAAGAGGGATTGTTCCACGTAACCTACAAAGAGGCAGGCATAGCTTGGGCCCATGCGGGTACCCATTGCCACCCCCTTTGTCTGTAGGAAGTGGGAGGAGTTGAAAGAGAAGTTGTTGAGTGTGAGGACGAGTTCGGCTAAGCGGATGAGGGTGTCAGTGCAGGGGGACTGGTCGGGCCTGCGGGACAGGAAGAAGCGGAGGGCCTTTAGGCCAACTGTAAGGGGAATGCAGGTGTACAGGGACTGGACGCCCATGGTAAAGGTGAGGTGTTGGGGACCGGGGAATTGGAAGTTCTGGAGGAGGTGGAGGGCATGGGTGGTGTCACGGACGTAGGTAGGGAGTTCCTGGGCCAAGCTTCAAAATCTCCCCTCCCCCTACCACATCCCAAAACCAGCCCAGCTCGTTCCCGCCTCCCTAACCTGTTCTTCCTCCCACCTATCCCCTCCTCCCACCTCAAGCCGCACCCCCATCTCCTACCTACTAACCTCATCCCGCCCCCTTGACCTGTCCGTCCTCCCTGGACTGACCTATCCCCTCCCTAACTCCCCACCTACACTCACCTTTACCGGCTCCTTCCCCGCCTCCTCGACCTGTCTGTTTCCTCTCCACCTATCTTCTCCTCTATCCATCTTCTATCCGCCTCCCCCTCTCTCCCTATTTACTTCAGAACCCCCTTCCCCTCCCCCATTTCTGATGAAGGGTCTTGGCCCGAAACGTCAGCCTTTCTGCTCCTATGATGCTGCTTGGCCTGCTGTGTTCATCCAGCCCTGCACCTTGTTGTCTTGGATTCTCCAGCATCTGCAGTTCCTACTATCTCTGACTTAATTTCTCAATCACTACCTTAGCAGTAATTATCTTAAGGATATGGTCTCTGGGAATCTAGTAGACATATTCATAATTGTCGAAGAGACTAGATTAAATCACACACCAAAGGCCCAGACTTCGAGGCAAAGAGATTTTATACGTGATATCACGGAGAGTCAACGCTGACAAAAGATCAGGTCCGAAGACTCCGACAAGCACAAAAAAAAGCAGAAATTATACAGAATTTATACATTTATACAGTTTAACTTGTACAAACAAGTTAAAACAAGCTGCAATTGGACTGTGTTTTAGCAAGGCAAGGTCGTTACTTAGGCAACCAGACATACATGAATTGAAGCGGAATGCGGTGAAAATAAGAGTGTTCAGATGCTGTGAACCCTAGCTTTTTGCTATCTGTCCTACGTGACTTCTCAGGCTAGGGAAACGCAGTTTGCAGTTACAGCTATATGTACTGTTTCATAAAGCTAAAGTTTCCCTACTTCGTGCTCGTAGTCATGTATTATTTTAATTCATTACTCCTCAGCCTAAATTAAACAGTCTCAACATACATGTATGCCACAATAATAGTGAAGATTTACAATGCCCAGCCTCTTTTTCTTAGCAAAGGTCCCACAGAATCTGCTAACAGCTTATTAAATAGTTCCTGAAATACTGATATGGCAGTTTGAGGTTTTTTTTTGATTGCATGTCTGGTTTTCTGATCCACACATCTGGCAATTAGTGCAGGTTTTACGAAACTGTTCCAGGTCCATGTGAAACCTTGAATAGTGAAAACATTGATTTATACATGCTCGGGTCTTCCAGATTCTCAAATGTCCTGCCATAGGAATTTCACGATCTATTCTTTATTGCCTGTTGCCAATGTTTTGCAGCACCACTGTATGAATCCATTCTTCATCTACAGCTGTGTGAGAATGTCTTCTCTCCATCACTTGAATCCCATTTTAATCTAGGACTGTCCTGGAATTCCCTTGCCTTCAACTTTACGTATCTCTGCATCAAAATGCTGAGCTTCAAACGGAAAAAAACTGAGCAAAAATTTCCTTTGTATTATCCAAATTCACAGAGAAAGTTTAATTTATTCAAATATCTGTCTCTGGTGCCACATTAATCTCAAATGATAAACTTTGTTTATCCATTGCTTGGGTCACTGCACATGAAGAAAAATTCCTGGAATCATTTCCTGTAACCGTTCTGTCTCCTTGACCTCACACAGACTTTTTGTGACTATTGGAGAAGTTATTATCTTTGATCTCATCAAATCATTCCCCAGGATTTAATTTGGTTTGATTTGGTTTATTATTGTCACATATACCTAAGTACAGTGAAAGTTTTGTTTTGCGTGCAACACAGGAAGACCATAACAAAGTGCATTGGGGTAACAGAACAGAATGAAGAATACAGTGTTTTGCAGAGAAGGTCGACAAAGAGCGAGAACAACATTAAATTTAAAATTTGAGACGTCCATTCAGAAATCTAATAACAGGGAAGAAGCTGTTCTTGAATCTATTCTTATGTCAATACAAACTGTTATATCCTCTGCCTGATGGAAGATGTTGGAAGAGAGTATAACCGGGATGGAATGGGTCTTTGATTGTGTTGGTTGCTTTCCCGAGGCAGTGAGAAATATGGATGAAGTCAGTGGATGGATTGGGCCGCGTTCTCTACTCTCTGTAGTTTCTAGCGGTCTTGGGAAGACCAGTTGCCAAACTACGCTGTGATGCATCCAGATAGAATGCTTTCTATGGTACATCTATAAGAATGGGTAAGTCCTTGTGGACATGCCGAATTTCCTTAGCATCCTGAGGAAGTAGAGACATCATTGTGGTATCTTGAGTGTTGCATCGACATGGGTGGACCAGGCCAGATTGTTGGAGATCGTCCCTTCCAGGAACTTGACAATCTTGACCATTTCCACCTCAGCACCATTGATACAGACAGGGACATGCCCTCCACTCTGCTTCCTGAAATCAATGACCATCTCCTTCACTTTGCCGATGTTGATAGAGAGATTGTTGTCTTTACACAATGCCACTAAGTACGTAATCTCTTTCCTGTATTCTGTGTCGTCGTTGTTTGAGACTCACCCTGCAATGGTGGCGCCATCAGCAAACATGTAAATGGAGTGGAATTTGACCACATAGCCATGAGAGTATAAGGAGTACAGAAAGGGATTGAGTATGTACACTTGAAGGGCACCGATGTTGAGGATTATGGTGGAGGAGGTGTTGTTGCCTATTCTTACTGATTGTGGTTGATGGGCCAGGAAGTTGCAGATCCAGTTCCAGAGGGGGGAGCCTAGGTCTTGGAGGTTAGAGAATCAGTTTGTTTGGAATTATGTTGTTGAAGTCAATAAATAGGAGCCTGACATAGGTATCCTTGTTATCCAGATATTCCAGGGATGAGTGTAGGACCAGGGAGATGGCCAATTATGTCGGTAGGTGAATTGCAAAGGATCAAAGCAATCTGGTAGGCTGGAGTTGATGTGAGCCATGACTAATCTCTCGAAGCACTTCTTAATTGTAGAGGTCAGAGCCACCAGGCAGTGGTCATTGAAGCACAATGCATGATTTTTTTTGGCAGCAGGATGATGGTGGTCTTCTTGAAGCAGTTAGGGACTTCAGATCATAGTAAGGAGAAGTTAAAGTTGTCTGACAATACTCCCACCAGCTCGGTTGCACAGGATCTGAATACATGGCCAGGGACTCCATTTGAGCCAGTTGCTTTCCATGGGTTCATTCTCAAGAAGGCTAGTCTAACATCTGCGGTGGTGACCATGGATGCAGGTGCATCTGAGGTTGATGGGATAGCTGGTATTATTTTACTTAACTTCTGTTCAAAGCAGGCGTACAATGCATTGAGCTCGTTGGGTAGGAATGTTGTCCATGATTCTGTTTGACTTCACTTTGTAACCCCATTATGTCGTGTAAGCCTTGCCACAAAGAATGGGTGTTCGTATGGTTGGTTTGGGTCTCCAGCTTAGTTTGGTGTTGCCTCTTAGCATCTCTGATGGCCTTAGGAAGGTTGTACCTGGATTTCCTGTATAGATCAGGATTGCCTGACTTATATGCCTCAGACCTGGAATTTAGTAGGGAGTGGACCTGCCAGTTCATCTATGGTTTCTGGTTAGGAACACTGGGATTAACTTCTTCGGCACACAGTTATCTACACACTTGCTAATGAAGTCTGTGATGTTTGTGCATACTCATTTAGGCTGGCCACTGCGTTCTTAAATATTACCCAGTCCACGGACTCTAAGCAGTTCTGTAGAAGCCCTTCCATTGCCTTGGATGAACACTGTGCTACTTTCTGTACTGAGTCCTCATGCTTCAATTTCTGCTTGTAAGCTGGGAGGGGCAGCAAAGCATTGGGATCTGATTTTCAAAAATGTGGACAGGGGATGGAGTTGTTGGTATCTTTGATGGTTGTATAGCAATGATCAAGAATGTTCAGACATCTGGTGGGACAGGAGACATGTTGATGGTATTTTGGTAACACGTTTTTGAGGTTGCCCCGGTTGGAGTAGGTCGACATGGCTGCAGACAAAGTATGGGCAACCGTTGCAATTGCTGTTCCCAGACATGAGGTCCAAACTAGGGGCACCTGAGACAAAGGTGTAGGTATAAAGTCTTTGCTAATATGATTCACAGAAACATTGGTATGTAACTCTGGTGGAAAAGTCTTGCCTTTCCTCCAACAAAAAAGTTTGCATAGATTCTGCATCCCTGTATGACTGTGGTTTGCTTTGCCTCATTTGTGAAACAAGAAGTTCTTTCCTTCTTGACAAAAATTTCCTGTAACTCTCAGGATCGTGTTTACATTCCTCATATTAAAAGCACTGTTTGTACTTGGTCTTACAGCTGCAGTCGGAGTTACAACTCAATCTGTTTTCCTCCTAGTCAATACAACACATGAACAAGAACAAGAGTAAGCCACTTGGCCCTTCAAGCATACCCTTCCATTTAATAAGACCATGGATGATCTGATTGTAACCTCAACTCTACATTGCTGCATTATCCACGATAATCTTTCATCACCTTGATACTTCAAATGGTTTGCTGTACACTGCAACTTAGTCTTACTCCTGTCCAAGATGATGGAGACCAAATTCGGAGTGTTCTGAGCAATTTTGGTCCCCTTATTTCAGGAAAGAAATAATTTCATGGCTGCACTACAGAGAAGGGTCACTAGGATGATCTCTGGTATGCAGGGATTGTCTTATGAGTGAAGGCTAAATAGGTTAGGATTCTACTCACTGGAGTTTAGGAGCATGAGAGGTAATCTCATTGAAACATATAGGATTCTTTTGGGGCCTGACAGGATAAATTTTGAGAGGATGATTCCCCTTATGGGAGGGTCTAGGATCTGACAGCATCATCTCAGAACAAAAGGATACCAATTTAAGACTGAGATGAGGAGGAATTTCTTCTCTCAGAGGAGTATTTGGAACACATTGCTATAGGGAGCTGTGAAGGCAAAGTCCTTGTGTATATTTAAGGCTGTGATAGATTCTTGATCAGCAAAGCAATCAAGAGTTGTGAGGAAAGAGCAGGGCAGGAATGTGGACATGAGGAATGTTGGATCAGCCATGATCCTATTGAATGGCAAGCAGGCTCAAGGGCTGGATGGCCTACTCCTGTTTCTATTTCTTGTGGTCTTAAGGATCTATCTGCCTTTGCCTTAAAAATAATCAAAAATTCTGCATCACTGTCTTTTGAGGATCCTTTGAAACAGAGAAAAAAAAAATTCATCTCTGGTAACCCCTTATTTTTAAGCTATGAACCTATAGTGATTGGGATGATGACCAGGTGGATCTCACTGACTATGGATCTTATTGTCAACCTGGGCCAATCAGGGAGCCCTGCTAACAGATATAAACGGGAGATTCCGAAGGTCTCCTCAGTGTAGGGATTGGCTTTGAACTGGCTGGTCAGAGCCAATGTACTCTGCACATGTACATAATGGGTGACATGGTGATGGAATACTGGCATCTGTCCCATTATTTCAGTGGTGATGGGAGTGGGACAGTACGTGCCTGAAGAAAATTTGCTCATAACAATTGTCTTTGAGTTGGGGCAAGCATTTCTGGCCTTTTTTTTGGGAAGGTTAACTCATTTAATCCAACTGTCAAAGACTGGACCCAATATGTGGAAAAACTGTTTTTTTTTTTCCGGGAAAGCGACACTGGGGCAGATGAAAAGCAATAAGTAATCTTTCTGACCGCTTGCACAAGCATAGCTTTTTTGCTTATTAGGAACCTAGCTTTCCTAGAGGTACCAGATACTAAAACTGTTCAAGAACTGACAGAGTTAATTAAGGAATATTATGTCCTAAACCTCCTCTAATTCCGAGATGCTATCAATTTTATTCAGCTATCAATTCAAGAACTAGAGGAATCCATATCGGGATTTTTGATGAGGTTAAGACGAATGGCAGCAGTGTGTGATTTTGTGTGAACCCTGAATAAAATGCTGAGAGACCACTTGATATGTGGAATTAATCATGTAACCATGCAACGGTGCCTATTAACTGAAGCCCAACTGGACTTCAAAGAGGTACTACAATTGGCTTTGTCATTAGAAAATGTGGCAGGTGGAGCTACTGTGCATCCCAAAGGAAATGGACATCCTGATCTGTCCGACTGAGCTTGGGGAACACCACTTGAGCGTGGGCAATCACAGAGCTTTATGCAGGGCAATTCGTGAGCTGAGAGACCCTAGGACAGCCAACAGTCAAACCCTCAAACATGGCCAAATGGCTAAAATGTTCTACAAAGCCACTGTAGTTGCTGCTGGTATGCGGACTCAACTCAGCAAAGGACTCCCACAAGGCCTGACTTCAGTAAGAGAACTCATAGGCCGTTACCCAGGAGAGTACACACCCTCGAAAGTCCACTGGTTGGTGGCTTGAAACAGTTAAATTGCTTAGCAATATCCAAATTAGAACCAATCAATATAAATGTCTGCTTAAATGGTCACCCGGTTCTTATGGAGGTCAATACTGTCGCAGCTGTATCATTGGTTGAAGGACCAGCCTTTAACAAGATCTGCTTTGGACTCCAACCCTTAAATTTGTGCAAGGCATTGGCCAGACTGAGAATGTACATACAGGAACCGTTACAGATTAAGGGTATGACTTCAGTTCTGGTCTCCTATGAGAGTCAGTTGGTGCAGTTACCACTGATTATGGTAAAAGGCTCTAGCTTAAGCCTGATGAAGCAGAATTGGTTGAGGAAAAATTCACCTCAATTGGCTCAACATTTTTCGATTAGAAAATGGCTGCCTAAATGAAGTCCTAATTAAAAACCAAAAAGATTTTCAGGAAGGTCTATCAAAGGAGCCAAGGTCACCTTACATATTGACCAGGAAACAATTCTGTGATTCCGCAAGGCCCACCTAGTGTAATTAGCTTGTGGGTAAAAGTAGAGGCAGAAATCAGGAGGCTGGAGTGCGAAGGAATCATCAAATCAGTGCAATTTACAGAATGGACAGCACCGGTCGTACCAATTGTGAAGCCTAATGGCTCAGTTCACCTTTGTGCAGATTTTAAGCAAATAGTAATCCACTTTTCACAGCTGGATAAATACCCAATCTCTCGCATACAGGACTTGTTTGCATAATTGGCGGGTGGGGGGTGGGGGATTGGTGGTGGTTGGAGAGGGTTGCTATCCTTTACAAAACTGGATGTGAGTCATGTCTATCTATAATTGCAACCAGATGAGGAGTCCCAGAAGTACGCCACAATTAAAACCCATAAAGGTTTATACCAATATATAAAACTGCCACTTGGGGTGTCATCAACTTGACCTTTTTTCCAGCAGACCATGGAGTACATTTTACTAAGGTATCCCAAGCTGCCATTTATCTAAGATGTGCTAATAACCAGGAAGACCAACAAAGAGCGCTCGGAGAACTTGGACACAGTGCTTAAACATTTCTCCCAGGCGGGTGTACACTGTAGAAGGGAAAAATGCATGTTCCAGGCATCCCAAGTGACTTACTTGGGCTACAGAGTTGACAAGACTGGGTTACATCTGTTGGAAGATATAATGAGGCTGATCAAAGGAGCCCTGGCTCCCACTTCTGTACTGGAGCTTAGGTCTTAGGTTGAAATATTACGGGAAATTCATACGTAACCTGGTCTCCATCTTGGAACCCTTACACCTGCTATTGAAAATGGTCAGCTTTGGAAATGGAAATGGTTACGATGCCAAGACGTAGATTTTAGGGAAGTGAGAAAGCAGCTTTAATCTAAGGTATTGGCCCACTACGATGTAAAGTGGGAGGGGTCGCTGACATGTGATGCCTCCCTGTATGGTATTGGGGTAATGTTGGCTCACCAGTGGCCCAATGGAGAGGCATCCCAGTAGTGTATGCTTCCTGGACTTTCACTGATTGCCAAACGTAATTATACCTAGATAAAGAAAAAAAGGTTTGGCGATCATCTTTGGTGTGAGAAAGTTCCACCAATACCTTAATGGATGTAAATTAGAATAGTGATGCACCATCAACCCCTACTAGGGCTACTTAAAGAAGACAAGGTCGTGCTGCCAAAATCTCTGGCAGAATTCAGTGGTGGGCTCTTATTCTTAGTGCATACAATCACAAGTTGGGAAGTATCCAGGAAGCTAAGTGGCTAAGTAGATATCTTGAGCTGACTCCCTCTGGCAGATACTCTCTGGTGGTGCTTCCCCTGGAACAGTCCGTTCTGATTTTAAACTTTCTGGACACCCTTCTGGCCACTGCTGACAATATCCAATTATGGAAATGAAAAGATCCTGGTCCTGGCAAAACTAAAATAGATGGTGGTGAAGGGGCAAACGAAAAGGCCATCACAACCAAGACTGAAATTTTTCTGGACCTGACGAAAGCAGATCACCATAGTGGGTGACATATTACTTTGGGAGTAAGAGTGATTTTCCCAAGCAAAGGTTGCATCCAGATACTGGCTGAACTCCACAATAGTCATCCGTGGGTTTCCAAAATGAAAATGTTGGCAAGAAGTAATCCAAGGTGGAGGATGGGAAAATGTTGTGACTGTAAGAGCTGCTTGTTTTTTTTTGAGATATTTTCAGTGTTGGAGCTGATTTCCACAAAATCTAGGAGCAGTAATTACTGTTTTATAAGCTGTTGCATTGATTTGGAACTTTGGGAAAAAAAAACACATCAAAACAATGGCACTTTAAAAAGGAGGAAGAGAGCCAGAGACAGTGACCGTATGGGAACTGAATCAAATGGAGAAAGAGACCTACATTGCTCTTTGACCCAACAGTGAATCTGCATAGCTGCTGCCTCTGCTGTTTGGTTTCAAGTGTCTTGGGACATTGGAGTTCATCTAAGAAAAATAAACAACCAGTGAAATTCACAGCTGACCATTGAGAAACCTGTGTGGGGGAAGCTCACAGCGGGGGAGCAGCTAAGTGGCTAGTTTTTAAGTGTAACCTTACTGTTTTTGTTTTTGTACATCTATAATAGCGAGTGGAATGGGTTCTTTTTTGACTTTTTTATTGAGATCTGTTTCTTGATTAAACTTTAAAAATATAAAAATATATGTATTAAGTTAACCTGGGGCAATTTTTTTAGAGCAGTAAGACTGTGCTACTTTCTGGGTCTATAGATAATTAAGGCACAAAGATGGCTTTTAGTAGAGTGATGTGCTCTTCCTGTTGGATGTGGGAGATTAGAGAGAGTTTCCATGTTACTGATGATTGTGTGCAGGAAGTGTGTTTGGTTGTGAATCCTATTGGACTGCATGGATCGGTTGGAGTGGCAGTTAGAAGCAATGAGGAATTTACAGCAGCTAGTGGGTGTGACGTATGGCAGTTACAGGGAGGGAGATAAACCGAAGATACAGACAGGTAGATGGGTGACCTCCAGGAAAGGTAGGAAAGGCAGGTAGTGCAGGAGTCTCCTGTGGCTATCCCCATCTTAAACAATTATGCTGTTTTGGAAAATGTAGGGGTGATAGACTCTCAGGGGAATGTAGCACTGACAACCAGGTTTCTGGTGCTGAGACTGGCTGAAATGTAACGTGGGGTATGCCAGGTTCCAAGCGATCGACTGTGATAGAAGACTCTCTAGTCAGAGGCACAGACAGATGTTTCTGTGACCAGCAGTGTGACATCAGAACGGTGTGTTACCTCCCTGGAGCCAGTGTCACGGATATCTTGGAGGGTGCAGAATATCCTCAAAGGAGAGAAAGACCAGCAGGAGGTCATTGTTCACATTAGAACTAATAACACAGGACAAGATTCTAAGGAGAGAATACAGGAAGTTAGGCAGGAATTTAAAAATGAGGTCCACGAGGGGAGTAATATCTGGATTATTCCCTGTGCTACGAGCTAGTGAAGGTAGGAATAGGAGGGTAGAGCAGATGAATATGTGGCTGAGGACCTGATGCATGGGAGAAAGATTCACCTTTTTGGATCACTGAAATGTCTTCTGAGGTAGAAGTGATCTGGAAGGGTCTAATAAACTGGCAGAGAGATTTGCTAGAGCTGCTTGGGAGATTTAAACTAGAAAAAGGGAGTGATACGACCAGGGAGATAGTGAGGAAAGAGATCAGTGTAAGACTGGTACAGTTGCAAAATGGAGCAAGTAAAGCAGCCAGGGTAGGCAGGAGGAAAGCAGAGACCGAGGTGGAACTGGTAACTTAAACTACATTTATTTCAATGCGAGAGGCCTAATAGGTAGGGCAGATGAACTCAGGGCATGGTTGGGAACATGGTTAGGATATCATAATAATTACAGAGGTGTGGCTCAGGGATAGACAGGATTGGCAGCTTAATGTTCAAGGGTATGGATGCTATAAGAAGGATAGAAAGGGGGACACGAGAGGAGGGGGAGTGGCATTTTTGATTAAGGATAACATTATGGCTATATTTAGGGAGGATATTCCTGGGAATACGTCCAAGGAAGTTATTTGGGTGAAATTGAGAAATAAGAAAGGGATGATCATCTTATTGAGATTGTACTATAGACCTCCCGGCCAGAAATTGAGAAACAAATTTTCAAGGAAATCTTGGTTATCTGTAAGAATAATAGGGTGGTTATGGTAGGGGATTTTAACTTTTCAAACATTGACTAGGACTGCCGTAGTGTTAAGGACTTGGATGGAGACAAATTTGTTAAGTGAGTACAAGAAAAGTTTCTGATTCAGTATGTGGATGTGCAAAGAGAAGATGCAAACCTGTTCTACACTTGGGAAATAAGGCAGGGCAGGTGACTGAGGTGTCAATGGGGGAGAACTTTTGGGCCAGTGATCATAATTCTATTAGTTTCAAAATAGTGATGGAAAAGGATAGACCGGATCTAAAAGTTAAAGTTCTAAATTGAACGAAGGCCAATTAGGAAAGAACTTTCAAAAGTTGATTAGGGGTGGATGTTTGCAGGTAAAGGGATGGCTAGAAAATGGGAAGCCTTCCAAAATGAGATACCGAAGTTCAGAGACAATGGATTCCTGTTAGGGTGAAGGGCAAGCTGGCAGGTGTAGGGAATGCTGGATGACTAGGGAAATTGAGATTTTGGTCAAGAGTAAGAAGGCAGCACGTGTCAGGTAATGAGTGAGTGAATCTCTAGAAGAGTATAAAGGCAGAAGGAGTATACTTAAGAGGGAAATCAGGAGGGCAAAAAGGGGACATGAGATAGCTTTGGAAAACAGGTCTAAGGAGAATCAAAAGGGATTCTACAAATACATTGAGGACAAAAGAGTAACTCAGGAGAGAATAGGGCCCCTTAAAGATCAGCAAGGCTGCTTATCTGTGGAAGTGCAGGAGATTGGGGAGATAGTAAGTGAATATTTTGCATCAATATTATTGTGGAGAAGGATATGGAAGATACAGAACATGAAGAAATATATAGTGTCATCTTGAAAAATGTCCATGTTACAGTTGAGGAGGTGCTGGTATTCTTAAAACACATGCAGATGGATTAATTCCTGGGACCTGATCAGGCATACTCTAGAACTCTGTGGGAAGGAGGGGAGAGATTGCTGTGTCCCTTACTGAGATATTTGCATAGTTGATAGCCACAGGTGCGGTGCAGGAAGACTGGAGGTTGGTTAATGCGATGCCACCATTTAAGAAAGGTGGTAAGGAAAAGTCAGGGAACTATAGACCATTGAGCCTGACATCAATGGTGGGCAGGTTGTTGGAGGGAATTCTGAGGGACAGGATTTACATATTTTTGGAAAGCCAAGTACTGGTCAGGGATAGTCAACATGGCTTTGTGCATGGGAAATCGTGTCTCACTAACTTGAGTTTTTTGAAGAAGGAACAAAGAGGATTGATGAGGGCAGAGTGGTGGATGTGAACTATGTGGACTTCAGTAAGGTGTTCGAAGAGGTTCCTTTGGTTAGCAAGGTTAGATCACACAGAATACAGGGAGAACTAGCCATCTGAATACAGAACTAGCTCGAAGGGTGGTGCATAGACAAAGGGTTGTAGTAGAGGGTTGCTTTTCAGACTGAAGGCTTGTGACCAGCAGTGTGCCACAAAGATCAGTTTTCATCATTTCTATAAATTGTTTGGATGTGAACAAAGGAGATGTGGTTAGTAAGTTTGCAGATGACACCAAAATTTGAGATGTAGTGGACAGCAAAGAAGGTTACCTCAGATTACAATGGGATCTTAATCACATGGGCTAATGGGCCAAGGAGTGGCAAATGGAGTTTAATATAGATAGATCTGAGGTGCTGCATTTTGGAAAGGGAAATCAGGGCAGGAGTTAATGGTAAGGTCCTAGGGAGTGTTGCTGATCAAAAAGACCTTGGAGTGCAAGTTCATAGCTCCTTGAAAGTAGAGTGGCAGGTAGATAGGACAGTGAAGAAGGTATTTGATATGCTTGCCTTTGTTGGTCAGTGCATTGAGTATGGGAGGTGGGACGTCATGTTACGGTTGTACAGGGCATTGAAGAAGCCACTTTTAGAACACTGTATGCAATTCTAGTTTCCCTGCTATAAGAAGGATATTGTGAAACTTGAAAGTATTCAAAAAAGATTTATAAGGGTGTTGTCAGGGTTTGAGCCATGGGGACAAGCTGAAAAGGCTGGGGCTATCTTTTCTGGAAGCTGAGGGGTGGCCTTACAGAGGTTTATAAAATCATCAGGGGCATTGATAGGCTAAATAGACAAAGTCTTTCCCTGGGATGGGAGAGTCCAAAACTAAAGGGCATAGGTTTAAGGTGAGAGGGGAAAGATTTAAAAGGGACCTAAGGGGCAACTTTTTCATACTAAGGGTGGTGCGTCTATGGAATGTGCTGCCAGAGGAAGTGGTGGAGGCTGGTACAATTACAACATTTAAAAGCCATCTGGTCAGGCATATAAATAGGAAGGATTTAGAGGGATATGGGCCAAATGGTGGCAAATGGGACTAGATTAATTTAGGAAATGCTGGCATGGATGAGTTGGACAGAAGGGTCTGTTTCTGTGACTCTATGACTCTAAGTTATGTTTGGTGGCCAGGAATGGATGCTGACATAGCTGTATTTGAGGGGCTGTGTCCAGAGTGCCAACAAGGACAAATATTATCGACCCCACATTTGCGGTAATGGATGGGTAAAACCTGGATCAGTTAGACGTCGATGATGATGGCCCTTTCATTGGTTCAATGATCCTGGTTATTGTAGATGCCCATTGATAGCGTTTGGATGTGCATAGAGTTCATTCAACAAACTCAGGGATGTTGATTGAAAAGCTGTGAGCATTGTTCATGATATACAGACTCCCAGACATATTGGTCACAGATGGTAAGATGTCATTTACCAACAGGAATTTTGAATATTTCCTAAAATCAAATGACATTCAGCTTCTTTGGACAGTTCCATACCAACAATCGTCTAATGACTGGCAGACTGAGCAGTCCAAATGTTGAAGCTGGGCTTAAAGAAACAGGTTACAACTTCACTCGATATCAAACTGTCCCGGTTCCTGTTCAATTATAGGACTCACCTCACACAAGAACTGAGATAGCTCCAGGAGAGTTGCTGATGGGAAGAAGACTCCACACCAGGTTAAACCTGTTATTCCCAGACCTGGAGGGGTGGAGGGAGGGGGGTGTGGGGGGAGCAAAACAGCAGCAGGAATGCCGGCTGCATGCTTCCTCTAAACGGGAGAGACAATTTACTTCAGAGGACGAAGTTTGATGGCAGAACCATGGAATTGGCCCTAACTGGGCATGAGACGAGTTTGATGCAGATCCTGTGACTTTTAAAGTTCAGGTAGGTGAGATGGTCGGAAACAAACATGTGGATCACCTGAAAGCAAATGAGGCAAGAGCAAAGTTATACCTGGCCCCTTAGAACAGCCAGAAAGGCTGTCAGAAACTGTGGGTTCTCCGCCTCCATCTAGTGTCAAAGAAACCTTGGAGTCTGAGATGGATACAGCCTCACTACGGTTACCAGATGAAGAAGAGGAGGAAACTCTCCCAAGACACTCTGGGCACAAGAGACAGGCTAACGTCTGGTACATGACGCTGGTTCAGAGTCGGAAGAATCGGATCTGGGTGAAAGCATCCCAGGAGAAGCTACAAGGAAACCAATAGGCTTACATCCCTGGACTTGGGGGCTGGGATGTGGTGATTGGAACAAAGGCCAGTTGGATCTCATTGACTATGAGACTCTTGATTTGGGTTGTTAATCTGAGCCAATCAGGGAGTGCTGGCTGACCGATATAAATAGGAGATTCAGAAGTCTCCTCAGTTTAGGCACTGGCTCCGAGCTGCCTGGTTAGAGCCCATGTACACTGCACATGTAACTAAATGGGTGATGTGGTCACTTGGTGATAGGATACTGGACTCTATGCAGTTATTTCATCAATCAACTACATTTTTTAATAAACCTAACATTATTGATGTATTATAAATAAAATCTTATTCAATGAAAATGTAAAACTGGCAAACATACTAATTTTTAAAATGAAAATATGAATAGTAATCCCTTTAAATGAACCAAAATGTACACAAACACTTTTTTTAAAAAAAATGCATTGATGGGATGTAGGTGTTGCTGACTAGGCCAGCATTTATTGCCCATCCCTAATTGTTAAGAGTCGACAACATTGCTGCAAGTCTGGAGTCACATGTAGACCATACCAGATAAGGTTGGCAGATTTCCTTCCCTGAAGGACATCAATGAAGCAGATGTTGTTTTTTCCCTGACAATCAAAATCATGGTCACTATTAGATGTGTGTGCGTGCACACACACACACACCTGCATATACACCCACACACACCTCCGCACCCCCTCACACACACACAAACAGACACAGACACACACACAGTCTTTCTTCTAGCCTATATTTCTTAGTTCTTGAAGAGAAAAAGAGAAAGATATGGTATTTTCATGTAACTGTTGCTCTGGCATTCTTGCATGTGGCAGTGTCACCAAACATTGGAAATTGTCTCTGGAATCTTGACAGGCGCAGCTTGCTCAGTATTGAGAAAATTTTCCATTGTTTTTCTAGAGGACAAAGAGGATTCACACTGGTTTCACAAGAATTTTTCCACAAACAGGAGAACTGGTCCTCAACAGTCTTCTTCCCCATGTGTAAATCCAAACAAACTCCGAGCCTGCAAGGTACTGTTCGAAGAGCATAGCCATAAAATCCAGCTGTAAAAACAAACAGGTTGGCTTGGATAGCTGTTTTGCAATGCAGAATGATGCCAACAGCATCAGTTCAATTCCTGTACTTGGCTGATGTTACCATTGAGGACTCTCTTCTCAACCTCTCCCCTTGCCTGAAGTTAAACTACTTTTAGGCACCTCTGTCTGATGAGAGAGTAGGACTATGGCAACTTTACCTTATAATCCAGAATAAAAGAAACTTTTTTCTTCCCCAGCTTTACTGATTAAACTCAAAAATATCTCATTTATTATAAGCAAATCTTTTAACGTGTAGCAAACATGATTAACGGCTAAGCTATATTCCAATATTGAACTATATCCTCTAAACAAACACATTTACATTGCAAACAAGACAATACAGCTCAGTAGAGATGATATAGTTTCCAAAGAAAAGCTAAAGGGGAAGGAACGTCCCTTTGTATCAAGGGTCTAAACACAAAGGTAAGCTGGTGTAACCTTTCATGGTTCCCTAAGTTTTCTTTCAATGAGATTTGAAATACCAACTGTTGTAGGATGAAAGAAAATCTTCAGGCCAGGCTTCAGTTCAGATGAAAAGTCAGTTAACTTAGGTGTCAGAATTAAAGTAATAATTCAGGTTTAAGGGCTTATGAGGCAGTCAGAGATATTAATATCTGGACCTTTCTCAACTTCCTAAAAATACTTCACTGAAAGACACTTGAGCAGTTTGTTTTGCTGTAATATTTTTCTTACTTTTTGGAAAGACAGAGATTTGCTTCCTGCACGCTTTGGAGATCTTTTACTTCTACTGGCGCAACCAAGAGTCCCGGAAAAACAGAATCAATTTGACCAGCATGTTGCTAAGTAGCCTTCACCACACAAACCCCATCTCTTCCGGCAAGTTTTATTCAGCAAATCAAAGAATAAATCTCATATATTATCTCTCTTAAAAGCTTTGCATTCCTTCTTTCCAAACTTACTTGACAATGATTAGATAAGTCACAGCCCAGATTTTTGTTGAATAATTCCAAAAAAAACACATGTCCCTTCGAAACCTTGGTAAACACTTTCTAATCTGGAATATGTGAATACTTCCACATCCCAGTTCATCATGCTCCCTAAATATAAATATGTTCCCAACAATGCCCAGGAAGAAGCAGTTCTATGACATCATCACAGAGTTGCTCCAGGGTCCTAACACCCTTAAATATCAAAGTCTATGGTCCATTATGACCGCTCACATGTGGTGGGTGGGGAAGGAGATAAAACATTTGTCCTGCTGGGGGCAGGGTGAGAAATCTATATTTGCTTGTGAAGTAACTTTAAGTCACAGCTCTCTGGGTTACTATCTCCTTCATCACCCACTTTTTGGGTAGAATTTCAGGTCAGATTAAATATGCAGGATCTTGTGATTAATCAGTAAGCTTATAGATTTCAAAGGAAAGATTGTGCAGATCATATTTAGCTGACTTAATTTAACAAGGAATCCGTAGGACTGATATTTTAGAAGTGTGACTACTTCCTCCTCTGTGGAAGGCCAGATGTACCTTGAGAACATTGTATTCCCTCCCACCTATAATGTTCAAATTTTGCCTTGTACAATAAAAATGATAGGCAATTGGTAAATAATTATTCATGGGCTGGCTCCGTTTTATAGGTCTCATCAATAGTGCAAGATATTCAAGATATACAAGATCAGTCCGAGTGCTTCACAATAAAGAACAATAATATTAATATTGCTAGATTTGAATTAAGTTAACAATTAGATTGTGATGCACCTAAACTTACAGAAAACATATTGATTAATACATTAATACTGAATACATTTCAAGAATATGAAATAATAAGGTTTGTAATTCTGTGGTAATGAAATGAGAGTTTCAACTGTAGAGCTGTAAAACTATCCGATGAAAACTGACAAACTTTAATTAGGGCTTCAAAGTTATTTATCAGAACTTACAGTACAGAACAAATCATCTGGGCCAACTTTCTGTTGGGGCTTATTCTCCACACAAATCTATTCTTGCTCTATTTACTTCATTTCAACTTATTAACATTACCTTCTATTTCTTTCTTCCTTATGTATTTCTGTAGACTCCCTTTAGATGCATCTATGCTATTTGCTTCACCTGCTTCATGTGCACATGCGTTTCACACTCTACCCACTCTGAATAAAGATGTTTACCTGAATTTCTTATTGGTCTTATTGTTGACTATCTTACTGCCTATGTAGCTATGGCTCCTAGTTTGCAATTTTCCACAAGTGTGAACAACATCACTTTATCTGTTATATTGAATCTCTTCATAATTTTAAGATCTGTTTGAAGATCAAAGAAGACTGATCATGATTTTCTACAAAGCTAAACATGAGGACCACTGGAACGCTCAACATGATTTGTAAACAGGCAAGATCTATGGGAATTAGCTTAAGATCTCTGTCTGGTCTGTTCATGTGGTTTACACTGAGACAGGGACTACAGCTGTTCAAGAAGGCAACTCACCACCACCTTGTAAGGGCAACTACAGACAAGCAATAAATACTGTACAGCCGAGTAACCCCCATGTCCCATGAGTGAATAAATTAAAAAAAAATCATTATATTGTGTACTAATTTCCACAATATATTTTTATCCAAGCATCTCACAGTTGAGATGAGGTGAGGAAGAAAATGTTTTGAAAAGCTTTCTGTGAAGGGAATCATTTGAGTATTTTTAAGTGAAATGCTATGTCGCAATGAGCAGTTTTATTTCCATAAATATTGAGACAGATAACATCTCTGTTCTGCTTTCTGGATGGTAGCAGTTGGTTCACCAGTCCCAGAACATTTACACAGCCTTGAAAAACATCTAACTAGGCAACACCCAGAAATACCACTCTCCCTGCCATGCCAACAACATGCTGTGCAAATAAGATCAAAAAATGAGACAGCTGTTTATTTTATTTCGCAGTGTCTGAAAGAGTAGAACTTGAATTAGCACAGTGCAGTATTTTCAGTAAAATAAGAATAATTCAAACAATTTAATACTAAAATTGTTATTTTTGATTTCAGAAATATAAAGATATAATCAGGAACAAAGTTCCACCAGGAAAATACTCTTTAAAGTATACCATTGTGTTTCTGTTGTTTCCAGCTGTCATTTAATCCCATAGTTGAAATAGATTAGTCAAAAAACTGAGAAATGTATTGTTGACATTAATTGGATGTTGGTGCTAATGGAAGACATCTGGCTCACTCAACTTTGGAGAAAGAGACTTTTAATTGTTTCAATCTCTTCATGGGGTGTGGGCATCATTGGCAAGACCATCTCCAGCAAAAGACTTATTGGCCATCCCTAAATGCCCTTGAGAAGGCAGTGACAAACTATATTTCCGAACCCTTTTAATCAAGAAGTTTCTTCCACAGTAGGAATTCAAAGATTTTACCCTAGGGACAGTGAAGGAATGGTGATATAAATATGAGTCAAGATGGTGTGGCACTTGGAAGGTAATATTTAGGTAGTGGTGTTCCCACATTTTTCCTGGCCTTGTTTTTTGTGAGTAAAGTCTACAGAATGGGAGGTACTGGTGAAGAAGCCTTGGTGAGTTGCTGCATTGTATCTTGTAGAAGATGCACACTGCAAATGTGGTGTATCTGTAGTTGAGGGAATGAATATTAAGGTGTTGAAGGAGGTGCTGATAAAGCATGATGATTTTTCCTGAATGGTTTTGAGCTTTATGAGTATTCTTTAAGGTATCCTTATCTAAACAAGTGGAGAATATTCTAACCTGTTCCTTAAATGTGCCTTGGTAATGGTGGAAAAACTTTAGGGAGTCAGGACATGAATCAATTAGTGCAGAGTACTCAACTTCTGGCTTGATCTTATAACCACGGTATTCATATATCTGATTATGTTAATTTTCTGATCAATGATCAATCAGGATGTTCATGCAAGTGTTTAAGCAATGGTGATGCTGTTGTAAGTCAAGGAAGATGGTTTGACTCTCTTTTGTTGGAGATGGTCATTGCCTGACACTTGATTAGCATGGACTGTGGCATACAGGGCTTCAGAATTTTGGAGCTGAGACCAATCAAAATGGCCTTACACTAATGATAAAGTCATGTTCATACTTTCTCCACAAATGGAAATAGCTTCTCTCTATTTATCTTATCATTTTAAACTCTTCAGTTAGGTCACCTTTAAATTTTCTATAATCAAAGTAATGTCAGCTTATGTTGGTATCATGGAGTTATGGTGGCTATGTTACTGGATAAGTAATCTAAATCTTGTAATACTGGCTTCGTGAGCAAGAAAAATATTCAGCTGAGAAATTTACATTCAGTCTATCAAATAAATTTTGAATAAAAATCCAACACCAACTAATAAGCCACTGAATTGTTATAACAACACATCTGGTTCAGGACTGTCTTTTAGGAAAGGAAAATAACATATCTTTTCATTTGAGTACATAGCCATCATCTCTACTCCTACTTCACCAGCACGTATTTCCTTACAAAATTCAATTTGTAGCCTCCCACCCCAAGTGTATGTGAAATGTCATCCAGAAGTCCATATAGCAAACATTTACAGACACTCCCTTATCTGCCACATTCCATGACAGTAGGTTTTGATCTTTATTAATTCATATGATTCTTTCTGATCAATTTATATTATTCTGGATAAAATTTTACATGCCCTCTAGGACCATATTGGAAAGCAGGTGGACTGAAAAATTGGGAGGAAAAACAATGATTAAGAGTGGAGGGAGCTGCTGCAGTGCTCATTTGCCTTCCTGATTCCATACAATTCACTTAGCACATAGCCTTCTCATTAGAAGTACATTGAAGTCCTCAAGAGGTGAACTAAAGGCCATTAATGTGTTTCTTTCCAACATTGCTGATATTTTACCAAGGGTAGGAATGGCTGTCTGCTATGTGGAGGGAAGCGACCCAGCAAATTTTGGCAGCCTTCCGATAGACCCAGTGGGGTAGGGAGTGGGTGGCCTCCTAAGTAGGCATCTTGTGACCAATGAAGGGTCATCTTCAATGAAAAATTCTTCTGTGATCAGCAACTGAACCCTTGCTCTACTGGGAAATGTCTGACTGGCCCTATGGCCCTGATCTTACGTCCCTTGATTCCAGACTGGTGCTCCAGTCCAGGTGCAGATCCACCAGTTACCACTGTTAACATTTGCGCTGGTGGAGCTGAGCTACCAGCCCTCTCACTTCAAGGTGGTTTCTTGTCCTTAAAAGGATGACAATCCTGACATAATACAGAAAATTGTCTGATAGGCACAGAAACTGGATTATGGTTCATGAAAATACTTGAGGTGGTGTTTCCCCAGCTTTCTAGCTCACTGTCAGGGCAACTGATGCTCCAACAAAATTCGTCTCCCTGGTCCAAATCCTTTAAAGTTTTGGTGATGTCATTTTCATTGACTTTTACAGAGTATTTCCTTCCACGAGACAAAGGTGAGTTTTCTCACATAATATCCCAAACTCGTCTCAATAACTACCTACACTACCACTATGGTCTCCCTCTCATCCAATGCTAACTGATTTTCACTCTTGCATGGCTGGAAGTTCTCGCCACTGGAATCAATTTGCATTCCTGACACCAGTACCATATTTGAAAGGCTACTGCACACCTGAACAAGCACTGGCATTCCAGAGCTGCCTTTCACAAATGCACATGCTTTCTTTGATGCTATGACAGACAAGCAGAAATAGGCTATTGACTTTGTAGGCAGGGACCTTGAATGATATGCTTGCTGTAGAAAGAGTGCAGCAAAGGTTAACTGGATCGGTTTTCACTAGAGTTTAAAAGGATGATAGGGAATCTGATTGTTTCTTGTTTCTATGTTTCTCTACTAATGCAAACAATTATAAAAGGGTATGGTATTCTTTGAAAGCAAGAACATACCAGAGGCAATGCAGAACAAGGACAGTAATTCCTAAGCCATAAATTAGTCTAAAACTCATTTGCATCTGGTGTCCCCTCCTGTTCGTAGCAGAACCCTCTAGGGGCTGATTGGACTTAGCAATCACCCACATACCTATCAAAATCTATCAAATGGTCCCAAATGGTGAACATAATCATCTTTGCCTCAAAGAATTAACAAGAAGGCTGTCTGTCTCTAAAGCCCAGGACAATCCATCACTTTGTTAATATGCCCTGTCATCTTCAAAGATTTTTGCACAATCATCCCAGTTCTCTTATTCTTGCATTTCTTTTAAATTGCACCATTGCTGGATGATCTCTCTTCAATCTTCCTACCGAAACAGCTTTCACCTCATCAGCTTTCTAGTGATTTAATTTACCATTTATCTGCCTGACAATATCTTCTTGAAGTCTATTACTACCGTCCTTACTGTTAATGTACTTCCAAGTTCTGCGCCAACTTTGATTCAGTTAGCTGGCATGTTCGCCTCTGAATCATAACATTGTGGGTTCATCTCCCACTTAGGCATTGATTATATACATCTGATGAGGATTAGATATCCAGTGGAGACTGTATTGTTGAACGTGCTGTCATTTGGAAGGTAAATCGGAGTTCCCAGCCTCTCATGGGCTCAAAGCTGAAGAAGCAGTGATTGAGAAAGTGAGAGTGGTGTCAATAGCAGGTGAACATTAGGAAAGAACAGTGAGGAGAGAGGACTGGATGGGTAGACAGCATCAGAAGCTGGACAAAGGGAGAAAAGTCTGTGACACGCAGAATTACAGGAAACAGAGAGAGATGCATATGGCCCCTTATGCACAATGAATAATTATGGATGGTTGGATCTATTATGCTGACCACAAAACCACTGGACCATTGTTAGAGGCCTATTTAGTTGGCTAATGTCCATTTCAAAGAAAATTTGTTGCCCTTCTCTGCACTGACTAATAAGACTCCAGCCCCACTGCCATATGGCAGACCTTTAACTACCCCTGGAATGATCTAGCAACCCTCTCAAACTTCTATGAATACAATGGTTAAGATGGTAGTTCACTGACACTCTCTTCAGGGATAGGTACTGAATGGTGGTCTTGCCAGTGATGCCCTAAAACTGTTAATGACTCAAACAATATTCCAATAGGCCAATGGACACGGTACTCACAAGCTTTAATTTCAGTTTTATATTGTCTACTCATGATATTCTCCGCTCTGCAGTTTGAAGGTTTGAAGCAGATAAAGTGATAACTTTACTGAACACCTCATTTCGTCTTCAAGTTTGAATCCGAGCTTTTTGCTCCATTCCCACTTTTACTGTTCTTTCCTCAATTTTGTACATTTTAAGAAAGCTGAACAGTGGCTTGAGGAATAGCACCTCTTTTGGTAGGCATTTTTCAACTTTTTTGAATTCAACCTTTTTAAAACATATCTACAATTTCTAATTTTGTTTCAGAGACCTGCTCATAATGATGCTGTGTTTCATCGTAAAACATATGGTCTGAATCTTACGTTTTTTGCCTGACAATTATGTCAAACTACTGAAAGTTGACCATTCAGTGCATTAATTTTTGTTTTTTCCAATAATGGGAGATGGGCCAGTTGTTTCTTTGAGATAGAGATTGCTTATGGTTTCTCATGTTTAAAGGCATGAGGAATATTAAATAAATAAATCTTATTTTATGATGCAACTTATCTGGTTATTAGTTCTGGGTTGTTTCTGAAAGTTACTCATTTAGATAAGAAAGGCAGCTGCCTTAGTGTAATAAAGAAATTACAAAAGTCTGTTCATAAAATTACCTCCAATGTATAGCAATCAACACATCCACTTGGATTGTCTGATTTTTAAGCTCCACATGGCCTAGTCCATGTTAATTTATTTAACATTGTCAGCATTTCCTTGTATATGTTTCTCCTTGATGTGTTTATCTATCTTACCTTAAAGTACAACTGTTCTATTCACCTTAACTAACTCTTGTGCTAGTGCACCAGAGCAAAACTGGCTATTAATAATCTATCGTGTATGCCCACCATTTAATTCCCCAAAGGCTTCTGGAATAGTTATATGATAAATGTTTAATGCTTTAGAATGCATAATAGTGCAGGAAGTACATTTGATATTTGCTGTGCTGATGAAGTGTTACCTATAAAATAAAATGGTGATTGCTATAAAGGCCACTGTAAATGTATGCGTAATGATATGAGCTCATTGTAAAATAAAGCTGAAATATCACCTACAACTGATATCAGTTTATCTTATCATATAAACTTCTGAGAAAATGAGTCACAATGTGTCACCCCAGAAGTAAGGATGTCAGTTGTATTGAACCTTGCTTAAACTATACATGAAAATATGAAAATGGAGAAGAAGTGGGCCACTTGTCTCCTCGAGGCTGCCCTGCCAATCATGAAGATCACAGTTGATCTGTAGTTGCTTCAAACTCCAAATTCTCATTTACACCCAATTTGATTCCATTGCCTAATAAGAATCTATTCATTTCTGTCTTAAAAGTATTCCACCACCTTTTGAGGCAGAAGTTCCAAAGTTATACAAAACTCTGAGGGAAAACTTCTCCCCTCTTTCCTGTCCTAAAAGGGTGACCACTAATTTTAAAATAGTGTCCCCTACTTCAGGACGGACCCACATATTAATCAAAAGCTGTTAGGCAGTTGTCAAATGAAATTTGTTTTCTCGTTGATCTGTTGTCAATGTAACATGTGATCTGATGCCCTCTTCATAGGAGAGAAATGTGCTAACTTATTAGCATTTGATTGGGCCGCAGTTCTGAAAGCTGTTCAGTACCTTAGGAGTTGTGCTTTCCATCTTTGCATCTGTCACATGGATTAGTTAGTTGAATTTATTTTTTGCGGGGGTGGTGAGAAGATCAGTAAAATTGTATTTGCTGATCGACATTGCTGAGTATTTTCTTAATTTGGATGGCTATTGTTAAGATCAGCTTTGCCTTGCTATATTCTTAATTGACTAAAGTTATTATTGAATCTTTGTTGTTGTAAAGATGGATGTTGAAGTACCAAATTGAAAGCTGTTAAAGTTTCTGCAGTTTGAAATGGTGTTTATAATCTAAAGTTTTTTTTTTTATTGTCAATATGTGGTCTTCGTATAGCTGTGTCAAGATATTCCTTTTCCAAGATGGGTCAGGATTTCCAAATGATCAGTGGGAGGAATCTTTCTCAATAAATGTCAGTCAATAAAATTCAATGATGTTTTTGGTTTTACCAAGAATGGCTGTCTGAGATTATTTTTGTGAATATTTTTTCTCTACATCTGGGGTCATTACAATCAATCTTTGACACAATCTATTCAGATTTACACTTCTTTATCTCTGATTATTTTGTTCTTTTGTGGATTAAAATTGATGAAATTTGCTGAGTAACAGGTCTGTTTCTGTGCTCTATGACAGTATGACTCTATGACTCTATGATAGGGAGTCAGGCAAGAAACTAGAGACCACGTCAGAGCTGCTGCAATGAAGCAACAGGCATGAGGGGCTGGATACTCCTGCTCAAAATTCATGTGTTTCTATGTACGCTCATACGATTATGATAGACAGTTGATGGGATATAGCATACTGAGGCTGGTGCTGGAAATGATGGCATTTGAAGCTGCATTCATTGACGTTGCCCACATGAATGAATTTATTGCAATTCTTCTGGCATTGCATCCAAATCCACAGGACTACACTTGTGGAGATGACTGCAATGGCTGTCTGCAACTACTTAATTAATTTGAAGTTTCTTTTTGAAAAGCCGCTAATTTCTTGTGGAAAGAAAACCACCAATTTATTCACCTGCATATGCCCTTCAGTCCTGAGCAAATGAACACTGGAGCCCACTCTCTGCTATGTTGTGCTATTTTGTGTCTTTCCCAGGTCAAGCTCATTTCATGATTGACTTCCAATGCCTTTGCCTATCAAAATGCAGCTCCCCTTTAGTCTATGATAATGCAGTGTATATTGAAGACATGCTAGCCTCTGATGATTTTGCATCCCTGTTGAGGCCTGTACCCATTGAACAGTACGTTCAGCACTGGCTGCACTATGCAAATACGTAAATAAACAGGCAGCACAAAGCAAATCCCTTCTCATTTTATGTCTTTTATCCTTCTGATTTTTTCCTTCTCATGTTATGCCTTAGCTTATAACCACTCCACCAAAACATGCGTTGATGATTTTCCACTTTACCCCTGCAGTTGTCCACAGACAGTGGCCATCTGAAATGTAAGCCTTTTTCTCCGTAGGAAATGTTCCTCCCAGGAGGCTTGGTCACATGACCGCTACAATATTGACCGCAACTGCCCTTTTTACAAAATTTTGCAATAGTAGCTAACGGGACAGTGCAGACCCATACAACATCCACTGACAAAATCACCACTTCTAGCTCCAATCTATAAAAGGAATGTCTCTGGTCTGTAAAAAGCAGCCACCAATTCTGCAAATAAAGTACTCCTTTCATTGAAACAGTGAAGTCAAGTCACATTCCATCAAAATTTCCTCAGACGGCTTTCGAAGGAACGTTTTTAAGAGAAGGAACTGCCCACAACTTAAGAATTCGTGGTTAGGTAATCACTGCCAATGAGGAATTCCAAACAGATAACTTCAACTTTGAACTTTTTGGACTTTTAAAAGCCAGGTAATTGATCCAATCATAACCTTCAGTTATTTTGTGATTAAAAATGATGAATTATGAATTGAACATTCTCTTTATCAGTTCTGATTCTTCTTTTTCCCTTCATTCATGGGATGAGGGCATTGCTGACCAGTAGAATTCATTGCCCATCCCTAATTGCCCAGAGGGCAGTTTAGAGTCAACCACATTGCTGTGGGTCTAGAATCACATGTAGGTAATGTTAGGTCTCCACATGTTGAGACTTTTCTGTTTTCCTAAAAAGGAGCGAGACCCCTGTTTTCTTCACAATGCAAAGGGTGGCCAGCAGTAGAGTTTGGAACTGGAAGATGCAAGCATTGAAATGAAATGTGGGCTGGGAGTAATTTATATAAACCGTTGGTCTCATTCTCTTGCCTCTTTGCATAGTTCCGGCCTAAATCATATGACTCATGTAGGTTTTTCCAGCCTCTGTTTGGACGATGTGAGAGAAGTTTAATGACAAACACATTCACATTTCTAGAAAGGTATTTGTTTAAAACTTTACAGGCACAGTACATTGTTGTCGTGGTGTCTAAATCTATACTTTTTAGACTCCAGATAAGTAACACAGTTTTATTATTTGATTATTTGTATTAATATTATTACTATTATTATTATTATTATTACATTGTTATGATCCAGATGATGTTATTACTGGTCAAGTCAGATTACAAACTGGAACCTAGCTTGATAGATCGTATTTTGTTTTGTTTTGGTTTTATGAGGTGGCCTCTCACTGAAACATAAGCATGCAATGTTGCAAATTTTCTTTTATAAAGCATATGTTTATTAATTAAGAGAAAAGATGACAAAGTAGAATAAACAATAGTGTTTGGAAATGAACTCAAATTCAGAGTTTTAAATGCACAGAAAAAATATAAACATTAATCCAAAACACTCCATTACAAGATGTAAAAAAAATCTCTTGTTCAATACTAGAAGCACCTATCTACAATACTCACATCAGATAAAACCTTTTCCTAACACGTTGGCAGGTTTTAGGTAACTGTGACTTTTACTCCTGGCTTGGAAATGCTGATTACTTCTTCCTGGAGCTGTCATGTGTCTGAGCATAACATTCTCAGTTTTAAATAACCTCTTCAGTGTTTTATCCAAAACATTTGCATTAGATCTATGACAACTCCTTATTCTAAATTAATCTAGCTACATTATATTCTCCCATTCCCAATCACCTTCAAAGGATTTCACAGAACTGCACAAAACAACATAAAACCAGAAGAAAAGTTTATCTCTCTAAAGTTAAAAACTCTTAATTTAGAAACTTGGAATAGAACTTAAAGCATAATTTTGTTAAGTTGTAAAACATGCATAGGTAAGCAAAAGTCAAAATAGCTCTCACAAATGGTTTTAAAATAAATCAACATAGCTATAGAAATTCTTACAATTTAATTATTAAATTCAGACACACAGAAAACCCATATGCTGCTAATCTAAACTCCAAAACCCAAGCCTACACTAAATTATATTAAAATATATATGAATCAGACAATTTGTATCACAAATTAAAAGTATTTATGATTATTCAGTCCAGTAAAATATAATAGTTGTTTAACAAATATATGTTCATTGTTTATGTCTTCAGTTAGTAGATTTCTATATCAACTACTTCAAATAGCTACAACTCTTTCAGAATGTTTTAGTAAAGATATCTGGTGCATTGTTTTGAAAGAGGTTGAACTTGTCTTCTCCTGCTACCAGCATTGTTGAAGGGAAAGAACGGGGTCTGTCAGGATCCCGAAAGAAATAGAAACAATCAGCATTAATAATCACTTGGATTTTAATCCTTCCTGTAGCATGTCCAAAGCTAACTGCACTAGATAAGGCTTATGAAGCTCTGGCTCACATTCACGAGCCAGAAATGATAGGATAGTATGAGCCAGGAATTGAAATGATGGGGTAGTTTGTCCCCTGGGTTGCCACACTAGCGGCTGGAGATCAATTGTTGATTGTGGGAGACTCTCAGATATTGTGGAAGGATTGATAATCCTATTTCTGATAACAATTTCGGTTTGATTGTTATAAGGAACACACAAAATATTAGTATTTGGATTTTATTCATATTTATATATGGAATGATACTCACAACCTCAATACTCACATCAACAGGATAGGCAATAGTGAGGACAAAGCAGATCACAAAACCGAATCTTCTCCTATTTGAAAGGTTTGGTTCACTGAAGTGGACTGTCAGACCATCATGTACCTGAAACAGGCAAACAGATTAATCACATAACAGAAATTTGATATTTACTCATCTCATTTATTTTTAATTTTGGATTTCTACTTACAGACATTTGTCCTGCTTAAAGAGGACGTTGAATAGCCTTCTCAGCATCAACCAAGTGTATGGGAATCTCCTGATTTGATGTTCGCAGGAATAGCACTTGTTCCATGTTCGAGTAGCCCTAGCTTGCGGCTTCCAATGGATATCATTGAGCACAGCATTATCTCTCTGAGAAATACTTATAGTTACATTGTTGTAAAATTGAAAAGTACCATTGGATTAGAAAATTGCAAATGGCATTGAATCATAGAATCATCGAGTCATACAGCGTGGAAACAGACCCTTCGGTCTGACCAGTCCATGCTGAACATAATCCTGAACTAAATTAGTCCCACTTGGCTGCTCCTGGCCCATATCCCTCCAAAACTTTCTTATTCATGTATCCATACAAATGTCTTTTAAACCTTGTAATTGTGCCCGCATCTACCACTTCTTCAGGAAGTGCATTCCACATGCGAACCACCCTTTGGGTAAAAAAAATTGCCTCTTATGTCTTTTTTAAAATCTCTCCCCTTTCACCTTAAAAATGTGCCCATTTGTTTTGAAATTCCCCATCCTAGCGAAAATACAATTACCATCAACTCTATCTATACATCTCGTTATCTTATAAACTTCTATCAGGTCATCTTTCAACCTCCTACCCTCCAGTGAATAAAGTCCCAGCATATCCAGCCTTTCTTTATAACTCAAACCTTCCATACCTAGCAACATCCTGGTAAAACTCTTCTGAACCCTCTCCAACTTGATAATATCACTCCTATAACTGGGTGACCAAAACTGGACATAGTATTCCAGAAGACGCCTCACCAACGTCCTGTATGACTGCAACATGATGCCCCACCTCCTATACTCAAAGGACTGAGCAATGAAGGAAAGCGTGCTAAATGCCTTTTTAACCATCTTGTCTATGTGTGATGCAAACTTTAAAGAATTATGTACCTGCACCCCTAGGTCCCTCTGTTCTACAACACTACTCAAGGCCCTACTGTTAATTGTATAAGGCCTACCTTTGTTTGTTGCACCAAAATGCAATATCTTGCATTTATCCAGATTGAACTCAATCTACCATTTTTCAGCCCATTGACCCACTTGATCAAGATCCTTTTGTAATCTTAGAAAACCTTCTTCACTGTCTACAATGCCACCAATTTTGGAGTCATCTGCAAATGTACTATCCATGCCTTCTATATTCTCATCCAAATCATTTATATAAATGACAAACAAAAGAAGATTCAGAACTGATCCCTGTGGAGCATCGCTGCTCAGAGGCCTCCAGTCCGAAAGGCAACCCTCCACCATTACTGTCTGTCTCCTGCCGCTAAGACAATTATATATCCAATTGGCAAGCTCACCCTGAATCCCATGAGACCTAACTTTACTAATTAATTTACCATGCAGAACCTTGTCAAAAACTTTACTAAAATCCAAATAAATAACATTTACTGCTCTGCCATCATCAACCTTCTTGGTAACTTCCTCAAAAAACTTAAACAAGCTTGTGAGACATGATTTTCCTCAGACAAAACCATACTGACTATTTCTAATCAATCTTTGTTTCTCTAAATCCTATGTCCATAAATTCACCTTCAGCAATTTATCCACCACTGAAATCAGACTCACAGGTCTATAGTTCCTAGTTTGTCCTTACAACCTTTCTTAAACAAAGGTACAGCATTAGCCACCCTCCAGTCATCAGGGAATGGATTAAATGTCATTAAGAGACAAGGGTACAAACTTAACTTGTTTTCCCTGACGCTACATCACCTTAATGCTTGAATGGTGTCACTTGGGAATAAAATCATTCGCATTTTACTCTGCTGTCCTTAATCAGTCTGGCCCACCTATGACTCCAGACCACAAGAATGTGGTTGACTCGGAATGTTGACTCTGAAATAGGCTAGCAAGCTTTCTGTTTTAGATGGTTCAGTATACTAGCTGATAAACTGTCATTTGTCAAAGTCAGAAATAGTGGTCTGACAGAGAACACCCCCCCATCCCAAAAGAAAATGTTTAAAATACGTAGAGAAAGCCTTGTAATCTCTACCCAAAAATCTGCAGATGCTTTCTGAGTTGAAATTTTCCAATCTGTGATTGTTTGTTAAAGACGTCACAATATATGGAACAAGTTACAGCTAAATGGGGTTGAGTTACAGATCAGACATGATCAAATTGATTGGTGGAACAGGTTTAAGAGGCCAAATGATCATCCTCCATTCTTACGTAACTATTTTGATCTTGATCAATTGGGTCAGTGTGCTGAGGAGTGGCAGAAGGAGTTTAATTTGGATAAATGTGAGGTGTTGCATTTTGGTTAAAAAAACAAGGTCAGGACTTAAACAATTAATGGTAGAGAACATGGCCAGCGTGGACTAGTTGGACCGAGGGTCTGTTTCCATATTGTATGACTCTATATGTAATCTCAGAAAGGTATTCATATAATTAAAGTGATCACCGCTTATAGCTCTAACCTGGAATAACCTGCAGGGCACCATTTTCTTTGTCAACATCATCCAAAGCCAACCACACAGAGGCTACGGATCCACCTTCAAAGCCCCAGTATCTAATAACAAAGAACAATGTAAATTATAATTGCCTGAGTTAAACAGCAGTCATATTCAGAAACATGTCTCAGTATTTTATTGGATTGTTAACCTTTGAGTCAGCTGATGTCCTGTGCCAGGCAACATAAAGAGCCACATTGCTTTCATGAGGGACATCAGAGCTGGATACTTGCAGATAAAAGGAGAATCGAGCAGAATGACATCAGGTCCCAAAACTGCAGTGATGGCTTTGAGGACTAGAGGATGTGTAGCTAAGTCCATCACCCACTTGTTCTGTAAATGTACATTATGTAGGCTGTACTGGGTGTATACCTTACCTGCAATACACAATATAGAAATTACAAAACAATAAAGTTAACAAAGATTTATATAAGCATTTTCTTATTACAATTAAATTATGATGCTTGGTGTCATCAAAGGCACTGAATCAAATACCGAGCCACATTCCAGACCCTCCAGTTGCGTTGAGGCATTCTTTAACATGTAAAAAAGAACCTTATGATAATTGGCACATAGATGTTTACTTACCAAATTTATTTTCTAAGGTTGAGATTGAAGGTTGAAGGTCAACCTTCTGAGTCAACCACATCCTTGTGGTCTGGAGTCATAGGTGGGCCAGGCTGATTAAGGACAGCAGAACAATATGCTTCCTGATTTTATTCCCAAGTGACCCCATTCTGAATGGCCAGTGCAAGCTCATCCTTGTCTAGGATGTGAATTCCAGTGAGGTAGCCATTCATTTCATAGAGATTTTTCAGTTCACTTGTCTTGTTCTGCATGTTTAGTAACTTACTTTGCTTGACAATAGCTTTGCAGAATTGTGCTAGTATTGATACTGGTTCCCTGTTGATGGTGACTTAAGTTGTTAGCCCATAGATTTTAATTTGCATATTGTTGTTCAACTGTTTCCTTGGACAGAGATTACATATGTGTTAAAAATGTCCATGTGATTAATATTGCTATACTGACCAATCCCTTTTAATATTGCTTAGAATTCATTCATGTGGGTGGCACTGGCTGGGTTAGCATTTCTTACCCATCCCTAATGATCCAGATGTCAGTTAAGAGTTAACACTATCTGGAGCTGCAAGGTACCCACTCAGACTTCAATGTCAATAATTGTCACTGTCAAATGTCTTTCCATCTGTGGGAGAATAGGAAAGTGTATGTAAAAAAGACAAGAACTGTGTGTTGCAGAACCAAACCTACTGTTTGCAATAAATTAAACGGTTTTGTTCCAGTCTCTTCCAGTCTTGCTTTCACATTATTTTCCCTGATGGTGATGATTGCTAGTTTTATTTCTTCCTCTCAATTGACATTTCCATGTCTCCCACTCTTTCATAAAAATCTTACCTGTTTCTTCCCCTTATTCATTTTTACTTCTTCTATCTCCATTTTTGGAGGTAACAATCCCATTAATATAAATGATAAGCCCACTGGCTCAGACATCAATCTTGCTGCTCTTATACAATTTCCTGATACAATGCCAACCCATTCTATCAGATTCTTTGCCCTGAATTTTCCTAGCCATGATAATGCGGGCAATGGTGAATCGGTTGAGAAAATATGGCAATATCATTGTGTTGAGGAAAAAAAAGTCTGATTTTCCACTCGTGGATTGTATGACCAAATGAGGATCTTGCTAATGATGAGTGAGAGGCCAACTTGCACGTATTTACATGTTATTTGTACCAAATCTTGTCTTCTTTATATGCACTTTCCTATTCTCCTACAGGATAGAAAGAAACTTGACAGTAACAATTCCAGACATTAAAATCTGACTTGGTGCTTGGCAGCTCCAGCTAATGTTGATTTCAGGGGCTTCACAATCACAGTTGCCTAATATGTAGAGTTAACAATTTATTGTAATTTTCTGATAGTTTATTAAATTTGTAAAGAAGCAGCAGTTTAGATATGATACATTAGATAATTAGATAAAGAAAAAATACAACCATGACAATTGGGGATAGTTCATTGATACCAGAGGACAAACAGACTGTCAGTGTGGAATGTTTTGGTCTCATTAACATGATGAGGGGTTGCATCCTGATATCTCTTGGGGGAGGGGCAGTGTGTTAGGGACTTCTTTCCTGAGTCATCCCCCTCTTCTTCTGGCCCATCTTCAATCTGCCTAATGAGGACTACTCAATGAAGACTGCTCTTTGGGGGCCACCTGAAGAATGCTGCTGTCTACAAGGTGTGCTTGATGCAAACTGCTCTCTGAGAACCTTCTATACCCCAAGGACTTACTGTTATATTTCTGGGGCAGGTGGCTTGTGCCATGTCAATCAATTATCTGAACTCTTTTGGCCACTGACCATGGGACAGCCACACATGAAGTTGGATGATTGTTGCCCATTTGCCCCCCAACCTTCGTCTGAGGGTTAGTTTACCATTCTTTCTATGAAAATACTTCTTATGTTCAAAAAGAACACATTAATAGTAGTGTGTGTTTGGCACCAGATAAATTGTTGACATCATTTCAATGGGTATCACGATCTCTGTGCTTTTCATTATTCTTCGCTTTTTTTTCATAATTCTTCCCTTGTTTTCATCTGATAGAATTTTGGAAAGTTAATTATGAACATGATAGCTGTTAAATGAAATCTCAAGTGCACTGTTTAATGCTAGGAAAGTTCAGTTTTTAAGGGATCTTAATACTCAACCTAAGTTTATCCTCAGGACCAACATTTTGGCCAGGGACACAGCAGCTTGGGTTATACTCCACGGGTAATGAACCCCTGCACCTCCTCATTCATGCTGGTTGGCATGGGACACTCAGCAGCCTCACCACATCATCATGGCATATCTCTGACCCATTTAGGATAACCCACTTCAATGTGTTACACCTCATTGGGGTAGCACACTGGAACGAGCAAATTTCTAATGAGTGGTCTCTGGACTTGAAATGTTAACTTTATTTTTCTCTATGCAGATGTTGTCAGATCTGCTGAGTTTCTCCAGCAGTTTCTGTTTCTGTTTCACATCTCTAGTGTATGTAGTTCTTCATTAAATTTCAATAAAATGGTGAACATTTTTCTTTATTCATTCATGGGATGTTTCCCTGGATGGTTATGCTTGCATTTTTTCGCCCTTCAGTGATGTTAGTCCATTGTCTTGTTGGACTGGAAATAATGGCAATTGAGATGGATGGGATAATAAAACAGAAGTGAGTGGTTTGTCAATTCCCACCATTGCTGCTCCAGCTCATGCAATAAAGTGGTAATTGATCAACACTGGGCCTCTGTGTGGTTTCTTGTCCCACATCAATAAGCAAGGCTGATGTCCTCATTGATTGATGCTGAGAGGGTAAGGGTGTCTGGGTACAGAGCCAGTAGGCCGTCATTAGTGGTCTGAGCTGCGTGCATTCCTTTTACTTCACAATATGGAGAAGCTGAAGAGAAAAATTGTGAATAGTGCAGGAAACCTTGACATCACATTGGAGGTGAGTTTTATCTGTACTCTAAAGGGAGTAACTTACAAGCATTCCTAGAACAGGCAGAGCCAAGGAAACAAAATCACTGCTGGATATAGAGAAAAGTACTGCAGTGTCTTAACAACCACACTTGCGTCTTCATAGTTGGCAGAGATTTTGGTGGTCAAGCTGAGGGACAAAGACAGCCTGAAGGTTTGATGATGACTGACTGCTAGCTCTTTTCCAGGCTGAAAGGAGCGGATGGGAAGATCTCATACCAGTTGATGACAAAAGGAGATCTCCCAAACTGATGAAAGCAGCTTGGATGGGAGGCACAAATGAGATCAGTATCATTGAGGCAATCCCATGAACCTGGATCCAGTATTGTAAATAATTATATGAGTTCCTGACATCAGTACAAATGAGTGAAGCTTCATTATGGTGATGGGCATTGATGGAATGTGATAGCAAGGTTCACGAGGACAGTGCATTAGTTGGTTCACAGAATTGTGAGGGGAGAGAATGCACTTGTGGCAATGGACAGGGACAAGAGGCAGATGCAGATGTACAAACAGTAGCAGAGGAAGATTGTAAAACACTGGAAAGAACACTGCCCATTCCCTGATAACAACCTGGCACAACATAAAGTTATCACAGTCCCTTCCTTTAGTAGGATGAGTGTATGTAACACATAATCAGATAAAATTATACTTTAATACAGGATAAGAGCATCATAGTCTTTGGTACATCATGAATAGGTGGGTGATCATCTTCAAGTGCCAGACTCAGCCAATTGTACAGACAATTGTTGGTATTGACTCTCACACTTGGGGAGAGGGATCAGGCAATAGTGTGCCCCACACCCAGATGGAGATTTCCAGCCTCCAGGCCCTGTAATGATACCTTTACATTGACCCTCCTCCAAGATGGCGCAGCCTAAGGATATATTTCTTCTGTCAAACGTATGGCCTCAATTATGACATGCAGCTTCTGTTTATGGAGTGGAGAAATCCTTGGACCTTCTTCCAGGAATTGCAGGATTGCTGACAATCATCCTTTCAAAGCATCAGGCTCAGTACACAAGTCTTGGCACCTGAGCATTCCTCAATATGTATGCAGGTACAAACCTATACTGTTCATTGATGATGGTTGCACATCTATTGGAAATTAATAAACTGAAAACATTTCCTGTTGATGAATATGCAGGTTTAGCTTGTTGATGCATTGATGGCAATATGCAGGCACTGATACCCTGAATTCTTGGGAAGCCTGCCACTGCAGTGGACCTCTGGTTTTTTCAGATTGGTTGCTATAGTTCACTGTAAACTCAATGAATTGCTCAGCTCATTGGAACATTGTATCATTAGACACATTAGTGCAGTATTGGCGTGCAGGCAGGATGACTCCACATAAGTCACTACATGGCGCTTTAGTAGATTCACTATATGGATATGCTGGTGGTCATCTTTCAAGATTCTGTAGATCCTGGAACAGTTCCTATGGATTGGAGGGTAGATAATGTAAGCCCACCAGTATAAAAAGAAGGCAGAGAAAAAACAGGGAATTATAGACTGGTTAGCCTGACATTGGTAGTGGGGAAAATTCTAATGTCCACCATAAAAATATTATAAGTAGAGCATTTGGAAAACAGTGATCAGAACAGGCAGAGCCAGCATAGATTTATGAATGGAAATCATACTTGGCAAATCAAAGTGAATTTTTTGAGGATGTAACTCATAGAGTTGATAAGGGGGAGCAAGTGGATGTGGTTTACCTGGACATTCAGGTGTTTGATAAGATCCCACATAAGAAATTAGCATGTAACATTAAAGCATATAGAATTGAGAGTAGTGCACTGACATATACAGGGAACTGGTTGGCACACAGGAAATAAAGACCAGGAAAAAAAAGGGTCTTTTTCAAGTTGCAGGCAGTGACTAGCAGGGATCAATGCTTGGACCCCGACTAATCATAACATAAATTAATGATTTGAATGAGGGAACTAAATGTAATCTCTCCAAGTTTGCAGATGATACAAAGTTGGGTGGAAAGGTAAACTGTGGGAAGGATGCAGGGATGCTTCATTGTGATTTTGACAAGTTGAATAAGTCAGTTTTTGAAAAGGAACAAGTTCTGATGTAATAACATATGAAGAAATCAAAAACAATTTTCTTGTGACTTCTACAAATGGAATTTTCAATTCAAGGGAAAGTGATTTGTGATACTGATCTCCATTCCTTTAAAAGAGTTCAAAGTACATGCAGCCATGTAAATGAAGTGCAAGTGGGTATCTAATCCATGAAACTGATAGTGCAGAATTAATTTGATAGTGAGCCAGAAACTGCATAGGAGATCATCTGTCTGCTGTTTCTTGACTAAGGTAAACTTTACCAAACAACCTTCACAACTAGACTCTGCCAGCTTGGAATTATGCAAATTATTTGAAACATTGAGCCTAGTAAAGTTCAATTCTAATCAAGAAAATCATATATCAAACATATAGGCCTAAATCTCATCATTCCTTCAATCGGGTTTTTGTCTGTACATCTGATTTGTTAGGTGGGGATAAATAGATAATATTGCAGAAAATTTTCAACAAGGAAAAATTCCCTCCATAAATTTTACATTTTGTGCTCAATATTCAATTTTATTTTTCTATTGTCAAATATTTTTCACGTCCATGTTTAGGGACATGAGGTCTCTCATCTACCTGATTGACTTTTCTCTTTACGGAGTGTGTTACTTGGGATTGGAAGCCCAAATCATTTAACCTGACAACATTTACCACTTTAGATTGGAAAGGATTGATCTCATTATTGGGAGGGGAAGTTTTGCACTTGACCCAAATATACTGCAGGCAAATCTGTTAAGTTTTCAAGGTTACAGCTGACTAATAATATAATAGTCTAGCACAGAAGGAAGCCATTAAGGGCATTGAGTCTGGGATTCTCTTTCAAAGTGAAATCCAGCTGATCCAATTCCTGTGCTCTTTCTTAACATTTCAGTGAGTTTCTTCTGCTTCAAGTACTTCTCCAATTCCCTTTTGAAGATTAATTTTGAATTCATTACCCTGTCAGGGAAAGCACTTTAAATCCTAATCATTTGTTCGATGAAAACTTTTTCCTTTCATTCTCTGCTTTAAAGGTAAGAAATTTATTTTCTAATGTCCATCAATGTCTCTATAATTGCTCATCCCCAGGACTTTTCTAGGAAATCTCTTTTGAACCATCTCCACAATCTTTATGTCTTTCATAAGTATCATGCCCAGGACTGGGCACAGTGATCTTGATTTTCCTATAGCTTCAGGAGATTACGAAAAGTGTGTTCGAAAGGATGTAGATTTTTAAGGTGAGTAGGTAAGAGTCAGCTAAATGGAGTATAATTTGAGAAAATGTTACAATTATTCACTTTGGTAGGAATACCAGGAAGTAAAGTGCTAAATGGAGAAAGACTGCGCAATATTCAACTACACAGGGATCTGGGTATCCTTCTATATGATACACAAAAATTTGGTATACGAGTACAGCAAGTAATTAGGAAAGCAAAACAGAATCATTGGCCTTTATTCCAAGGTAATAAAATAGATAATTTGGGAAAGGCTTGCTACAATTGTGCAGGACATTAGTTAAACCATGCATCTGCCGTTTTGGTCTCCTTAATTCAGGAGGCCATATCTGCATTGGAAGTACTTCAGAGAAGATTCATTAGGCTGATTTCTGGACAAAAGGGGTTTCTTTGGAGAAGCGTTTAGCAGGTTTGGCCGTACACATGGGAGTTTACAAGGAGAGATGACCTTTTTGTAATAGAATTTTAGGATTCTTAGAGTCCCTGGCAGGGTAAATTGTGAGAGGATGTTTCCTCTTGTGCTCAAATCTAGTCGCACAATTTAAAAATTAGAAGTCTCGCATTGAGATGGAGCTGAGAGAGAACTTCTTCTCTCATACGGTCATTAGTATATAGACTTCTCTTCCACAGAAAGCAGTAGAATTTGGCTCATTGAGTACATTCAGGGTTGATTTAGACAGATTTTGATGTGCAAGGAAGTCAAGAGTTATAGGGAGAAGACAGGAAAATAAAGCTAGGGCCAGAGTCTGTCATGATCTTTTTGGATGATGAAACAGGCTAAGTGGCTCTAATGGCCTACTCTTGCTCCTTTGTCTTAAGATGTTATGATCAATCAGGAAACATTGTAAGCAATATGGGATTTTGAGTGGAACCAGAGTTTAAAAATGATATATCATACTTGTTGTTATACAGTAAAAACATACAATCATGATAAAGTGAATACTGCCCCAAATGGACCGTATTGCTGGAAAGGTGAAAAGTAGAAATGTTAAGGTTGTTTACTTTGGTAAGAAGACCACAAAAAAAAAATTAAATAGAGAAAGACTGCACGATACCCTACTATGGAAGGATTTGGTCATCCTTGTGCATGAATCACAAAAATTCAGGATGTAGGTAGCAAGTAATTAGGAAAACAAAACAGAATATTGGTCTTCATTCCAAGTCTTCTCCAATTTCTCAGTGGCCAGTCTTCACAGCATTTCAAAGCCCTAAGTGTCTTCCTACAGAGTCATTCTCTAATGCCCACTGCACTGAGCTCTTCCAAAATCCATTATTTTATAACCTGTTTTAGGTGTGGCCAGCTGGATTAACTATTGGCAAGGCCTTATGATCCTATGAGGATTTGTTTTATTTTAAAATATCACATCAGAAGTTGAGGTTTTCTTTTTCTAAAATCCTGCCATTAATGACATTCACTTACCTTTAACCTCCTAACAAGCTGCTTACAATGGTATTCAGTTCATCTGTTCCTATTCCTTGTCTAACTGTTTAACTGTGGCATTGCTCATTAAAATAAGTCCTATTTTCCATCATACACAAATTAAGTCATATTTCAATAAGCATCTTAATTCATCAAGGCTAAATGAAAAGCCTAACACAGCTCAGAAATAGACATAGAAACTAAGATCAAGTGCTCTAATCCTCTGTCTCAATGCCATATTCCCACTTTCTTCCCATAATCCTGAAGCCTTTAATATCTAAAAAGTTATCTATCCCTTTCTTGAAAATATATGGTAACTTAGCCTCCACAGCTCCCTGTGGGATGTCTGTTTTCGGCTGCTACCCTCACTTTTACAAGAGGCCTTGTATGTCTACACATCCCTTTTCAGATTAAAAATAATTACTTCAAATAATTATTCCACTAGCCTTGTATCAATGGAAAATAAATCTTAAGCAACGTACAGTAACATAAACCCACAGAAGTAACCTGGGATAGTAGGAACTGCAGATGCTGGAAAATCTGAGATAACAAGGTGTAGAGCTGGATGAACACAGCAGGCCAAGCAGCATCA
>NC_063345.1:42637462-42650749 GCF_021869965.1 Rhincodon typus
ACCCTCTTACCATAACCCTTAATTCATTTACTGTCAAAAAATTATCTGTCTTAGCTTTAAAAACATTTAATGAGGAAGCATCACCTGCATCACTGAGCAGGGAATACCATGGATTAATAAGCTTTTGGGTGGAGAAGTTCCACGTCAATTCAGTCCTAAATGTGGTCCCCCGAATTTGGAGGCTGCGCCCTCTAATTCGATTTCACCTGTCCGTGGAAACAACCACCCTGCTTCTATCTTATGTCTTCCCTTCAAAATTTTATGTGTTTCTGTAAGATTCCCTCCTCCCCCCACGTCTTCCAAATTTGAATGAACATAATGCCGGTCTATTCAGCCTCTGTAATATTCAACACTCTTAAATTTGGAATCAACTACGTGACTCTCCTCTGTACCCTCTCCAGTGCCAATGCATACCTTCTCACGTAAGGAGACCCAAACTGCATGCAGTACTCCAGGTGTGGCCTCACCAACACCCCATACAGCTGCAATGTAACCTTCGTGCTTTTAAACTCAACCCTTCTAGCAATGAAGGACAAAAATCCATTTGCATTCTTAATTACCTGTTGTACCTGCAAACCAACTTTTTGCGATTCATGCACGAAGAAACCCAGGTCCCTCTGCACAGCAGCATGCTGCAATTTTCTACCATTCAAGTATTAGTCCATTTTACTGTTATTCAAACCAAAATGGATGACTTCACATTTGTCAACATTGAATTCTATCTGCTAGACATTCGCCCACTCACTTAAACTATCTATTTCTCCCTTCAAACTTTCAGAGCTCTCTGCACACTTTGCTCTACCAGTCATCTGCAAACTTTGATAAACTACACGTGGTCCCCAACTCCAAATCATCTATGTAAATTATGAATAATTGTAGTCCCAGAGGCACACCTCACGTCACTGTTCATCACCCAGAAATCGTTCTTGCCATACTGTTCCAAATAGTTCAATTGTCTGCGGATTTGTCTGCAGAAAGGAACCACCACAGAGGCCTATGATGGTACTACAAAGGAATGAAAATTGAGGATTACCTTGGGTTTCTCACTACAGGTTTTTCCATGCTTTGTTTTAACCATGTTATGTTAACTCAGAAGAGGCATGAATCATTAACCAGAAGCTTTCCCTGCTTGTCTTGAATGTCAGATGAGGGCACTGGCAACAAATCTGATGTAGATTAGCATTTCTTTCATTGCATGTATAATAACATCATACAGGATCTACTGCAGGTGCCAAATCCTTTCTGCAATGTAATATTCGTGATTGAAAAGTTCAAAATTGACCCACATCTTTCAGGATGAAGACAAGATAGATTCATTGAAAAGTTTGCTGCACGATCAAAAATGATGATTGACATTATTTAGAAAATTAATCAATGGGGGAATAATAGTTTATGCAGCCATACCATTTGCATGTATTTTAAACAATGGCAGACATTAGACATTAATATTATTCCCAGGATATTGTTAGTAACCACAGAGGATTTTTCCAATCAATCATGTCTTGAGTATTTTGAGATATAAGTATGAACTAGGGTGCACAGAACTCGCAATTAAACCGATCGTAACTCATTAATTTTTGTGGAAATGTTTAAAACTTAGAATGCCAAGTCATTCAGTTGGCGTTAATGTTTACAATCATATAACCTGGAAATGAACCACATTGCTGGGAAATAAAATTAAATACATTGCCATAAACCCCTTCCAGATCAGAAAGAGAACCAATTAGAATTGAAATGAAAGCTTGCAAACTTGCCACTTTGTTGGATAATGGAATGGCAGGCTCCTTTACAAATTCATGGGATATGGCCATTGCTGGCTAAGCTGCATTTGTTGCCTATTCCTAATGTCCCCCACGGCAGTTAAGAGTCAACCACAATGTTGTGGGTCTGGAGTCCCATGTAGGCCAGAACATGTAATGATGGCAGTTCCTTTCCCTAAAGGACATTAGTGAAACAGATGGGTTCTTCTTTCCCAAATAACTGGCAATGGATTCATGGTCATCGTTAGACGCTTAATTACAGATTTCTTTTTTATGAATTAAAATTCCTCCATGTACTGTGGTGGGGTTTGAACCTGGGTCTGCAAATTAACCGTCCAACAATGATACCACCAAGCCATTGCCTTCCCAAAGATATTACTTTTCATAACCCAAGGTAGTACCTCTGAAATCAGAAACGTGCAGATAAATTCCAGCATATTGGAAGTCATTCCCTGTTCTTACATTTTACGGATTTCAATCCTATCTTGCCTGTTGTTAGGTTTCACAGCAGCATAGGAGCAGCTTTTGTAGCTCTGTCTTGGACACAGATGAGCACACAAGCAGCAGCAACGTTAATATCAAGCAGGGCAGCAGGAATGAAGCCAACAGCAGTTCAGCACCTTCTATCACTGACTCTCAAATTGATTGAGATATGGGAATGTAATGCGGTGCAAAGCGACCATATTCTGATCATAACTCTTTAATTTTTATGGAAGGGTTAAAACCTGGATTGCCAGTTCATTCAGTTGGAGTTTATTACTTCAGACATACCACCTGAAATTACCACATTGCCAGGAAAAAATAAGTGATGAATTTTAAGATACAAGTTTGTTTGGGTGTCGGAAAAGGCATCCAGAAGAGAAGGGGGGTTAAAATTGTTTCAGAGATAGTAGGAACTGCAGATGCTGGAGAATCTGAGATAACAAGGTGTAGAACTGGATGAACACAGCAGGCCAAGCAGCATCAGAGGAGCAGGAAGGCTGATGTTTCGGGCCTAGACCCCACATCTTTGGACTGTGGGAGGGACTGGAGTACCCGGAGGTAACCCATGCTGACATGGGGAGAATGTGCAAACTCCAAACAGAACCCTTCTCTTCTGGATGCCTTTTCCGACCCCCAAACAGGGGTCTAGGCCCGAAACGTCAGCCTTCCTGCTCCTCTGATGCTGCTTGACCTGCTGTGTTCATCCAGCTGTACACCTTGTTATCTACGGTTTTCATAGTGTGCTCTTTGGAGGGACAGTGCAGATCCAATGTGCTGAATGGCCTTTTTTAGCACTGTAAGGATTTATGATTATGTGATCTGCTTTTAAATTCACCTTGTTGTGGACAACTGAGGTGGCACCAGAATTAAGAGGGTGACACAGTTCATCCCTCTTTGTGAGGGACCTTAACAATTTGCCACATCCTTTCTGGAGGGATCTGGACATAACAAAGTTGAACTGTGGAAAATCAGCTGGAAATTCTAAAGCATAAAATGCCAAAATAGATCAAACTATTATGACAATACTAGAAAATAACAGTGACCAGCAAAGAGAAAACTTAAAAAAATAAATTAGAGATATGCGCAAAGAATTCTGCTGATTACCATATACCAGTCTCTGTCCTTTCCAGTTAACTGATGAATTAATTCACTTTAATGTTAAACATCAAGAAGGAGTGAGTGCAGCTTGAGCACAGAATGTATGTTGTGTGGGAAACATCAATGTTCATCATCAAGAGTGGCTTGGCAGCATTACTGCTGGCTGAAATGACTGAGACCGAAGCTCATGGGTGCTAGACATGTTCTGCTGCAGGTGGTGAGAGGTCCTATAAGACATAAAAAAAAAGAACCAGGGACAAGAATGGGCCATCTGTGAGCGCACTCCACCGTTCAATAAGATCATGGCTGTTGTTTTCATGGCCTCAGTTCCACTAACCCACCCTCTGACCATAACCCTTAATTCATTTACTGTTCAAAAAATTATCTATCTTAGCTTTAAAAGCATTCAATGAGGAAGCCGCACCTGCATCACTGGGCAGGGAATTCCATGGATTAATAAGCTTTTAGCTGAAGAAATTCCTCATGTTTATATGTTTCTGTAAGATTGCCCCCTCCCCGATTCTTCTAAATTCAATGAATACAATCCATTATATTCTTTCAGCCTCTCCTCATAAGGCAACCCTCTTAACTCTGGAATTAACCTGACGAATCTCCTCTCCACCCTCTCTGGTGCCAATATATACTTTCTTACATAATGAGACCGAAACTGCATGCAGTGCTCCAGCTGTGGCCTCACCAACACCCCATACAGCTGCAACATAAACATCCTGCTACTAATCTCAATTCCTCTAGCAATGATGGACAAAATTCCAATTGCCTTCTTAATTGCCTGTTACACCTGCAAACCAACCTTCTGCGATTTGTGCACAAGGAAACCCAGGTCCCTCTGCAAAGCAGCATGCTGCAGTTTTCTGCCATTCAAGTAATAGTCCCTTTTCCTATTATTCCTACCAAAATGGATGACTTCACATTTACCAACATTGAATTCTATCTGCTAGACCTTTGCCCACTCACTTAAACTATCTATAGCTCTCTTCAAACTTTCAGAGTTCTCTGCACACTTTGCTCTACCACTCATCTTAGTGTCATTTGTTGAGAGTGTCCTCATTTGACATTCAAGACAAGCAGAAAAAGCTTATGGTTAATGGTTCATGCTGCCTCTGAAATAACGTAACATGGGTAAAACAAAGGCAGGGAAAAACCAACAGTGAAAAACCCAAGATTATCCTCAATTTTCATTCCTTCGTAGTATCATCATAGGCTTCTGGGCTGGACAATTTCTGATTTGATAACATCTGCAGACAAAACAACTATACAAACTTTGACACACTACACATGGTCCCCAACTCCAAATCATCTATGTAAATTATAAATAATTGCGGTCCCCGCACTGATCCCTGAGGCACACCTCTAGTCACTGTTTGCCAATTAGAAAACATTCTTGCCATACTTTTCCGTATAGTTGTTTTGTCTGCAGATGTTATCAAATCAGAAATTGTCCAGCCCAGAAGCCTATGATGATACTACGAAGGAATGAAAATTGAGGATAATCTTGGGTTTTTCACTGTTGGTTTTTCCCTGCCTTTGTTTTACCCATGTTACGTTATTTCAGAGGCAGCATGAACCATTAACCATAAGCTTTTTCTGCTTGTCTTGAATGTCAAATGAGGACACTCTCAACAAATCCGATCTAGATTAGCATTTTCTTTCATTGCATGGTTGATAATATGATATGGGATCTACTGCAGATGCCAAATCCTTTCTGCAATGTAATATTCCTGATTGCAAAGTTCAAAATTAACCCACATCTGTCAGGATGGCGAGGAGATAGATTCATTGAAACGTTTGCTGTACTATAAAAAAGCGTGATGACATCTTTTAGAAAATTAGTAAATGGTGGAATTATAATTCATGCAGCCATACCATTTGCATGTATTATAAACAATGGCAGACATTAGAGGTTTACATTATTCACAGGATATTGTTATAAACCATTGTGGATGTTTCCAATCAATGGAATATGCCAATGTTTTGAGTACTTTGGGATATAGCTATGAAATAGGGTGCAGAGAGACCATAGATTAAACTGATCACAACTCACTAATTTTTGTGGAAATGTTTAAAACTCAGAATGTCATGTCATTGAGTTGGAGTTTATTTCTTCAAACATACCACCTGAAAATTAACCACATTTCCAGGAAATAAAACTAAATATGTTGCCATACCCCCGCTTCCAGATCACAAAGGGACCTAATTAGAATTGAAAGGACAATGCTGAGAGAGGCTAAAAGAATGAATTCATATATGAATGTGTCTGTTCAGTAGCTGACTGATACGTCTGCCTCTGCACCTCCCCCCTCACCTTCATGCCACGTCCCAAGAAAACCTTCCACATTTAACAGATCTTCACCTGCAATCCGGTAATGTGGTCTATTGTATCCACTGTTCCCAATGTGGCCTCCTCTACACTGGGAAGACCAAGCGGAGGCTTGGAGACTGCTTTGTGGAGCACCCACGCTCGGTTCGCGACAAACGACAACTCCTCCCAGTCGCGAACCACTTCAACTCCGCCTCCCACTCCCTGGATGACATGTCCATCCTGAGCCTCCTCCAGTGTCACAATGATGCCACCCGGAAACTGGAGGAACAGCACCTCATATTCCGCCTTGGAACCCTACAAGCCAATGGTCTCAATGTGGAATTTATGAGGTTCAAAATCTCCCTAACCCCGACCTCATCCCAAGACTAGCCCAACTTCTCGTCCCCACCTCCTTGACCTGTCCGTCTTCTCTCCCACCTCTCTGCTCCTCCCACCTCACTGACTAACCCCCACCCCCACTTCCCACCCATATTCACCTCTTCTAGCTTCTTCCACGCCTCCTTGACCTGTCCATCTTCCCTCCCACCTATCTGCCCCTCCCTCCTCACTGACCAACCCCCATCCCAACTCTCTACCTACACTCACCTTTATCAGCTTCATCCCCGCCTCCTTGACCTGTCTGTGTTCTCTCCACCTATCTGCTCCACTATTCACCTTCTATCACTGCCCCCCGCTATTTATTTTAGAGACACCCTTCCCCTCCCCTATTTCTGAAGAAGGGTCCAGACCCAAAAGGTCAGCTTTCCTGCTCCTCTGATGCTGCCTGGTTTGCTGTGTTCATCCAGCTCCACACCTTGTTATCTCAGACCCCAGCATCGGCAGTTCTAGCTATCTCTGACTGAGTTTTAACCCCATTGCGAAGCCTCTTCTAAGGATGCCTATCATGAAGAAGTTACTCTCCTCCCTCCGGAAAGACCTCAGTGGATCTCTCTGCAACTGCAACCATCTGGTAATCTCTTCAGCCCTGAAACTACTCGACCACGTCTTGAAGCAAACCAGGTACTACAGCCATGTTGCCTTTCTCAGTACCTGCCTATGGAACTGGATCATCCCCAATGGTCTACAGTCCACATTCAGGCCTTCCCAATTTAGCCCCAAACGCGATGACTGCTACATACAGAACATTCAGATCCTCCAAAAACGTTTTTCTCTGTGGCTCCTCAAGCACACACTTGCAGCAATGCGCCAGCATCTCCTGGCCCTACAACCAAGCCTACCCCAGCTCAGAGCCTCCATCTCCCAGGCCTGCAAAGTACCTCTCCTGTTTTTCATTCTTCGCAGGATCCACAACCTCAACTTACGATTCTACTCCCCCCTATCAGGCATTAAAAACCATAAATACACTAAACTTACTGATGCCTGCCACCCAACACAGGTCTCTTCCACCCCCCAATTCCCCAAACCTACCTAGGACCTTCCCCACAATGTGCCCGCTACCATTGACCATGTGGTCACCATCATCGCACCTGCGGACCCCACGGATGACGTCACGTCCGCTGACGCCAGACATGCCACTTCTGGTACCGCTACCGCCATCCACACCGTGGATACTGCCACCCCCGATGCAGAGACGAGTAGTGCTGCAAACATCGAGGGTGCACCTGTCAATGCCAACACCGCTCCGCCCACCGCTGACACCAAAGCCGCTCTGCCCATTTCCCCTACAGCTAGCGGCTCTATAGTCAACACCAGCCCCCAGCCCTGCCGGGTCTACACCATCCCCCTCCAAACCTTCCCCTCACTGAGGACGAAAGGTCAGTCCTCAGTAAAGGATTCACCTTTATCCCCCTCCACCCAAACATCAACGAATACCGCTCACGCCTGGACATTGCACTGTTTTTCTGCCGCCTCTGCCTCCGCACTTATTTCTCTAACCACGAGTCTAACTCACCCTCTACAGACTCCTTCTCCTGCATCCAATACACCTCCTCCTCCTGGACATTACCCCAAGGCCTCCTACCCTCCCTCGACATCTTCATCTCCAACTGCCGTCGCAGCATCGATTGTCTCAAACTCTCCACCCCTCTCACCCACTCCAACCTCTCCCCCACAGAACGTGCAGCCCTCCGGTCCCTCTGCTCTAACCCCAACCTCATTATAAAACTCGCGGACAAGGGTGGTGCAGTTGTGGTATGGCGCACTGACCTCTACATCACTGAGGCCAGGCGCCAACTCTCTGACACCTCCTCCTACCACCCCTTTGATCATGACCCCACCCCTGACCTCCAAAACATCATCTGCCAGACCATCCATAATCTCATCGCCTCAGCTGACCTCCTGCCCACAGCCTCCAACCTCATCGTTCCCCAACCCCGCACCGCCCGTTTCTATCTCCTTCCCAAAATCCAGAAACCCGACTTCCCTGGTTGACCCACTGTCTCTGCCTGCTCCTGCCCCACCGAACTTATCTCCACTTACCTCGACTCCATTTTCTCCCCCCGGTCCAGGAACTCCCCACCTACGTCCGGGACACAACCCACGCCCTCCACCTCCTCCAAAACTTCTGATTCTCTGGCCTTCAACACCTCATCTTCACCATGAACGTCCAATTCCTGTATACTTGCATTCCCCATGCAGATGGCCGAAAGGCCCTCTGCTTCTTCCTCTCCTGCAGGCCCGGCCAGTCCCCCTCCACCAACTCCCTCATCCGGTCAACCGAACTCGTCCTTACCCTTAACAACTTCTCCTTCAACTCCTCCCACTTCCTACAGACGTAAGGCGGTGGCCATGGGGACTCACATGGGCCCAAGCTATGCCTGCCTCTTTGCAGGATACGTGGAACAATCCCTCTTCCGTAGCTACACTGGCCCTATTCCCCACCTCTTCCTCCGTTACATTGATGACTGTATCGGCGCTGCCTCGTGTCCCCACAAGGAGCTGGAACAGTTCATCCACTTCACTAAGACCTTCCACCCCAACCTTAAGTTCACCTGGACCATCTCTGATACCTCTGTCTCCTTCCTGGACCTCTCTGTCTCCATCTCCGGTAACCACCTGGTAACTGATATCTATTTCAAGCCTATCACAGTTACCTAGAATACACCTCCTCTCACCCACCTTCCTGCAAGAATGCCATCCCCTATTCTCAATTCCTCCACCTTCGCCGCATCTGGTCCCAAGATGAAGCTTTCCACTCACGGACATCCCTGATGTCCTCGTTTTTCAAGGACAGAAATTTCCCACCCATAGTCGTCGAAAACGCCCTTGACCGCATCTCTTGCATTTCCCGCACCTCAGCCCTCATGCTCCCTCCCCGCAATAAAAACAAAAATAGAATTCCCCTTGTCATCACTTATCACCCCATGAACCTCCAGATTCAACGCATCATTCGCCACCACTTCCACCACTTGCAATCTGACCCCACTATGAAGGATATCTTTCCCTCCCCACCCTTGGAACATAGAACATAGAACATAGAGCAGTACAGCACAGTACAGGCCCTTCGGCCCATGATGTTGTGCCGACCTATTATCCTACTACGATCAACCTACCCTGCATACACTACATTATACTATCCTCCATGTGCCTATCCAAGAGTCGCTTAAAAGTCTCTAAAGTATCTGACTACACTACCACTGCCGGCAGCACATTCCTCACGCCCACCACTCTCTGTGTGAAGAACCTACCTCTGACATCTCCCCTATACCTTCCTCCAATCACCTTAAAAGACTTTTAGGGAATTGTGTTCTGCACAGCCATGCACATTTATGCTAAAAATTGCTTCCTTCTTTTACCCCTCCAGGCTAAGCTCTAATTTTAAGGTTACACCCTCCCTTTCTGCTGGAAATACTTTGTCTATATTGACTGTATCACGTACCTTAATAATCTCAATACTGTACTTCAACTGAGTCATCCTTCAAGTCCTAAAATTAAGAGAATAAAAGCTGAGTTTATGCATCATGTTCACATAATTTAAATCTTTTGAGACATGGTGTAACTGATTTCTCAATCACTGACCATTCCATTCCCTGCCCCCACGCAATCACTGACTCATGACCCTGCTTCCCTCACTGCCATTTCTGACCAAATTTATCTCTGATATCATGTATTCACCCCGACCCTTGGGGAGAAGCTATCTTAATTTGGAGTGACTTTAATATAAATTAAATGGAGGACCTTATTTGCCTTCCGGAGGGACCAGTCTCTCTGCAACTCCCTCGTCCGCTCCACACTCCCCAGTAGCCCCACCGCCACCGGCACCTTTCCCTGCAACCACAGGAGGTGCTACACCTGCCCCTACACCTCACTCCTCACCTTCATCCGAGACCGCAAGAAAACCTTCCACATTAAACAGACGTTCACCTGCACATCCACTAATGAGGTTTATTGTATCCGCTATTCCCGATGTGGCCTCCTATACATCGGGGAGACCAAGCGGAAGCTCAGAAACCTCTTTGTACAGCACCTATGCTCGGTTTGCGACAAACAACAACACCTCCCAGTCGCGAACCACTTCAACTCCACCTCCCACTCCCTGGCCAACACGTCCATCCTGGCTCTCCTCCAGTGTCACAATGATGCCACCCGGAAACTGGAGGAACAGCACCTCATATTCCGCCTTGAAACCCTACAAGCCAATGGTCTCAATGTGGAATTTATGAGGTTCAAAATCTCCCCACCCCCGACCTCATCCCAAGGCGAGCCCAACTTCTCGTCCCCGCCTCCTTGACCTGTCCATCTTCTCTCCACCTATCCGCTCCTCCCTCCTCACTGACCAACCCCTATCCCAACTTCCTACCTACACTCACCTTTACTAGCATCATCCCCACCTCCTTGACCTGTTCATCTTCTCTCCACCTATCTGCTCCACTATCTACCTTCTATCACTGCACCCTCTCTTTATGTAGTTCAGAGCCCCCTTCCCCTACCCATTTCTGAAGAAGGGTCCAGACCAAAACGTCAGCTTTCCTGCTCCTCTGATGCTGCCTGGCCTGCTGTGTTCATCCAGCTCTACTTCTTGTTGTCTCAGACTCCAGCATCGGCAGTTCCTACTATCTCTGATTGAGCTAATGAGTGGCTGCTCATCCTCTGCTCAAAAATAAGCCAACTTTTACTGATTATGATGGAAAACTGTACATGCATTTTTTGGTTTTATCTTTGAAGTATACAGAAGTCAGGCATTTAAAAAGCCAGTCTCAACTCTACTAGAGCTTGCCAGTGGGACTGAATGTTCTTAAGTGTACTGCTTGGGTTCAAGTGTTATCATAATATGAAGGTCACAGTCAAGGAACTATACTCTAGTCATCCCTATGTTGCAGGTAAAGGAACACTTCCACTCTGAGTAAGGGACAGAAAAGAAAATCCTTTATTGTCACGGTAATCTAGTACAGAAGGTGCAGGAGTACAGTGAAAGGTTTTTATAATGGTTGCCTTTAATAGCACCATCTTAGGTACAAGTACTTAGAAACAAATCTTGGATGCAAAAGAGGATTAAAAGGTAAAGTAGTTGCATTACAACAGTGTCTAAAAAATAAGTTAGAAATAAGATAGTTATAACAGAGTTAGAGGATCGACATTACAGTTCGGTGAAGATTTTCAAATAGCAGCAGTTCAGCGCATGGTTTGGCCACCTGTGTCATGCACTTGTCCAACAACTGTCCCGCTCCTCTCCAGCCTCTAGTCCACTCCTCACCGGCACTCAGCAGCAACAAGGTAAGTCACACTGTACCGGGACTTGCTTCACCTTGCGCTGTGGATATCAGATAGCTAGCAGCTGGATAAAATTAAGTGGGACAACACAATCCCTGATTTTTGATGCTGGAATTCAATTGCATTTGAAAGCAGCCAGAACTACAGAATCAGAACCAAATGCAAAGCTAAGGATCATGAAACCTACTGTTCAACTACCAATGCTATTGCAATTGTTAACTTCCACTTCAGTAGCCGCAACATTCAACTGGTTGCTCTTTGCAGACAGTCCAGAGGCTGATCCATAAAATTTTTGAACTTTATATTTTGGGGCTCACCTCTCAGTTTGAATATATGTACGTGTGTTGTATTATTAATTCTTCTTGTACTTAGGAATTAATATTCTCACTCTTTCACAACTCAAGAAAGTTCTTTCAATTCATAAATTATAAGATATGAGTTTGTTTGGGTGTTGAGGAAAGGCATCGTGAAGAGATGGGATCTGCTTGCACATTCTCCCCGTTATCTGTGTGGGTTTCCTGAGGGTGATCTGATTTCCTACCATAGTCCAAAGAATGCTTGTGAAGTGGATTGGCCAAGCTTAATTGCCCCGTAGTGTCCAGGCATGTGCAAGTTTAATTCTACGCTATTCTTTTAAATTAATCTTGTTGTGACCAACTGAGGCAGTGGGTGAATGTAGGGGGTGAGCCAGTTCATCTGTCTTCATGAGGGACCTTAGCAGTTTGTTATGTTCTGTCTGGGGGGGATCTGGACATAACAAAGTTGAATTATAGACAATCAGTTACAAAAACTAAAACATACCGTATTGATTGTAACAAGGTCTGCCAGGTGTATATCATAGTATATGAGTTCCTTGATTGGGTCTGTTAACTTGGTCCAATCAGGGAGCCCCGGCTGACAGATAAGGACAAGAATGTTACAGGTTCTGTTCATTCTGAGAGCTGGCTCTGAGGATGCTGAACCAGTGTAAAGTATTATGGTTGTTTAAATCAAGGATGACTAAGTGATGGGATACCGATTCCTGTGGAGACTTTACACGTAACATGTCAAAACAGATGAGACTATTACGATAACTGAGACCAGGAAAAAGACAGTGACCAGCAAAGAGGAAACTTACAGGAAGTTAGCTTAGAGATATAAATAAAGAATCCTGCTGATTACCACATACCAGTCTCTGCCTTTTCCAGTTAACTGATGAATCAATTCACTTCAATCTTAAACATTGGGAAGCTCTGGGTGTAGCTTAGGCGCAGAATGTATGCTATGTGGGCTACTCGAAGTCCAACATCAAGCGTAGCTTAGCAACAGCACTACTAGCTGAGACTGAAGGGCATAGGTTCTAGACAGGACCTGCCACAGGTGGTGAGACATACAATAAGAGGGAAACACATAATTGAACGGACCCTCATTATCCTTACCCTTGGCAAGATCAATATTGTTGCCATTCTTTCTCAAAATATTTTTGTTGTGTGCAGATTTTGTTAATCCTGAAACGAACCAGCCCAGAAACCAATGATGGTATTACAAATGAAAAAAGAATGAGGAAAACCCTGATTTTTTTCACTGACAACAAGGTGCAGGGCTGGATGAACACAGCAGGCCAAGCAGAGAGGCTGACGTTTCGGGCCCAGACCCTTCATCAGAAAAGGGGGAGGGGAAGGGGGTTCTGAAATAAATAGGAGAGAGTGGGAGGCGGATAGAAGAGGGATAGAGGAGAGGATAGGTGGAGAGGAAACAAACAGGTTGAAGAGGCGGGGATTGAGCCAGTAAAGGTGAGTGCAGGTAGGGAGTTAAGAAGGGGATAGGTCAGTCCAGGGAGGACGGACAGGTCAAGGGGGCGGGATGAGGTTAGTCAGTAGGAGATGGAGGTGCGGCTTGAGGTGGGAGGAGGGAATAGGTGGGAGGAAGAACAGGTTAGGGAGGCAGGGACGAGCTGGACTGGTTTTGGGATGCGGT
>NC_063345.1:42670749-42761795 GCF_021869965.1 Rhincodon typus
AGGCCCGAAACGTCAGCCTTCCTGCTCCTATGATGCTGCTTGGCCTGCTGTGTTCATCCAGCTCTACACCTTGTTATCTCTGACAACATTGTTTAAATGTCTTTCATCTAAGGTAATAATGTAACTACTGTAGATAGGTCAATGCAAGTTTAATTGCTACTTTATGACAAGTTTGTAAAATTGTAGATGCTTGGAAATGTTCAACTTCGTGTAAGGATAACAAATGCATTAAATGGTGATTATAAAATAATTTTGACAGATTGCTGTCTAATATCAGAAGTAAAATGGATTCTATCAAAATCTATAAAGACACACACATATAAAAACATGATATTGGCATTCTTTCTTCATTAGGCCTCATATTACAAAAACATTATTTATTTTTCAAAATAAGTCCATAATATTGGTCTAGCAAGTTTTACCACAATAAAGGAAGAGAGTGTTTAAATGCTTACAAAATGCCTGCACATTTATAGTATTAGAAAAAGTCTTCTACCCTCATGCACATTCAGTTTGCATATCTTATTATAAATTCCCACTTCTATATTTATAATAGAAATGAGCTACATCACACTGTAATCATGCCTTCCATGTATGATCCCCAAGAATTTCTCAGTTCCTCAGCTCATTTTGCACAGCAACTCTTAAGTTCTAATCAGCATATCTGTCTTGTTTTGATGTAAACAAGAATGCAAAATAAAAGTTTAACAGAACAGAATATATGACTTTAAAGCAGGGATCTGATTACCTGCATTGAACCACTTATCTCTAGCCCTATAATTTCATTTGAATGGAAGACCAATACAGTAGATTGAAAAATAATCAACATTTAAAGTAAAAAGCCATCATATAGCATTTACCTTAAAAAGGGAGTCACCCAGAGGAATTAGTTGTTTCCCAAACATGTGGTTGGCAAAAGAGGCTGTTTGTCCATAAATGCAGACAAAACTGAATAAAGCCAGCATCACACCTGCAGGAATAACAATGAGGAGAAAATCATAAGTGTTCATATGGCTATAAAATAAACACTTTTAAAATTAAGATAACTTGAACAAATGTTTAACCTTCCAAAGGAAGAGGCAGTCGTTCCAGTGTGAATAGTAGAAAGCAGATGATTATCACTTCCATAATGACTGTGACTATGAGAAGCACCACATTTACATAAAGAGCTGTGAAAGAGATCAAAAAACAAACTTACTCCTCATGGACATCAAGCATTGAAGTACACTAACTGAAAAGAATTATGATTAAAACACTCACCCAAGATAACCAGAAACATGTTGACAATAAGGAAAGCTATGGCTCCTGCAGTGAATCCACCATCAGAACTGGGATCAATGTTTAATAAATGACCTGCATAAAACACATATCTTTGAAATTCCTTACAGGCAGAAGTGAATATAAACATGTGATATTATGGTTGATAGTATGGGAAAATTGAGCAAGAAATGATCCATAGAAATTCCCTGTCTACTGAGAATTAAGAATTAACTTGCTATGTGAGATTCTTTGTATGAAATTTTAATACATATTTAACTACTTCCTTCACTTCAACAGTTATTATTCGATACTAAAATGGCCCAATGGCATGATTTTAGTGAGAAGAAATGTAAGCAATATTTTTAAGCATTCATAAAACATTTCCAGGATAACGAAGGATTGGTCTTTCAAGATGGTTGTGTTGCATAATTATATGAATTGTATCACTATACAAAATCACTTCAATTCTTGTACATGAAATCTGAACATAGAGTCAGAGATCCAGGGGTTGGCACACAGGGAACAATGACATAATGTGAATATTTTGTCCATACCTTTCTGCATGTGCTTCCTTATAGTAACACAACTCAAAAAAAAAATCAAGGTGTAGAGCTAAATGAACACAGGAGGCCAAACAGCATCAGAAGAGCAGGAAAGCTGATGTTTTGGGTCAGAAATTCAGATTTCTGAAGAAGGGTCCAGACCCGAAACGCCAGCTTTCCTGCTCCTCTGATGCTGCTTGGCCTGCTGTGTTCATCCCGCTCTACACCTTGTTATCTCAGATTTTCCAGCATCGGCAGTTCCCACTATCTCTAAAAAAAAACCTGCTCATCTATCTGAACAATATACAACAATATATTTTATGGTTGTGTGGCATTGTATTATTTCTGTGGTATGAGATTTTTAAGCTAGAAATATCATGCAGAAATAAATGATTGGAGTTGATATAATCACACATGTAAATTTAAGCATCAAGTGAGGGGGAAGATGTACATGCACATTGTCATTCCCTTGAACAGAAATATTTCTGTAAAAATTATCATTTCCTACTAGGTAGATTGACAATACAATGGAAGACTCTCCATGTTACAAAAAATAAACTGAAATTGTAAATATAAAACTTGAAAATGAATGTAACTTTTAGAAAAACAATAAAAATGTATTTATTTGTTTACATTTCAAAATATACCTGCAAATCGAAGCCAGGTCCAAGTTGCCCAAATAGCTGCATAGCAGAAGGGTAACACAGAGCCAAAGCGTCTTCCTCCACGAACTTGAATCCTGGACACATAGAGTTGGATCAGAGTTCCAGGGATCAGAACCCAAGGAATACTAAGATGAGCCTGGGCCTGGTCCATGTTTGCACTCTGGATGGCAGACAGGGCTGCAAGCCCATTGCAAATATAGAAAAGGGCATCTGGCAGCTGCACATTAGTAAAAGCTGGGAGCTCATTAGCTTTGGTGATCCTCTGTTTTAGGGCAAATAGAACATTCTGGAATGATTTTGAAGACACCATTTCAGTTCCAATAGGAATCAGTGCCTTTTCTGCTATAGAGTTGATCAGGCTGGCAAATGTTGCGTAAAGGGAGAGGGCCGTATACATAGAGCAAACTGCCCCAAAAAATCTGTAATATGATACAGTGTTAATCTGAGGAATAGTGGAGATAGTTAAAAGAACAAAAAACCCATTATGGATTATTTCAAGTTTGTTTCTGTTCAGAGACATTAGCCATAAAATCAAAGCTGTGACCAAAAAAAACCAGTCTCCTGTCATCCTGGCTCTGCTGCTATCTAAATTGTTGACATTTATGAGGACGGTTAAAATAAACTCCTCCCAGGACTTCACAAGCCAATACATACTATGGACACAATATTTAGTTGCAAAGTAGACATCATTGCGTAAATAACCATAGTAGCTTGCATAAAGCTGCGCAATAGAATTGATGCTGACCCATACAGCTCCTACATAAAATGATTTAATGTACCCGAAACAGTAGAAAGCAAAGATAAAGGGAGAAATCACACTACACAAATTACCAAGTGCCATTGGCTCTGCATATTTTGTGTTCTTTTTTTTCTCTTCATCATTAGCCTTAGAAGATGATTTATTAGCTGTTCCTAGAAGCAGCACATTGAATAATGCATTGCCAAACCCTGGAAGGATGTACCTCTGGGTGACTCCCTTTAAAAGCAGGGCAATGGCTCCATACAGCCCGAAGACAACAATCACTAGTTCAAATATTCCTGATAGTATTAAAGCCCATTGGCTAAAGAGACCCACAGCCTCAAAAATGAGAGTAAGTGTTATGGCCCCAAAGACAAAAGGCATGATGTAATTCGTTGTAGCTGAACAGAATGATAGAGTAAATGCAACACTGATGTAGGCTACTAGACCTGCAACAGCTGATTCACTAATAGGAGGCAAAGACACACTTGAACTATCATTTGCAACACTGGTGTTTTTTAGATCCAGAATGTTTGAGGTGACATTAAGAGGTGAGTTTGCTCCCAGAATAATCCGAGTTGCCCCAAAGCTGCTCCACAAAGCTGAAAATGTTATAAAGGCTGTGCCACCCAGATGGTCGTACTTTCTGAAGGACATTAGTCCGGCAACAAGTTGCGTCACTCCACCAATCAAAATAAGGTGAACACCTACAAAAAAATGGAATTTTTAGTAGCATTGGCTTCTTTGATTAATTACTTAGGATATCAAATAGATAGGTTTTAAACTTATTTCACCATTGACTACCATAAACTTCAAAAATGTCAAAAAACAATATCTTCATTAGTGTCTTGGGCTAATGAGGCCTTTTAAAAATAATCATTCAAAATCTTAGAATTGGTTAATACTGCAGTTTAGGTTTGTTTGTAAATACGTCTTTTTTTTAACATCCTTGTGTTTCAGTATAACTTGGATTCTGACTGACTTCAAAGGGGAGCAGTGTGCCAACTCTTAGAGGATGTGTCAAAGTGCTGGGATTTGAAAGTACATAGAGTGTATAAAGTTAAGAAATGAATGCAGGAGTTTGTACTTTATAAATATGGTACGTAGAAATTAGTTGTGTCATAGGAGGCCTAAGAAACATTGGAACAAGATTGAAGCTACTTTCTCCAGAATCTAACAATATTTACTCCAGCGGTCAAAATGAACACTGACAACTTTACAGTTACCATGAAGACAAAGCTGCTTTACAGTGATGCCAAGGTATTAAAAATTATAAAGACAACTTCATCTCGATGTCAGGATCCTTTTATTGAGAGAGTCTGAACGAAGAAATCTTTTAAAAAAATGAATGCCCTGAACAATAATGGATGTGATTTTTGGTTGTTAGGTTGTGGCACATTCTGTAATCCACTTAAAAAATGAGTCTACAGTCAGTGGAGGAGAAGTTTCACAATTTCAGAGAATGACCTCTCTAGTCGATTTTTCTTACATTCTCCCACTCCTCTAGCTATGTCTTGTTTGTGTCTTGGTGGCTTTGCTCTCAGCAGAGCTGACCATTTTCTACTTTTCATTTGTAATATTTACAGCTATTTTACATACTGATTTCACCTTTATCACCGTTATTACTGCCTTTGTCATTTGCTATGGCCACCCTCACCATCTGTTCCATTTGCTCCTGCTCCTCCTCTACCTACAGCATAAAAAACATTTTTTCCAGCTCCTTTCAGTTTCAAAGAAAAGTCATACAGAACTCAAAATGTTAACTCTGTTTGTCTGTCCACAGATGCTGCCAGACCTGTTGTATTTCTCGAGTACTCGCTGTTTCATTTAAGATTTTGAACATTCCGAGCAGATTTGTTTTATTAGGGGAGAGGGTCTCTATTGCATCCCCTGATTATAGGTCATGACTTTAGTAGATGATCTGTGAACCTGTCTGAAATGGCATAAACAGAATTTTACCGCATTTCTGGGGTTTCCATCAAAGTTCTTACAGAAGCGCAATCCTAATATGTACATTATGAAGTGTTTCTAGAGCAGCAGATTCTCAGAATATTATGTATTGTACATGATGTATTAATCTTTCCTTTAGTTAGGTAACACCTTTGGAATCAGAAAGAAATATATGATTGACATACCTTTTTGAATCTCTCTTTATTTTCCCTATGTCATTAATCTGTTAATTAACTCAAAAATGGGCTAAGAATTGTACATGTTTTTTGCCCTATTTACAAAATATAATATTTCATGTCAGTTATGAAATCCTACCATCATAAACCATTTTCCTGAGTAATACTTGTTACAAAACATCTCAGAAAGTTTTGCATAATTCAAGTTTAGTAGCTTTTGTGATCCATGCAAAATCAGATGATATTTCATGTTGTGTAAGGTGATCACTAATCACAGCTGCACTAACCTGCCAAGATGTTTTCAGTTCCATTGGCCAAAATGTTTGTATTGACTTGGGCAAAATTTTGAAGAGCTACAAGGAAGGCACTGATCACATTGGCCAAAAGCCCCAGGACTCCTGGCTCACTGTAAAATACAGCAGGAAAGCCTTCTGAGCTAGACATTTTCTTTGAGCCTAAAATGAATTAACAAATAAATGTAGGAATTAAACAACATCCACTTCATGAATCATACCTTCTTAAATGAATTATTTTATGATTAAAACACAAAGCCCACCATGAAATTGAATCTGCATTAATGGCAAACTATATGACTCACAAAAAAAACCACTTGCTTAGACAAATATAGCAGGCCTAATAGATATGAAAAGACAGCATGACCTAATATATAATAATATCCAAAAATTGCACAATACCATATAAATATAGACATGGTAATGTATACGTAGACAAATATGAGCCAGCAATTTTGCGTCCTCATTCAAAAATGGGAGTACAGCACTGAGCTGACAAATTTCCCATTTCTGAGTCATTTTTCCCACAGATGACAAGTCACCAATTAAGGGCAGTTGAAGACCTTTGAAGGCCCATTATCAGAGACTGGAGAAAATTTTTCAGTCAGACCCCAGTTCGCTGAGGCACTGGGGAAAAGGCCAGATACTTGGAAATTGCCTCCAGTCAGCAGGCTCAGGAGTCAGTTCTCCAGTCAGGCTTTGAGGCCCTTCTCATCTGCCTGCATGGATTGTAAAGCAATTGAATTGAAAAACATTGAACTGAATTGCAATTTATGTATTTGGAAAAATTGTTATCATCTGCTGCATTCAACCACCATGATAATAGTACAGTTCTTATAATTCTGTACTTTGTAATTCTTCTCCTCGCTCAAACATCTCACCCTTTTCCACCCTCTCACGTCCCTCTTAAAATCCTTGCTTTCTATCACCTCGCAAGGTCCATCTTGGTTCTCCCTGTGATCATCTCCTTTCTCATCTCCCTGAGACTTGGTGATGTTTATCTCCATCTCTGTGCCTTCACTTCTCTTCTCATGGTAATTATGCACATCCTACATTTTTCAGTCCATATCTATTCACATTCAAGGCTAATATGGGCCAGTGAGAACAGGATGAATAAAGAATGGCACTTGTTACGATTTAAGACAGGGGCAGCAGAGTTTTGATTGTACAGGTTTATAGAGGGTAAAATGTGGAAACCATCCATGAATGCAATAGAATAATTAAACCTAGAGGTAACAAAACATGAGTGAAGGGTTCAACATAATATAAACTGAGATGGGGTAAAGTCACATGATATTTCATAGGTGAAAATATGAGGTTTTATCAATGGCATTAATGAGATGTCAGAAGCTGAACTGTGGTTCAAATGTGACCTTAAGGTTGAGAACAGACTGGCTTAATCTCAGAGTGTTATCAAGGGCAGGGATGAAGTTGGATGAGTTCTGAGGAAGGGTCTCCGGACCCGAAATGTTAACTCTGATTTTTCCTTCACAGATGCTGCCAGACCTGCTGAGCTTTTCCAGCAACTTTGTTTTTGTTCATGAAGTTGGATGCCATGGACAGAATTTGGATTTAGGACTGAATGCAATTACTTCAGTCTTCCCAATTTTTATTTGGAAATTCCTGCTTACTGGATATTGGAAATGCAGCCTGATAACTTACTACCAGTGGAAGAGTTGAGAGAGGTAACGTTAAGGTAAAGATGTTGTGAAAACATGCATGTGAAAAATAACCCGATGACTTTGGACTGAAAAGAACCAATGCTGGAGATCACAGTGGGTCAGACAGCATCCAGGGAGAGACAGCATGCTAATGTTTCAAGTCTAGATGACTCTTGTGAATGGATGAGGCACCATTTACACTTCACTTCAGCTCTGATGAAGAGTCATCTAGACTCAAAACATTAGCTTGCTCTCTCTCCATGCATGCTATCTGACCCGCTGTGATCTCCAGCATTTGTTGTTTTCAGTACAGATTCCAGCATCTGCAGTAATTTGCTCCTATGTCTTTGCAGGTGCCTGGGAGCAGCATGTAGATGAGCAATAGGAGGGCCAAAGAATAGATCTTTGGGGGGCTGTGCATGATCAGGAAGAGAAACCACTGTAAGTGATTAATTTGGCTATAATTGGATAAGTAAGAATGGAAACATATTTCAATAGTTGCAACCAGCTGGACAAAGGTAAGTTTCATTGGAGGTGGATGGTGTGGATAACCGTGTCAAAAGGCTGCAGACTGGTCAAGAACGGTGAGGAGAGAAAGTTCTCCTGTATCACGCTCACATAGGATGTCATTTGTGAATAAAACCCTTCAAAAACTCAGCTCTATGATCAGGCTATTGACCACCTTGGCAAACATATTCTTCCACAGTTTGGCGCTCACATGAGGAGTCTCAGACGTCTATGTGAAAAACGCTACAAACTAAAATTGTTGTTAAAGAAATATTCTGAATATTTCTGAAGAAGGGTCCCATGCGAAATGTCAACTTTCCTGCTCCTCTGATGCTGCCTGTCCTGCTGTGTTCCTCCAGCTGCACACTGTGTTATCTCGAACTCCAGCATCGGTAGTTCTTAATATTTCTGATACTTACAATCCTTGAAACAATTAACTCCGTCAACTGTACATTTGGTTATAATAATCAGCCAATCGAGGCTGCATTACACAAATATTGGGGTGTAGAGCTGGATGAACACAGCAGTCCAAGCAGCATCAGATCAGCCCGAAACGTCAGCTTTCCTGCTCCTCTGATGCTGCTTGGCCTGCTGTGTTCATCCAGCTCTACACCTTGTTATCTCAGATTCTCCAGCATCTGCAGTTCCTATTATCTCTTACACAAATATCGGTCGTTTTCAAATTTTCAAAACAGCTTCGGTAACTAGAACTTTCAAGAAGTGAATTTAGCAATATTAGAAAACGGACATGAGACTCGATGGCTTAGCTTTAGGAATGGGGCGCCATCTCTTGGTAATGCATATACAACATCGGCGTAAAGTTCGGTAAAATTTCCTGCATGAAATCGCTGGAGAATCGCAACCTTACTCCGTCAAATCAATCATTATTGCGCTCTTTCTAGGAACAGCAGGTTATAACAGAAAATCACTGCTATTGCCAAATGCGAACAATAACCGCAGTGGCTGGAATTCTATGGAGAGACGAGGGAGGATTTGGCTGATGGCAAGATTTTCCAGACAAGTTCAGACAACAGTTTCTAGGACCCAAACTTGAGGAACCCCGGGAGGTCTGCGAACCGAACTGGAAATAGAATCACTAACTCAGCTATCGACAGTAACAGTCTCTCGGCGATGCGCCCCATTTCCTTTCTGAACGGTTAGAGGCGTTAGTATTAGATACTTAAGCTTAACCTGAAATTGTTTAAAATATTATTCGTTAATCCTTACTGAATCTGATATCTCGATATTTTACAAATAGACATTTCTTGGCACAATAGACAAGTAGAGACATAATTATGAACACATTTTAAACCGCAGTCAAGTTGACACTAGAAAATTAATATCAGACCGCTCAAGGATTGTTATCGTTGTGCGTCTTATTTCACATATTTGAGCAATATTTCAATTTATCGAAATCATTGATTTCTACAAATGCATATAAAAGATAAATCTGATATCATTCAATACATAAGTAACGTAAAACCATTTCTATATGTACTGAATGATATCAGATTCGTCTTTTAAAATCATTTGGCTTTAGATGTTTAGATCACTGAATTCCTTAGATATCAACACATAATATCATGTAATCGAATGAGTGTTAATGTTGCTTACATGCAGTGTCCTTGAGGCACCTTCTTCGCTGTTATTTTAAACTATCGTGTCTCAGTTTTATAGGAGCTGGCATTGAAAGAGGAAATAGCAAGCATTATATTTCATAAACGTGACCAGCCCCGGAGGACTTTTCCCAAGATTTTTTTTCCACTTGACGATCTGTCACAGCTAACTTCCTCGTTCGTCATAGTAGGGTCACCAACAATAAAGTATAGGAGCCAGCATCAATGAAATCAGGAAATTGGAACAAGGAAAACATAAGTTCCGCGTCATTCTTTGAGTGACCATTTCTCAACTGTTTTCATATCTTATTCGAGGATAGACTTTACAATAATTTGAAAGTCGTTTTTTAAAGAATGTGTCGGGTCTGAAGCAAGGGGCTTTTCATTTGAAAGAGACGCTGAACGAATACTGTTGCAAGGCCATAGAGAATGTTTCTTCTGCTTTTATTGATCAACGGGGAATGAACATTTACATCATATTCTTATTATTGAGAACTTCAGGTGACTGCTAAAATGGACCAAGCGAATTCCACTATTCACCTAATTTAGACCAACTTTTTCAAACGGCAATGTTCAAAGAGTCAAGCAGATATCAGAAATGCTTAGAAACATGAATCCCTAGAAGAGGCTGTTTTATGGCCCTTGGTTACAATATAGTGAAAGACATGGAATAGAAACAATGTTAGAACATGACAGATTTAGAGGCTTTTGAGGAACAAGATAGAAAAGTTAAGCAAAATGAAGGCCGATTACCGGGGGAAATATCCCCAAGAAGCTTCAGAAATTCTGCTCTGTTGTTTAATAATGCTGACAGGATCAATCAAGAGGGACCATTATATAAATTGTCTGGTTCTGCCCAACACCAACTTTTTTTTCAAATCGTTCACGGCCTCACATCAAATGTTAAGCATTGTATCCAAAGCGTAACTGATATAATCTGATCTGGCGATCCTCTCCACTATATTCTCAAACTTCATAACTTTGTGCAGCTCACTTCTGCCTCCTCAACATCTAGAACAAAATTATCAGATTATACCCATTGTTTCAACACGTTCTTGTTTCAGAACTGTATTTCTCTTATCTCTTCCAATGAACTGCCTCCACAGGCATACAGGACTCTTCCATTGCATTCCAAAACCTTAACGATTTCCAATTTCCTGCTTCTTTTCACAATAGATGTCCAAAGATTCTACACGTCTATTCGGTATCTGTGTGGCTGAGAGCTCCACATCTTCCATGAATGGAGGCTCAACCATTTTCCTACACTGGAGGAATTTGTTCTCACATTGAACAATTTCCCTTTTTCTTCCACTCCCTTCAAATGAAAGGATTTGCTCTGATAACTTCTAGGGGGCCCTAGTTATGGCTACCTCTGCATGGGAAATGTTCTTTCTGTTAATGTCCCCAACCAATTCTCCATTTTGGGTACATTGATGATTGCATTAATAATCCCTTTTCTTGCCCTCACTCTGAACTGGATAATGCCATTGAATTTGCTTCTCATTCTGCTATCTCCTTGCTCTGGTGTGACCCATTTTGATTTATCTTTTGCTCAACTCGTCTGTCTCCATTTTTGGAAACAGGCTATTTGCCAATTTCTAATAAAGCCCAATGATTCCTTCAACTATCCTATCCCACTTCCTAGAAGGACTCTATTTCAATCTTCCAGTTTGTCAGTCTCTATCACATTTTCTAATGGTAGTACCTTCTACGCAAGTGTTTTGATTCTTTATTTCCTCAACTGAAGAATCCATCCAAGTGAGAAAATAGGGTGTTCATTCAGTGAAAAACTGCGTTCATTCCATTTCCTGCTTTCAGCCTTAAACCTCCTTTTCAGAATTGCAATAGGTTTCCCTTTAATCCCATCAGCTATCAACAGATCAACCTCCACCATTTCTGCAATCTCTAGCATGATGTCACCAACCTGTCCTTCTCTTTTGGCCTTCGTACATTGAAGAGAGAGGGAATAATAACATTGCAGATCTTGAAAAAGATCTGTGCATGACTAAAACTTCTCATTATTCTGTCGGCTGATTATTAAACTGAACTGGATGATCAACCCATGATCATATTGAATGGCAGAGCAGGCTTGAGGTGCCTAAGTGGGACTAACTGGATTATTCCACAAAAAAAGTATCAGTGCAGCCTTGATAAGCTGAAAGATATCCTTCTGTGCCATTGTATGATCCTATACTTTAATGGTCCTACTGTGAATTTATGAATATGGGGAATGGTTTCCACCCTTACTATCTATTCCCTGGCAGGAAAACACACTGATGCTTCATCAGAGGCTGCACTGAGAATGTTACCCAGCACGGTAATGAAATGTCTGCGGAACAACAAAACAGCTCGGCGAGCCAACCAACCTCAACATCAGAGAGAACAGTCAGGCCAAAAATGTTAATAGTTTAAAGTCTAAGGATGGGGTCCTGAAAGAGAACAGAATGTGTCAACAAGCAATCATGATGGAAATAATTCTGCCAAGATGAACTGGTTATTTCACAATTTCTTTGTCCAGTTCTATCAGTCATTCTTTGCAGGGTGTGACAAAGATATTGAACTCAAAGAAGGAAAGCAAAACAAGTCTGTGTGTTTTTTTGCTAACATGTGTCATTTATTAATACAGTGTGATGAGGACCTACAGGGGTCCAAATGCAACTGTTCTACTGGGCTGTCCAGATTCGGGCTGGCTTATCCTGGAATTTTGCCTTTTTTAAATATGGAATTTTTCCCAAATTCCCTCACAGTATAAGCTGTAGTTCATTCATTTTGAAGAAATATTTCCTGTAAATAATTGTACACCTAGTATCTCTTTTTAAAATTACTCTAGCAAGCAGGCACAGGAAAATAAAAAATCACTGAACTGAGGCAACATCATTATTGATTTTTAAGAAGATGACAGTTAAGCCTCATAGGTGCTAGCCGTGGGTGAATTCGTAGAGATGTCTTTGAGTCAGAATGTTGTGGGTTCCACTCCAGGACCTGAGCACCACAAATTGAAGTGGGGTCATGGGGGCAATCATGAGAACAGGAAACTGTTGAGAAAAATTTGAAATGAATCTGAAAACCAGCCTTCATTGTTTGCAGTAGAATCACAATAAACTCACAAAATCAGAAAAAAAAGCCAATATAGGAGAAAGCAATTCTTTTGCCAAGTCTGCATTGGATCTTTCACTGAATGGTGCAGTTAGCCCCATTCCTACCGTCTTTCACCTCCAAGAAATTAACCAATTCCATTTTGAAGACAATCATTGAATTTACATATACAACCCTACTAAGCTCTATCTTTGAAATCCAAACTACTGGTTATGTAAGAACTTCTCTTTTAATCACATATTACATGGTTCTTTTGCCAAACATTTTAAACCAGTGTCTAATAGTTATCAAACCTTCAGCCACTGGAATCAATTTCACTTCAACTTCTCCATCTAAATTCTTCCTGATTCCAAACAGCTCTATCAAATGTTCTTTTCATCTTCTCTAAAGTGATTAATCTAACTTCTGCAGTCTTTTCACTAAGTCATAACCAATCATCACTGGAACTATTTCTAGTAGTTTTCTCTACCATCTTCAAAACCTTTAGTTCTTCCAAAATTGTGAGCCAGAATTGGACAGAATCCCCCAGCCATGCCCAATCTAGCATTTTCTATAGGTTCCACATCATTTCTTGTTTATTTTTTCTCTAAGCCACTCTTTACCAAGCTCAGGATCCCTGGTTCTTAATTAATAGTACTGTTAACTAATTTTGCTACCATTAAGCATTGTGTACAAACACTCACATCTTTTTCAGTTCTTGCACTCCTTCAGAGCAATTGTATGTCAACTTCCAGGCTTCAAAAGCAATGTATACCAGTGTATTGAATAAAAATGGAGAAGACATGTCTAGAGAATCTTATTACAGTATATGCATTAAACTTGTGACTTGTCACGGTGTGTGATATATGTCATTTGCCAATATGATAATCATGCAGAAAAGCAAGCATCAAACTACTGGGGAAGTCTATTAAGCATGGTGGCATGCTTGAACTCCACCAACCTCTCCCTTCTACAAGAATTAAGTCAGGACAGAAAATCCCAAATTTCGGCTTTTTACCGTGCCACCAATTGAGACCCTCAAATAGGCAAATAAGTAGTCCAGTGGGTAGGCCTGTTGATACGTGGTGTGCATAAAAGGTTGACCTGGTCAGCCTGCTTGTGGGCTCCTTGTTCAAAAGGCACATGCCTGATCAAAGGATGCAACATCAGAAAGTGGGTCCACTGAGACCATCCTTCCTGCCACTGACCGTCCTACACCTGGTGATCTATACCATTTGCCAGACCTCTTCTTAAGGATGCTCAGTGCAAATGAGGTGTATAGGGAAGCTGAACTCAAAGTGGACAAAATGTATCTATTTGGTGTTGCCCTTCTCCATATCTATAGTGGACAACTATCCCTTTTACCACAAATGTTTGCATGAGTGCCTGTGAGACAAATATTAGTCACAGCATTTGATATATGGTCTCTGCCAGAAACTAACAAAGAGACAATAGTTGCTTCCTATAGCTTTATTGACCAAGAAAATAAAAAGATGAGATCAGGTAAACAAGGACAGTCTTTTTTGCTACTCCTAAGAAAAGATGTGATGTAGTGATAATTGATTGGCCAGGACTGGAGTTGTGGCTGGAAAGGGTTGTTGGGACAACAAGGGTTGGTGAGGGGTGTTAAGGTGAGGTAGTTGGTACAATGAATTCCTTCTCAGGATTCACTCATCCAATCTCTTTCCTTATCAGACCATTGCTGCCACCATCTGAACCTGGGTGGTATTACCTTTATGAAGTCACCAAACAGTGATCAGGACTCTGAGTAGGGTCAAAAGAAGCCTTTTTTTTCCTGTTTCTCTGTGATACGATTATTTTCTCTAAAAGACTTTGGTTTCAGTTTGATCAAACTAGCAAATTGAGTTACGTTAATGTTAAGCAAAGGAGCTTCTTATTGACATGTTGCATGGAGGAACATGGAAATACAGAAAGATAAAAACAGGACGAGCCTCTTTGGCACATCAAGCCTGTTCCACTATTCAGTTAGGTTATAGTCAATAACTTACCTTAATGAAATGTTTTGCACAATCTCCATATCAGATTATGTCATTAGTGTTTACAAATCTATTAATTTCTGTCTTGAACATACTCAATGATTTCTTTTGTCCTCCTGGGTAGAAAATTCCAGAGATACACCACCTTCTGAATGAAAAAACTTCCCATCTCAGTTTAAATAACTTCAAATAATTCTGATCACTTTTCAATCTTTGAAATTGTAAGGAGTATGGACTCAATTTCCTCAATTTCTCCTTATAAATCAATCCTGCCATCCCAGTGATTATTCTGGTCAACCTCTGTCATACTCCCTAAATGGTAATACATCCTTCCTTACATAAGGAGACCAAACCATGCAAAGACTCCAGATGCAGTCTCACCAAGCCTCTGTACATTCACAACTAGACATCTTTACTCGTGTACTTAAATGCCCTTATAATGAATGCCTACATATTAATCACACTCCTCATTGTTTGCTGCACCTGCATGTGTGCTACTAGTGATTAAAGACAGACTGGTCTGTATGCGCACCAGCACTTCCCAACCTCTCACCATTTAAGGAGTATTCAGTCTATCTGTTTGTGGTAGATTTGGATTTTTGGATGATCAAGGAGTGAATGATGTTTGCTGATGGGCCATTTAGGGAATAAAAAGACCGCTGTGGTTGAACCATCATTTGGATCTGCCAGGTGACAGTGAACTTCAATCAAAAAATGGGCATGCTAAAACAAACTGTACCTTTGGGTCACAGCAGTGTTGGTTGTTTTGAATGCCAGCATGGGGGGTAAGAAGGGAGATAATTGCTGATGCTGGAGAGACTTGCAAACATGTAGCCAAAGCGACCTGCAATAGTCTTAGATGAGTCCAAATGTTCCTGCTGTTTCTGGTCCCACAAAACGTAAACACAAGATTTATCAGTGGCATCCTCTTTGAGAAAGAAGGTAATCAGCAAGATGTACTCCACACATTACTCATAGAAAGAATTAGTGGGAATCTTCAGGCTTGAGATAGCAATGCACCTAAATGAGGAAGTGTACTGGTCAATCAGTGGGAAAACTGAGAGGCTTGACACACTGATAATAGATGATTGCCCAATATTTCCAAAGCTCTACTGCTCCCCTCCAGTCAAAAAAACTCAGTAATTTTCCAGTGAAGGGCTATAAACAGAAGCTGTGCTTTGATACATTTGATGCGTTTAAGTAATATAAAGCATTGCATTGAAATTAGATAAATTCAAAACAAAAGATTGTGAAACACCAGCGCATTATGTACACCACCTATTTACATCAACGGAAAAAGAAAGAGAGGATGGTGGTGGACATGTCCCTGTCTCTATCCCACCTGCCCTGGAGGTGACTGAACAGGTTGATAAAAAAAAGGAAAAAAAAGAGTAAAATAGACCTTTTACAGAACAGTGATTTAATCTCTTCCTTGTATGTAATTGGGACTTAGGGGCAATGGAAATGCTAACATAGCCTCTTCCGATGAAATGACGACATCATGGAAAGTCCAATCCTTAGTTATGCAAATCTTTGATAATAAAATTTGACAAGGAGGCGGTGGGGTTTGGGGGTGGAGGGGTATGCTGACGAGTGACGTGCGCTTTCGGCTTACTCGCAACACCAAGATGCTATATAAATGCCCAAGAGAGCAGAATTAGACTTAATTCTCTTAGTGAAATTTATCCCATTGTGAACGCAAGAGCAGCTACAAAGAGAAAGGCGACAGGATGTTCTCCAAACTGCTGGTAGCTATTGTGTTAATGTTGAAACAAAAAAAAAACTTTGATTTATAATTGTAAGCTTTTGTTATTTTAAATATATTATTTCTTTGCTAATACTTATTTATTCTGCTTCCGTCTTTAGAAATTTCAGCCCAGCTTAACAACTGGAAAACGCCTGTACCATAAAATTTCTCGCGAAGGTAAATATACTTGGCTTCTGTCTGAAAAGGAACTGAAATGATTATTCGTTGTCTGCCCGTGTGTGCCTCCTTTCCGCAGCCTGGTGTGCAGTACCATAAGCTGCGCTAAAGAGGAGAGGCGCACTGCATCCCGGTGTACCTGTTTGCTTCAACTCAAAAGACTGAGAAACTTGAGATAGAGTCCGTTCAAATATACAATAATAGCACTAACGGTTCAACCAAATGTATTCATTGCAGCGCGGCACAAGTTGCTGCTTGTTATTGGGTCAATTTCAGCACAGATCTCGGATTGTGTCATGAAAGCTAAGATCCAAAAGACTTTGTTTCCTTTCAACTTCAGCATTTGAGAGCGCTCGTGGGAGCGGGGATATTTCTAATTGCAAAGTGAGCTTTATTTTCTGATACAGATTGATGGAATGCATTCCGGTGGGAACTACAACGGTTTGAATCGGACGGTTCAATGCTTTAAACAAATGAAATCGTCATATGTATAATTATATAACTATTTTTTTTTACCCCTCTGTTAGCTTTCGAGGCGCCGGATTTGAAAGAGACGGTGACGAGCAGTTTTGGCTCATTTATCTCGGGTGTTGAAGTTGATCATCTCTCGGAGACGGTTTTACAGAGGAGCAAACGCATGATCCTGGACAACATTGGAGTCGGACTCCTGGGCAGCACCAGCCCGGTGTTTGATATTTGTCTTAATTACTGCCAGGTAATTTACACACAACCTCACAGTCACAGGCGCGCTGGGCGCCACTCCACATTGTATTCCGATTCCATCATTAATATCTGGGCCAGATTCCGTCAAGGAGCGAAAGTGCCGCTTTAGACTAAACTAGTAGCCATCTCAATGCTGACCACTGCAAGCTGCTTCCCAATGTTTGCAGGTTAGCTCTAAGCGGATTGCGAGCATGTTTAAGTCTGGTGACAGCAATGCGTCCTACTTTACAACACTCTCCCTTTTATTTCAAGTGAGTTTGGTGGGATGCTCAGGCACAAGAGATTGACAGCTCCAATGTCCACATCCGATGATTACTCATCAGGAGACACACAACGTGCTTTCTGTACTGATGGGAGTCACTGTCTGAGCTGCTTTTCCTTACAGTGCGGTCCTTTATTCTCTAACCCGTCCCCCTTGCTTCCTTCCAACAGCAAATGTACGCTCAAGACCCAGTCAGCTCAGTGTACGGACGCAAAGGATTAAGACTTTCGCCGACTCTGGCCGCTTTCGCCAATGGAGTCGCGGTAAGATGTTTGCACCTAATGATTTTCTGGGTTTCACAAACTAGTCAATAAACAGAAAAAATATTCATGATGAAACCGGAGCCTGCCACTTATTGACGTTTCCATAGCTTTAATCTATGTTGTCTCATCTTCACCCCTTAGGCACATTCAATGGATTTTGATGATACCTGGCACCCTGCCACCCACCCGTCTGGAGCTGTACTTCCCGCCCTCCTGGCTGCTGCCCAAATGTTACCTACAAACTCCAAACCCACTGGACTCGACTTCCTCTTGGCTTTTAATGTGGGCATTGAAGTTCAGGGCAGGTTAATGCACTTCTCGCAAGAGGCGAACAACATCCCCAAGAGGTGAGATACTGGTACAACACTCCAAACATTAATGTGAAAGCCAGATTTTGCAGCGGGGGTGCAGTTTGCTGTTCGTCAAACTTAAACTTGCCAGCATTCTTTTACAGGCTTCTGCATTAGAGGAAGTGATCATGAGACAGTAAACGGAAAGGTACCGCCTACAGGGATCTGCGATTTGTGTGAATAGTGCAAGAAATTTTACATTACAGTTTCTTCACCAACCAAATTTAAAACTTCCGCCTGGAATAAGAAAAGTATAAACCCAGAAGTGTAGATGAAAACATTTAATTAGATGCAAAATTATTTACAGGGCAAAAAATAAAGATCGTGAACGTAAGGTGCGATTGAGGGAAATAAGCATTTCATAAAAGTTTTAAAAAAGTAATTAATATTTGGAGAAATTAGACTCTTCACTGCAAAAGTTTTTTTTAGGGCCAGAGAATTTATTTCATAGTAATTAAGGTTTATTCCATTGTCTAAAATCATTTAATCATAAAATAATTAAAATGGACATAACCTAACTTTTTCTCATGTATTTAGTGGGTAACGAGTGGTAATTGCTACACTTCATGAACATCATGTGTTTGAATGTGGAGACTCTGAAAAATATACTGAGCAGCAAAGTTCATGGGTACGCATAGCAAATTAGATCAGCTCAATGTCTCATAAAGGGATGCTCGAAATTGCTATCCGATTTGCTTATTAATAGTAACACTGCTATTTATTACACAAATTCAGGCAATATAGTAGCATGCAACACTTTAAAAAAAAAATTAACAGTAATTTTTTGCAGTTAATTGAAAGCCTTATGTAAATGACCACTCGGTGACAGTCAAGCCATTTGAAAGCGAAGGATCTGATTAATAAAAGAGCAATTATGGATCTACTAATTGCAATGAAACTGTTAATTCAGTTGAATTGAAGTGTAATTGTGTAAAATAATGAATAAACAAAAGGGTCAGGTGCTTGAATTTTTTTTTTAATTTAACAGATTTCACCCTCCCAGTGTGGTTGGGACAATGGGCAGTGCTGCAGCGATAGCCAAATTCCTTTCACTTAATGCCAATCAATGTGTTAATGCCCTGGCTATTGCAGCTTCACTCTCAGGGGCACCAATGGCCAATGCAGCCACTCAGGCAAAACCCATCCATATTGGCAATGCCACACGGCTGGGCTTTGAGGCAGCTCTTCTTGCTTCTAAAGGAATGGAAGGAAATGTGAAAATTCTCGACAAGACACTTGGCTGCTTTGGATTTTCCGCTTTTTATGGTGACTACGAACCTCAGAAGATTGCTCCACTTGAACAGACACGATTTCTGCTTGAGGACCAAGATATTGCATTTAAGCGCTTCCCTGCTCATCTGGGTATGCACTGGATAGTAGATGCTGCTGTCTCAGTTAGGCAGTTGGCAACTGCTAATGATGGTGCCTTTTCACCCTCTATGATTGACAGAATAATTCTGCGTATCCCTGTTTCCCGTTACATCAACAGACCATTCCCAGAAACAGAACATGAGGCCCGCCATTCCTTCCAGTTTAATGCCTGCTCTGCATTGTTGGATGGTGAAGTGAACATTGAATCATTCAGTGAAAATAAACTCCAACGAGATAGTCTCAATGAGTTACTTAACAAAGTGGAGCTTCAACATCCTGAAGATAATGTGGCCAGTTTTGAGAAGATGTACGGAGAAGTAGTTCTCCTCCTGAGGAATAGAGATGTGCTCAGGGGAAGATGTGACACCTTCTATGGACACTGGAGAAACCCACTGTCTAAAGAAGCACTACTCGACAAATTCAAAAGTAATGCTTCCTATGTATTGCAGCAAAACAAGATCGAAGCTATTATCAACACAGTTGAGAACCTTGAAGAAGTGAGGGATAGTTCCACGTTAACCTCTTATTTGCAGTGAAAAGTATCAAATTTCTTGCACTCGTGTTTAAATGTGATTTAACAGGTTGATCATGTGTTTTCATGTTTTATAGGTGGTATGTAATCTGTGCAATAGGATTTAATCTTCTGAAACCATTGAGAATGACATTGTTGGCATTATAATCTATTGCTGCAAAAAGGGCAAAACTTTGTTCAACAGATTGGTCAGCTGTATGATATTCTGGGAATAGGGGAATAAGATAATTTTAATGTTTTGTACATTTAGGTCAACAACACATGATTATTGAAATGCATACGAGGCAGATTCCGATGAGGTATCAGAGAAGTAGAGTGGTACTCTGTGGTACTCTGCAGGTTGGTAAAGAAATTATCACTGCAGGTAGCAAACAGGCTGTAGTCATGAGGCAGTTTGCTTTCAGAGAGATATTATGCCTTTCTCTTTTGGAGCTTTTCATTGACTCATGATGATGTGTAGGAATGCATTTAAATTCCCCAAAGTCAGCAGTAACTAAGGAGAAAGGTTATTATCTTTGTTAGCGAAGACCATTTCTTTTGTGCACAGAGTCATTTTTTGCACGTTCAAATGTGGCTGTGGATTGCAAACACGCATGGCTTATCGCAATGTGGGAAAGATTGAATTGTCCGATCTTGTTGGGACTGTCCAATCTTTTCCAATTTACCTCTTTTCCTTATTTTCTTCAATTCTTTGCTGTTTGAAGGAAACAAAAATCATTACTTGAGACTGCTGTCCAGGTAATACCTTCTTTTGTATTTTCTCTCAGCGAGTGCTGCATTTTCTGACAAGGTAGGTAATGGCCTCAAAAATGGGGCCAGGAGAGTTACTACCTGTGAAACACGAATGATTAGTCCATTGAAACTGCCATTGAAGCCTATCATCAGATGTTTTCTTTTGTTAAGCATTTCAAGGTTCTGTGATCCCTGTAGGACCTCGATTGCTTTTTATGAAGGAACAGTGCACTCGCTGAAAGTTCCATGAGTGAAGCAGTTGAAGCAAAAATGATTTCAATGAATCTGGCCTGCTGCTACCTTTGGAACCATGCCCATGGACAAATCTACACTTTGTTTGCTGCCAGCTGCCCTAGCCCAAAACTAGTTCACCTGCATCATCACCCATTTGATGCCCCTTAGCTCCCAGATTTGATGTAAATGAGATGGAGCCTCAAAAGAATGACCACCATTTTTGCAACTCTAATAGGTAACTGGTCAGCAAGCTCCACCAATTGGCCACCCAAAAATCAGAATTGATTGCCATATCTATGCTGAATAGCCATGGTTCTTGTTTGGCTTTTAGATGTTTGAATATTTAGAATTCCCAGGGTAGCCTTGGAACACTTCCAAATGAAGCCCCTGAACTAATAGTGAACCTAGGTACTGGGAAAGTGCAAGCTTTCACTGTATTTAATTGCAGTTTACAAAAGCAGCGATATTGCGTTCCACTGAAAGCACAGGCAATTTTCTCAAGCTTTTCCATCTCTCAGCCCAGGAGTTTCAACTCCCTGGTCTTTCTCACTTGTTTTCATGAATTCTGATGCTTGCACATGCATGTAAAAATGATAATTGACAAGTTTATTTAATAGACAGGAATATAGAAATGTTTCAGAACATTTTGTTTTAGGTTACATGATACCCTCATAATTGTGTAAAAAAAAAGAACCTAACAGATTGCCTTGCATCATATGTATGACTAGGACCTATAAAGTAATTGGGCATTTGTAATAGTTGTTACCTCATGAACTGTGATTCTGCTGGAACTCAGGGTACATTCACAGTCCAAGTTTAGTTTTGGAGCATAGACATTAAAGATTCAGGTTGATATTAAATTTCTGCAAAATTGGGTGTTAAGGCCTAGATGGATGCCAAACAGAAGAGGAGCAACGTATCTTTCTGCAGCAAGTTTTATTCCACTATATTGCTGGTGTTCAACCAAGCCCTGGCTCTAGATTAAGTTTGCATTCACCCTATAACTGCAGTGTGGGTGAAAGAAAAACTGATTTAAACTGATCCTACAGTTATATTGTAGATGCATAAGTTCTATTCTAAAGGTATCACATATCCTGTACATTTTTATGTAATTCAGTACGTCATAATTATTATTTTGTTTAAGTAATAACGGATTATATGTTAAATGTTTGTTAATTTTAATAACCTTGCAATAAAAAATGTAATTTAAAAATTAATTGGCTTACATTGTTTATATGATCATATTCTTACACGCATGCTTTGATCTGCTGACTGGACACACATACTGAGAAATCACTCAAATGCCTAATGATGGTATTGAACGTTCTCTCAGAAGAATCCCAAGCACCGTAGGTCTTTCTTTCAATCATACTACAAAAAGAGAAGTGTGTCACAGTGCTCAACTGCTAGTATATCTGGATTATCTGCACCTGTTTCAATATGATGAAACATTTCTGGAAGCCAGGAACATCTTATTGGCGAAGACCAAAAGAAACTGTGAATCCAAGGTCTGAATCAGCAAAGTGCAGGCAAAACATTGTGTCATTTAATGTTAAGACTATTATGAAGATTGTATACAGATCCAATGAAACTAACAGCCAGCTGATGCTAGAAATTTGACTTACCACACAGGGCTTGCTGCTGGACTAAACTCATAAAATTGTTATGGTGCAGCCAGGAAAATCACTGTTCTCACAACCACATCTTCCAGCACCACTCTCGCTTTATTAGCTATCAAATAGGGAATTTGGTCTGTCACCTGGCTGCAGAACTGTAAGTGCAGGATGGGTGTCCTTTTTGCTTGCCCTTTCTGTCTTAATAATGTCTGCTTATTCCTCTTTCAAGCATTTTTAAACTGTTTCACAATTTTTGTCTCCTTACTGTGTCACTCCCCTCTAATTGGTTCTTCATCCAGTCAAACCCTTTCCTGGCATTATACAGATTTTGGCAGGCTGCATATTATCTCACATCAAGTCTTTTTCACCCAGCAGCAATCTTGGAATGCAAATGTTTGTTTAAATTGTTTTAAGGCCTCATGCTTCCTTATCACTCCTTAAGGGCACCAACCCAACACGTGAAATCTGTTTCATTCACTCTGGTGCATTCTCTGCTGTTTCTACTAGTTCCAGAGCAGTGTTCAGTCACATGGGTCATGCACTTGCATTGCCTCCCAAAAACACATCATCTTTCCACCTTTGACTTGTCTTGAAACATTCTTAAACACTTTTGATTACCTCTTAAAATCTCCTACTTTATTTTGAAATGTATTAATGGTGCACATTTTAAGTGCATAATGTTGAAAACATTATGCACTTAAAATAGACATCATCAATAAATGTCAAAATAAAGTACAGGTTATTTTTCTTGTAGTTACCCTCTTACTGTGTTTCTCTGACATAGCTCTTGACTACTAGAGTCCATGGGAACAATTTGGTCTGCCTTCCTACAAAATGTAGACACAAAGTGGATTATAACTAGTAAAGCAGCAGGAATTTGCATTATTTTATTCCAGATCAGGATAGTAAATTGTTGTTATGGACCAGAACAAACCCCCTCAACTATTAAGAAGATAGCCTAGACACTAACTTTTTGTTATATTAAAGGCAAGTGCCAGGCATTGCTTGCCGGATGCAATTTGATTGGTCAAACTACCAGTCTTGAAGCAAAAAACACTTTATTCATATACTATTGTTAAAATACTACAAAAGAAAGAAGATTTGGTCTAACTTTAACTCTATTGGAAAACTTAAAAGGATAGTATTTTATTTAACTTCTATAGTAACATCAAATAGGCACACCTTTAGCAAAAGGCAAGTTCAGTAAAATGGATTGCCTAACAGGCAATTCTCTAGTCAAGGAGGAAAAGCAACATCAAGACTCAGAGAGAGAGAGACTCAGACACTCAGAGTGAGAGAGTGAGAGTGAGAGAGTGAGAGTGACAGTGTAGCAGGGAGAAATGTTATGCAGCTTCCAAACCCAGCTTCAAGACACCAGCAACTGCTACAGAAAACCAGAACTAAAAATCCCGGTTCTGTGGGAGCTTGCCCCACCCATTCAGGCTGCTTCTATTGTTCCAACTTTAATTTTAAAAAAACACAAGGGCTCACAAACTGTTTACACTAGTGGTTCTGAGTAGACTGCTTGGCATCTCTCGCTCAACCTTTCTTCGTAAAAACATCAGGACAAATTACACCTCTTAAAGCCACAGTATTGTCACACCACCCACCTTAAAAATGAAACATCAATATATAAAGATGGATTCATTTTTAAAAACCTTTAGTCTTATGTTATTAGTATACTACAATACATTTACATTACATTGACCCTAAGCAAGCCAACATTCACTAATACAGTCCATTTCGGACCATTTTTCCCACCACCGAATGCCTTTGTTTTCCTTCATCAAAGTTGCAACTACACATTGGCAATTCAGTTCTCTTATCCTGCCACAGGTAAAATTTTCAAATTGAATGGCAACATTAATAAGCTCCATTTAAACAGTCTGGAATTTTTATCCTTAAATTTCTCCAAAAACTTTAAGGGATTATGCTCAGTATATGCAATAGTGTTGAGGTTGGTTAGCTCGCCGAGCTGGTTTGTTGTTCCGCAGACGCTTCGTTACCATGCTTGGTAACATCCTCAGCGCAGCCTCTGATGAAGCGTGTGTGTTTTCCCACCTGGCTTTTAAACTCTGGGGTCCATTGCGATGGATTGCCTCACTTCCGGGTTTCCTCCATAGTGGAATGTATATGGGGTCGAGTTCAATGTGTTTATTAATAGCCTGCTTCATGGAGTGCCATGCTTCCAGGAATTCTCGTGCTTGTCTCTGCCTAGCCTGTCCCATGATCTTGGTGTTGTCCCAGTCGAAGTGGTGGTTCTCCTTGTCCATGTGGATTGAGATGAGTGAGTATTGGTCGTGTCTTTTTGTAGCCACTACCCTACATCAGGAGCACGTCAGAACTCACCACAAGACTTCTACAACCACTGGGCATCAGAGGGGCACACACACCCACATCAACCCTATGACAAGTGCTCACCTGAACTAAAGACCCACTCCCCGCCATGGACAGGACCAATGTCATCTACAAGATCCCCTGCAGAGACTGCGAGAAACACTACATCGGACAAACAGGAAGGAAACTAACAAAAGTACATGAACACCAACTGGCTACAAAAAGACACGACCAATACTCACTCATCTCAATCCACATGGACAAGAAGAACCATGACTTCGACTGGGACAACACCAAGATCCTGGGACAGGCTAGGCAGAGACAAGCACGAGAATTCCTGGAAGCATGGCACTCCACAAAGCAGGCTATTAATAAACACATTGAACTCGACCCCATATACATTCCACTACGGAGGAAACCCGGAAGTGAGGCAATCCATCGCAACGGACCCCAGAGTTTAAAAGCTTGGTGGGAAAACACACCGACGCTTCATCAGAGGCTGCAATGAGGATGTTACCAAGCATGGTAACGAAACGTCTGCGGAACAACAAACCAGCTCGGCGAGCCAACCAACATCAACACCCACAACCCGAGCTACAAATCTACTCCAAAACCTTAGATATGCAATAGTCTCAGAAACCTTATTGGCAATACAGATGTTGAAATGTTACAGTACCAATACCAAGCTCAAGGTTTCTTTCTCAATCGCAGAATATTTATGTTGAACTTTATTCAATTCTCTGGAAAAGTACCCAACAGGTTTTTCTATCTTCTCGTCATCTTCTTGCAAGAGTACAGCACTGACACCCACATCACCTACATTAATAGCCATCTTGAATGGCTATGTGCAATTAGATGTGGCTATCACTGAGGCAGTGGTTCGTCTCTCCACTGAAATTTTCTGCACTTCTTCAAAAGTCTGTCATTGAGCAACCACACTGTTAAAATTCAGTATGAACTTCTGATAAAAACCATTCAGTCCCAGGAGTCTTAGTACTTCCCTCTTCATCAATGGTATGGGAAACTCCCCAATAACTTTTGCTTGCACATCCCTCGGAGCGATCTGTCCTTGTTCGATAAGATGGCCCAGGAAAGTGACTTGGGCTTTTTGCAAACTCACTTTTAGCTAAGTTTATTACCAAGCCCGCTTCCTGAAGTTGATTGCACAATTCTGATACATGCTCCAAATGTTCCTTCTATGCGTTATGGAAGATCATTGATGTATGACACAAAGTTGGGTAATTCAAAATGACTTCACTGGTTTGCCTTTAAAATGTGGCTGGCACATTTTTCTTACCAAATGGCATGACTTTAAATTGGTACAGTCTATTCTGCGCCACGAAAGCCAAAATTTCCTTCACTCTTTCAGATAAATGTACTTGCCAGTATCCTCTGAATAGGTCCAACTTTGAAATATAAGTTGCTTGTCCCACCTTCTCAACACAGTCTTGCATACATAGAGTATGATATGAATTAGATTTTGTAACTGCATTGACTTTGTGATGGTCCACACATAATTCACACAAAACCATCTGCTTTTGGCACCATTACTATGGGTGAGCTCCAGTCGCTGCAACTCACTTCAATTATATTGTTTTTGAGCATGCACTCAATCTCTTTTTGAACCTGTGCCAACTTTAAAGGGTTAAGTCTGTAAGGATTTTGCTTAATTGGAAAAGCATTTTCTATATCTACATCATGAGTAATTAGATTAGTACTTCCCAGCTTATGCCCACATAGCTCCCCATGTGATTGTAATAACTCTTTTCAGGTGATTTCAATTTTCCTCTAGTAGGTAACTCAGTAATTTAGTCATCTCAATTTTCGAGAAGTACCTTATTGTCCAATTTAATTTGAGGAATGTCCAATTTAGAAGCATCTGAACTTGGTTCTTCACACTGTGTTGTAACCAGTAACACTTTCTCCTTTTGCTTTCCTTCCCTATCAAAATAAGCTTTTGAGCACATTCACATGGTACACTCTGTGAGATTTCTTTCTAACTGTCATTCTTATTAAGTAGTTCATGTCACTCAGTTTCCTTTTGATTTGATAAGGCCCACTAAACCTTGCCTTTGAAGCTTCACCTACCACTAGAAGTAACACTAACACTTTATCTCCATTAGCAAAATTGCAAATTTTTGATTTCTTGTTGCCTCCTGTTTCATCAAATGCTGTGCTACTTTCATGTATTGTCTAGCTAATTCACCTGCTCTATTTAATCTTTCCCTAAAATTTGACACATAGTCCAAATATCTGGTCTCTGAACTTTGACTCACCAATTTCTCCTTAATCAATTTCAGTGGTCCTCTCACCTCATGCCCAAAATCTATTTCAAATTGACTGAATTTAGTTGATACATTAGGTGCATCCCTACTGGATAAAGTACAAATGGAATTCCATTATCCAAATCCTCTGGATAGTCTCAACTATATGCCCTTAGCATAGTCTTTAAAGTTTGATGCCACCATTCTAATGCTTCCCGCAATTCTGGATGGTATTCAGTTGTTTTGAATTGTTCTATTCCTAGCCTCTCCATAACTTCCTTGAATAACTCTGACATAAAATCTGACCTTTGATCTGTTTGTATCTCTGTGGGTAGGCCATATCTAGTGAAAAATTTCAGTAATTCTTCTACAATGCTTTTAACCATGATGCTGCATAATGGAATAGCCTCTGGAAATCTAGTAGATGCATCCATTATGGCCAACAAATACTGACTCCCAGAGATAGTAGGAACTGCAGATGCTGGAGAATCTGAGATAACAAGGTCTAGAGCTGAATGAACACAGCAGGCCAAGCAGCATCAGGGGAGCAGGAAGGCTGATGTTTCGGGCATAGACCCTTCTTCAGAAATGGAAGGCTTTTCCAAGAAGGGTCTAGGCCCGAAACGTCAGCCTTCCTGCTCCTCTGATGATGCTTGGCCTGGTGTGTTCATCCAGCTCTACACCTAATACTGACTCCCACTTTTTTTTTAGATAGCGGTCCTTTGCAATCAATTAAGACTCGGTAAAAGGTTCCTCAAATGCGGGAATGGGTATTAAAGGTGCTGGTTTTATCACTGCCTGAGGTTTTCTATTTAGCTGACACATATGACATGTGAGGCAAACTTCAATCACATGCTTATGCAGTCCAGGCCAATAGAAATGCTTTTATATAATTGCTTGAGTTTGCCTTACTCCCAAATGACTTCCAACTGTAAATTCATATGCTACCCGCAATACCTCCTTTCCAGAACCCACCAGTAATACAACTCCATGAACTTCTGCCCATTTCTCATCTGCCTGAATATGTGATGGTCTCTATTTCCCCATCAAGACATCATTTTTAAGATAGAAACATTCTGGGATAAACTCTTCTTTTTGATACAACTGCTTTAGTTTTTCATCTTTCCATTGTAATTCAGCTAAATTTTCTGTACTAAATATATTCACTTCGTCCTCCACCTGTTCATGTTTTATTCTCAACCATTTGATCAAACATAGTCTCTGATTGTTGAACTTCAACTTCCTTATCTTTATTCTTTGGTTTCTCCTTCTGTTTCCACCTGTAGCCACGTAGTCGGGAAAAATCCCAGGATATACTTCCTGTAACACCTCAGTTGCCTGATTATCCACTGGCTTTTCAATATGCATCACTCTCACCAGTAAATTCTTTTGCAGCTTTTTAGCTTCAAACGTTTTGTTTTCCTTTAGCACTTCAACAAAGCTCACTGGCTTACCCTGTTTTCCCAAATCTGTCTTTCCAGTGCTTTTTCTAAACCATCAACACTGTGACTTCATGTGGCCTTCTTTATTACAGTGATAACAGCTGAAGTTTATAACTTCTCTTTCACCCTCATGGGTTTCCTTTCTACCCTGTGGTAAACTATCTTTACCATCTTCAATGAGATCTCCTCTTCCCTTGCCACCTGAGGATTTTTCTTTTCCCCAATTTCTATCCCTCACAGGTTGAAATTAATGTCGAAAACCAAACTTTGATTTATGAACCAACTCATAATCATCTGCCATTTCTGTTGCTCTCTGCTCTTCCCCATGAGTTAATACTTTAAAGAAGATTACTACATTCGTAAAGCATTATTTCCCATTTACAAAACCAGGTTGCCTCTGCCTGATTGTAGTATAATTTTGTAAGTGTTCTCTTGCCATTTCCTTATAATGGGATTCCAGTATTTTTATGATGACAAATGTTAGACAAACTGGCCTATAGTTTCCAACCTGCTGCTTTATTGTTTTCTTGAATAAAGTGAAACATTTGCAAAATGCAATTATTTGAGAGCCATAGGGATTAAGGCTGAGGCTCCAACTGTTTATAATCTATTTTAATATTTTAAGGGAGGGATTGGCTGTATTGCGGACAAATCTATTGAAGTTACAAAGATAAGTAGGGAATCAAATTGTGAGAATAGGAAGAGTCTCTAAGTGAGTGTATAAAAATCAGAGCTAGGACATAATGTGGAAAATGTGAAATTTGTTGAATAAGGCAATGGTAGGAAAAGGGTTAATATTGGAGATTGCTTTAAGCACCGACCATTCTGATGATGTCATAAAGACTTTGATAGGAAACATCTTAGGATCCTGTAGGATGAAGACACATATAAAGATCTCCTCATAGCCTTTGCAAACACATCTCACTTATTAATGTAACTGTAACCAATTGTTATCACACAAAAAACAAAACTTGTTTAAGAGAGGTTTTCTTCGCTTGTTAAGTATCACAAATGGTTTTCCTCCACACTAGCAATTCATCCCTTAGACCCAGTCAACCACCAAACTTGATGTCAAGAGTGATCAGAATGAGAAATCTATAACTTAAATGAAGGTTCAGACAGGAAGAATTTAATAACGCTGTGGGTACAAGGCTTTATGTGAGAAGGCCAGAGGAAAGGACAAACACATTGCTTATCAGACCATAAAAGGTGGGAAATTGTCCATTTACCCACTTTTACACCATTCATTTAGCTGCAGAAGGTAGGAAGCCTCCCTTTTTATTGTTAAAGAAAGGTAAAAACCCCAGTAAGCTGTAAAGAGGTGCAAAGATTTTTGAACAAGGAAAATAATGTTATATTATAGCATTAAGATTCCACAGGGGGTGGGGGTGTAAAAAAATTAAAGCAGCATTGAAATATTGAAAAATGACAAGCATTAAAGGAAGAATAATGATCACATTAGGAAGAAATGGCAAGAAAATATTACTTGTGGACAGATTTTATATCAAGATAGACCAAATAGAACAAAGGCTATAGAATTGCTTCCAAGCCGAGCACTAAATCAGATACAAAATAAATCAATACACTGTTGAATTCCTAAGGACCTACAGCTGCTGACATTATAGCTCATCAAAACATCAAAGAAAGCAGATATATTTGCTGAAGTTCAACAACTTCAGGGAGGCGATGGCCTGGTGGTATTATCACTAGGGTGTCAATCCAGAGACCCAGATAATGTTCTGGGGACCCAGGTTCAAATGCCCATAGCATGAATTCAATAAATATCTGGAATTAAGAATCTAATGATGACTGTGAATCAATTGTCAGGGGAAAAACCCATCTGGTTCACTAATGTCCTTTAGGGAGGTAACTGCCACCCTTACCTGGTCTGGCCTACATGTGACTCCAGACCCACAGCAATGTGATTGATGCTTAACTGCCCTCTGGGCAATAAATTCTGCCTAGCTAGCAATGCCCTCATCTCATGAATGAATAGAGGAAAAAAAAACAACTTTTGACAATTAATTTTACCTGCAAGATCAACCTTTTACTGAAGAGGTCAGCATACAGGGGAATGTGTAAATAACTTCATTAATGATCTCTGCAGACTGTGGAAAACTGTTACTATGGAGGTTTGATATCAGAACTTACATGAACAGATTTGCTGTTAGAATCAATGATGAGTCTTTTACAGATTTATGACAGTTAAAAGAAGATTGGATTTTGTAGAAAGCTTTGTTTTATTCATTCAATCACAGGGCATGGGCTTCACTGGCCAGACCAACATTTATTGTCCATCCCTGAATTCCCATGGGGCAGGTAAGAGACAATCACATTGCTGTGGGTCTGGAGTCAGTTTTAAGCCAGATCAGGTAAGGACAGCAGTTTCCTTCTCTAAAGGAAATTAATTAATCAGAAAGGATTTTTCTAACAATTGACAATAGTTTCATGGTCATCATTTAATCCTTTATTCCAGATTTTTATGGAATTAAAGTTTCACCACTACCAGAGTAGGATTCAAACTTGGCCCCAGATCATGACTTGGCTCTCAGAATTGGTAGTCTAATATAAAATTACTATAAAATCACCTCTCCATTCAGATAGTGCTAGAAGCAAAAAGCAGGTAGAATCACAGGGAAATTCTGAGATGAGAAGGATAGCCTTGCCACAAGAAAGCAACAGAATCTAATCAAGTTATAAAGTTTTAAAACCCTAAAGACACAAGACAGTGCACAGAGTAGGTCTGGCAGCAGATGCAAGAGACCGTGTCAATGCTGTGGAACAATGTAATCTCACATGCACAAGTATTGCCTAAGAATTAAAAAAGAGCTGTATCTGGAAAACTACAGATGACTTCCAGAAGAAGTGTGGATGTAGGACACACTCACACAGCAGCAAAAAGTTAAAAAGTTACTATTAAAAGATATGGTAGACTCACCAGCACAAGATGAGCTTGTGGCACAGATTAAAACTGGCAGGTATGACGTGATAGGCAACTTGGAGACGTGGCTGCAAGGGGATCAAGTTTGGGAACTGACTATCCAAGGATATACATCCTATCGAAAAGATAGGCAGGTGGGCCGAGGGGGTGGGTTTGCCTTATTAGTGAGAAATGAAATTAAATCAATAGGAAGAAACAAAGTAGGGTTAGATGGTGTAGAATCTGTGTGGGTAGAATTGAGGAACTGCAAGCTGGAGTTGGGTACAGGCCTCCAAACAGTAGCCAGGGGCTGGGGCGCAAGATACACCAGGAGATAGAAAAGGTGTATAAGAACAGCAAAGTCACAGTGATCATGGGGGATTTCAATGTGCAGGTGGACTGGGAAAATCATATTAGTAGTGGATTGCAAGAAAAGGAGTTTGTGGAATGTCTAGAGATGGCTTTTTGGAGCAGCTCATGGTGGAGCTCACAAGGAAACAGGCAATACTGGATTTAGTGTTGTGCAATGAGGCAGACTTGATAAGGGAGCTTGGGGTAATGGAACCCTTAGGTTCCAAAATGATTGAATTTACTCTGCAATTTGAGAGGGAGAAGATAGAATCAGAGGTAATGGTATTGCGGCTGAATAAAGGCAACTACTGAGGTATGAGGGAGGAGCTGGGCATAATTGACTGGAAGAGAAGCCTAGCAGGAAAGACAGTGGAACAGCAATGGCAGGAGTTTCTGGGAGTAATTCAGGAGACGCAGCAAAAATTCATTCCTAGGAAAAAGAAGCATGGCACAGGGATGATGAGACAACCATGGCTGACTAAGGAAGTCAGGGATAGCATAAAAGCAAAAGAGAAAGCATATAATGTGGCAAAGGGCAGTGGGAAACCAGAGGACTGGGAAGCTTACAAAGACCAACAGAGAGCAACAAAAAAAGAAACAAGGAGGGAGAAGATTAAATATAAGGGGAAGCTAGACAGTAATACAAATGACGACTGTAAGAGTTTCTTTAGATATATAAAGGGCAAAAGAGAGGCAAAAGTGGACATTGGACCACTGGAAAATGACGGTGGAGAAATAGTAGTGGGGAACAAGGAAATGGCTGAGGAATTGAATAATTACTTCGCGTCAGTCTTCACGGTGCAAGACACGAGTAGTCTCCCAAAAATTCAAGAGAATCAGGGGGCAGAGCTGAGTGTGGTGGCCATCACCAAGGAAAAGGTGCTAGTAAAACTGATTGGCCTGAAGGTGGATAAATCACCTTGTCCAGATGCACTACACCCCAGAATTCTAAAGGAGATAGCTGAAGAGATAGTGGAAGATCTTTCAGGAATCACTAGAGTCAGGGAGCGTCCCAGAGGGCTGGAAAATCACTAACGTGACACCCCTGTTTAGAAAGGGAGTAAGGAAAAAGACAGAAAATTACAGGCCGAATAGCCTAACCTCAGTCGTGGGTAAGATTTTGGAGTCCATTGTAAAGGATGAGATTTCTGAATATTTGGAAGTGTATGGTAAAGTAGGGCAAAGTCAGCATGGTTTCATCAAGGGGAAGTCATGCCTGACAAATCTGCTAGAATTCTTTGAGGAAGTAACGAGCAAAGTAGACTAAGGAGGGCCAATGGATGTTATCTACATGGACTTCAAGAAGGCCTTTGACAAGGTGCCACACAGCAGGCTGCTGAGTAAGATAAGGGCCCACAGTGTTAGAGGCAGGGTGCTAGCATGGATAGAAGATTGGCTGTCTGGCAGGAAGCAGAGAGTGGGGATAAAAGGGTCTTTCTCAGGATGGCAGCTGGTGACAAGTGGTGTTCCGCAAGGGTCAGTGTTGGGACCACAACTTTTCACTTTGTACATTAATGATCTAGATGAAGGAACTGTGAACATTCTGGCTAAATTTGCAGATGATACAAAGATAGGTGGAGGGACAGCTAGTATTGAAGAGGTGGGGAGGCTGCAGAAGAATTTGGACAGGTTAGGAGAGTGGGCAAAGTAGTGGCAGATGGAGTACAACTTAGGAAAGTATGAGGTCATGCACTTTGGTGAGAAGAATAACAGCATGGACTATTTTCTAAATGGGGAGAAAATTCAGAGGTCTGAAGTGCAAAGAGACTTGAGAGCTCTAGTCCAGGATTCTCTCAAGGTAAACTTGCAGGTTGAGTCAGTAGTCAGGAAGGCAAATGCAATGTTGGCATTTATTTTGAGAGGACTTGAATATAAAAGCAGAGATGTACTCCTGAGGCTTTATAAGCCTCTGGTCAGGTCACATTTGGAGTGTTGTGTGCAGTTTTGGGCCCCATATCTCAGGAAGCATGTACTGGCCCTGGAGTGGGTTTAGAAGATGTTTACGTGAACGTCCCAGGAATGGAAAGCTTAAAATATGAGGAACATTTGAGGACTCTGGGACTAAATTCATTGGAGTTTAGGAGGATGAGGGGGGACCTAATTGAAACTTACAGAATACTGAATGGCCTGGACAGAGTGGATGTTAGGAAGATGCTTCCATTGGTAGGAGAGACTAGGACCCGAGGGCACAGCCTTAAAGTAAAGGGAAGACCTTTTAGAACAGAGATTAGGAGAAACTTCTTCAGCCAGAGAGTGGTGAATCTATGGAATTCACTGCCACAGAAGGCTGTGGAGGCCAGGTCATTGAGTACATTTAAGACTGAGATAGATAGGTTCTTGATTATCAAGGGGATCAAGGGTTACGAGTAGAAAGCGGGAAATTGGGGTTGAGGAACTTATCAGCCATCATTGAATGGCGGAGCAGACTCGATGGGCCAAATGGCCTAATTTCTGCTCCTATGTCTTATGGTCTTATGGTCTAAGATAAGAAAATCAGTGCATTCCAAGTGGAATCAGTTATCACTGATTAGCCAATTGATTTTAAGTTTGATACAGGGAATCATGTCATTGCCTTATCAGATCATTTACCATAGGTAAAGAAGCAGAAATTATAGGCTTTAGGGATGAAAATATATGGTCCAGGTAGAAAAGTATTCAAGATTAAAGGTATTCTACAAGAATCACTGTGGCACAAATGGTATAAAATAGTAGAGAATGCAGATGTAATTCATTATTAAGAAAATTTACTCTTGAGCATGCACATATTTTGACCTCAGCATACTGGAAGTATCAAGTATGGTTAGTTACACTAGACTGTGAACAAACTGTTGGGGTAATCCAGAGGAATTTGAAGAAGTGGGGATAAGGATTGTGGTGGGGGAAACTCAAGGTGAATGGGGTATTGTGGAGCAGCATCAGAGGACATGGTAGACTGTGGGAGTGGAGGTTACTGATGTGACCACCACCACAGCCTTCACAGGAAGACCGTAAAGGAGTGAGGTGGGCATCATTAATATGTTCGGGTCAGAATGGACAATTGTATACAAATCTCAATGTGGTGGATCACCACTTTGGGAGAATACGTCAATAAGGGCTGTCAGGGTAGTGTAATAGGATTGTGCAATGCAGGCTCAGTAGGGGGTACCTGGTAACCAGATACAGCCCACTGCTGATGGTGTCCACTGTGGGCTGTGTTCCTGCCATTCACTTTTTCTTCTCTAGATAAGAAAATCTACAACAAAATGGCTGGAACAATGCATAACACAGGCAGAGTAAGTGTCAGTTTGATGGCCAAGTGCCCAGGATCCATGTTTGCTGACACCATGACATTGTAGCAACAATAACATGAAGCAGATGTTTGCAAAGTGCAGCTACATTAGATGTGCAATCCTTTTATTGTCCACTTACTATGCCTTCAGATTGAGGGTACACAAAGGTCAAGGGCAATTTGCTACATGCCATTAGTGCTTGTAAATTGAACTTGGACATCTCAATAGTTATCAGCAAAAGACCAATGCTGGCTGAGGGGAAATATTATTCTTGCAACTTCTTGTGTGAACCACACACATTGAGTCTTCATTTAATATCTAAGTGTAACAATTGTCTGTGCTGAATGCAGAATGAGCTGCAGTATTTGGTATTTAGGTGTAGGGTTAGGAGGATGGTGCTGCACTCCCTTTCCGCTAAATGGGTTTGCCACTCAACAAGCGTGGCACCTTTACCAAGTTGTTGCACATGATGATGCTAAATGTGGTTTAAAGCAGACAGGGTAAATGCTGAGAGGATGCTTCCCCTCATGGGAGAGTCTAGGACCAGGGTGCATAGACTCAGAATAAAGGGGTGTCAATTTAAGTCTGAGATGAGGAGGAATTTCTTCTCTCAGAGGGTTGTGAGACTTCAGAACTTGTTGCCACAGAGAACTGTGGGGCAGATTCTTTGTGCATATTTAAGGCTGAGATAGATACATTCTTCATCAGTTGGGGAATCAAGGGTAATGGGTAAAATGCAGGAAAGCAATTGTGAGGAATATTGGGTCAGTCATGATATTAATAAATAGTGGGACAGACTCGAAGGAGAGACTGTCCTTATTCTGTTCCTATTTCTTATGGCATGATCTTATCTCCCCCTGTTATCTGTATCTAACATGTCTTACTGAGTGAAATGTGCTTGGCCCTCATCAGGACACGCCACCGATGACTGTTCTGAGTTTGAAGAAACTCTTTTACTCCTTCTGTGCCCAGTCTAGGTCCTTTCCACTGAGTTAAAGGCGCTGCTGCTGGGGGCATGTTGGTTGCTGTGACTGGCTTCCAAAGAAGGTGCAGGCAGAGGCAGGAAGATCAAGGCTGGTGGCAAAGTAAGGAGCAGCAGCTGACTGGCTCAGAAACAGGCGAGCAGTCAGCTCAGGGAGAGGTCACAGGGCCCCTCTGGATAGGTGGAATTTACAGGAGACCTACAGCTCTCCATATCCTGGGGATGAGTGAGGCACAATGCCTATGCAGGCTCCTGCTAGTGTGGGACATGGTGATGGAACTGTACCGGATGCTGGAATGGGACCCGAGGAAGGTAAGAGCGAGATGCCATCCATTCCTAGTGGGTGGGAAAGTCACAGCTGAACTAAACCCTCATTTGATTGGCTGCTCCTGGGGAGCGAGGGTGACCTGCGTGGAATCTCTCAGTCATACACTCACAAAAATATCAGGGCAATGACCAATCACATCTGTGCAAGGTCACACACCAGCTCATTTCATTCCCCCATGATGAAGTCAGTGCCACAGCTTGTGCAGTAGGATTTGGGAATATATCTAGCATCCCTCAGGTGGAGGGTGCCATCAATAATACATTCATGGCACTTAGAGGGTCATATCACAACACAGCTGACTTAATTATTAGAAAGAGTTTCCACTTAATTATTGTCCAATTGATTTGTGATCCATTATCACTTCCTGGAGCTGTGTCCCTACTACTCTGACAAATCCCATGACTTGTACATTCTGGAGCACTCTTATGCATTAAGAGTCCAGATGACTTATAAGGCTATTTACTGGTGACAAGGACTACCAAAGCAACCAGGACACAACACCACGACTGATGCAGAGCTCTGTTACAATGCCATCCATGCATCAACTGGTGCTGGGGTGAGCAAAGTACAGGGCTCGTCAAGAAGTGGTTCCAGTTCTTGGACTGATCTTAGGGGACGCTCTGGTATAGCCTAGAAAGAATGAACCACATCATCCTGGCCCTGCTGTGCCCTGCACAATTGGAACAGACAATGAAGTGATGTCCTAGCAATGGAAGAACTGGGGGAGCAGATCCAGTCTTCCAAGGATGAGGACAAGGACATTGTGGTGCAGGATGCTGACGTTGTCTATGACAGAGTTCAGCTACAGCAGATCCTACAACCCAAACAGAACCTCATTGACATTGCTCCCAATAGAAGAGAGCTGGGTGCAGCACACAATCATTGACCCTCAAATATTTTGGTTACCACGTCAAAATCTGGTTTAGCACTGAAGAAAATTCAGATGAAAAAACTAGCAAAGTTTGCAAGAAGATGCAGCCAATGTGAAAAAGAATGAGCAGCACAACCCATTTGAACTCATTAATCAATCTTTAACTGAAATTTGGCACCACCACACACTATGATGAAGAAAGTGGAATGATTTAAATTTATGTCAGATGATGAAACAACCCGCGTTTAAGAGGAAGAACTAAATTCAACATCTCTCCAAGAAGAAACGTCAGTACCAGCAACAGAGCTGAGTCAACTGCAACCATTATCTAATATGACTGAAGATATGACATATTAGGTTCACCAATACAGGAGTACTGAGGGTGAATGACGATGTTTAATCGAATTCACACCTTCATATAAATAGTCTAAATGCTGCAAAATAGGTTTATCAGCAGACTGGGAATTAAAATTTGTAAGAGATCAAGGGTGCTCCTGAAAAGGAAATGGATCTGCTGCCTGATTTAGCAGGACTGATATTATCATTGACTGATATCCAAGAGCTAATAAGTCCTTTAGTGTAGAGAGATTTTGTGGAACTCACAGGGTTGAGAACAGAATCAATGTCAATAGTCCTCAAGCCAAAGACCCACCAATCTTTCAAGATGAAAAAGAATGTATTGTGGAAGAACTGTGAAACCTTGAGACTGCCTGTTTTCTACGGTCAGAGACTGGAGGAAATGTGGGCAGTGGCATTAATGTACGTTTATGTACACAAGCATATGAACGTTAATCGTGGAAAACTGTTTGTGGGAGGAGGTTGTACAAGACAATGGTTCTGAAAGGATTAACATTGAAGACTGCATTAAGATCCATTCAATCTGATGATGTTATAAGTTCTTGAGTGGGAAAAGGCAGACCGTTTCAGGATCTTTGACAATGAAGACCTATATCCTCAGTTTCCTCATAGTCTCTGTAACAATGTCTAACCTATGAATATAAACTGTACATGATTGCTATCATGCAATTAATTAGATCTTGTTTAGGACAAGAGCCTTTTCTCATCAAGACTCAGCTCTACGACTTGCCTCTGCCATTGTAAACCAGACAGCCCTCAGACCCAGTCAACAAAAGAGGATGGTGGCCACAATCCAATCTTAGTCACAAACTGGTAGTGGTTAGCACTGTTGTTCAAAGTTGTTCAAAAAAGAATAGAACAAAAGCATATAATTTCAATGGAAAGAGTTGCAAACTGCTGTGATATTGGAGTCTGGAAGCCCTCATTTATGAATCACAAATAATGATGTCAAAGGTAAAACAAGAAATTGAAAAGGCAATTGAATGCTGGCCTTTATTACAAGGGGGATTGTGTATAAAGGTAGGGCATTAGTAATACTGTACCTAGAGTGTTGTGTACAGTCCCAAACTCCTTAGTCAAGGAGGTGACTCGCTAGGTTGATCTCTGGGATATAGCAACTTTCTTAAGAGGATAGGTTGAACAGATTGGTCTTCTATAGAAGTTGACTAGTCATGTTGCAACTGTTCAAAACTTCAGTTAGGCCACACTTGGAGCATTGTGTACAATTCTGGTTGCTACACTACATGAAGAATGTTGAAGCTTTGGAGAGGATGCAAAGGAGGTTTACCAGGATATCGCCTGGATTAGAGTGAATTAACTATAATGTGAGGCTGGCAAGCTTAAATTAATTTTGCGAGATTGTCAGACGCTGAGAGACAACCTGATAGAAGCATATAAAATTATGAGAGGCATGAATAGGGTGGAGAGTTGGAAACTTTTTCGCAGGGTGGAAATGTCAAATACTAGGAGGTATAGGTTTAAGGTGAGAGGGGGCAAGTTTAACGGAGATGTGTGAGACAGGTTTTTATGCAGAGGATGGTAGGTGCCTGGAATGCACTGCCAGTGAAGGTGGTAGAACTAGATACCATAGCAATGTTTAAGAGGCATTTAGACAGACACATGAACAGGCAGGGAATAGAGGGATATAGACCATGTGCAGGCAGATGAGATTAGTTAAGATTGGCATCATGATTGGCACAGACATGGTGGGCCAAAGGGCCTGTTCCTGTGATGTGCTATTCAATGTTCTGTAGACTAACTATTGGAGTTTAGAAGAATGAAAAGTGAATTTTGTGAATGTGCAAGATTCTGACAGCCTTGAAAGGATAAATGGTGCAAGAATGATTCCCCTCATGGGGAAGACCAAAAACTGCAGACACAGTTACAAACTAAAGCGTTGACAATTAAGATGAAAATGAGGAGGAATTCTTTTCCTAGAGGGTCATCAGTCTTTGTAATCATCTTCATGAGACAGCAGTGTAAGCTGGTATATAATGATATTTATTACTTTGATTATATTCAAAGCCGAGTTAGACAGGTGTCTTTAAGGGAGTAAAGGTATGTGGAGATCAAGAAAGAATATTGATTTGAGACCACAGTCACATCAGGCATGATATTAGAATGGCCCAAGCCTGCTTCTTTTTCTTAAGGTATTCTTATCTGTTGCATAGATATTTGGGAATGAGGGCAGGCTTGGTGTGTGGCATGAAGTGATATGTGTTGATATGTCCTGAACCTTGACATAAGGTTTGTAAAACAGCCTCAGGATACTTTTTGCCACAGAAACCAGTATCTATTCCCTAACTAGTAGGCTACCTGGTGCCAAGAATCAGGATATCTCTTCTGGGCTTGGAGAATCTTGCAGTGGGAGTGGAAGGATTCAGTTTTCATAGTCCACGTAAGTACCAACACCATAGGTAGACAAAGAAAAAGATTCTCCTGAGGGGTAACAAGCAGCTTGAGGCTAAAATAAAAAAGCAGAACTACAATGTAAATAATCTCTAGATTACTACTGAGCCATGTGCAAATTGACACAGGATAATTAGAATTAGAGAGGTAGCTACATGTCTCAGGATTGGTGCAGGAAAAATGGGTGCTAATTTGTGTGCACTGGCACTACTAATGGGGAAATAGGGAGCTTTTCCATTGGGATGGGCTTCATTTGAATCATACTGGGATCAGTGTCCTGGTGAATCATGTAACTGGGGTTGTAGATAGGACTTTAAACTAACTAGTCAGGGCAAGGGTTCAGTTGAAGAGAAGTTTAAAAAAGCAACAAGAAATGAGAGAGAGCATAGTTGCACGGTAGTAATGAGGTGAATGATGATTGAAGTGTGACAGGAAGTGCTACAAAACATACAGAGAAGATTGCAGCAGAAATTAGAACCAGGCAGAGTAATAATGATTAAAAGTTTAATTTTACAGCTCTTGACCTGAACTCACTTAGCACTTGATGCAAGACAAATGAGATTTTGGCACAAATTGAAATAAATAAACATGACTTGTTAGCTATTATGGAGACATTGTTGCAGGGTGACCAAAACTGGAAACTCAAATTCAAGGGTATGCAAATTCCAGAAGAATAGACAAAAATTAGAGTTAGAATTAGCCTTATTGTCACATGTACTCAAATGAGTACAGTGGGAAGTTTGTAAGTTGCCAATTACAGCGCCATCTTATGTACAGAGGTACCTAGTTACAGCTTCTTCAGTTACAAGATCTTAGAAAATAGAGAAATAAAAAATCCAGCATTGCAGAAATAAAAAGTTCAGAGCAACAGTCTTCTAACCCTGACCACACTGGCACCTAGCCTCCAGTCCACTCTGGGCTCCAGACTGCGCTGGGCTTTACCTTAAGGTTCATGAGGCTGGGAGCTTGCTCTGGAATCACCTTGAGACAGGGACACCACATTGAGGCCATGGCAGGCTGAGAGACCACCAAGTACCATAGGAAAACTGCCACACCACGCTGGGAGGATGCCAAAGGAGGCCACTATGCCAGGCTGAGAGGACATCTCGTGTCTGTGCTGATGCCAGGGAGTCATCAGAGGCTGAGAGTTGCCAGGGCGCCAGGAGTTGTTGGAGATTGGGAGGGAAGAAGGAAAAAAAGACACAAAGAGCAACAAAGAGGATAAAAAGAAAAAGAGCGTGTGGGATGGACGAGTTCCGGCTGAAGCGTCCTACTCTGCAGCCACCTTGGACCAGATGCAAAAGGAAAAACAGCTGAGATAGCTTTGTTACCAATGGAAGATGGTAATGTGTTGCTGAGTAGTAATACGGGTGGAAAAGATTGTGATGTGAAATCAGTTGTAATGGAAATAAAGGATATCAAGGGAAAAAAATCATGAGTGAGAGTTGTTTATAAACCCAGAAGAATTGCCTCACTAGAAGGACAAAGTGTAAATCAGGAAAGAATGGAGATGTCTCAGGAGGACATTGCAATTTTTATAGATAATTGTAATCTGCATACTGACTGGAAAAATCAGATAGGCAAGGGCAACATGGAAGAAGAATCTATGGAGTGCATTAGGAATCATAAAATGATACAGTACAGAAGAGGTCATTTAGGCTATCAAGTCTGTACTACGAAAAGTATACTACTACCTACACTTTATCATACTAGGCCTTATTTTTGAATGTTATGACACTTGAAGCACTCATTCAAATACTTTTTAAGGGTGTGAGGTTTCCTGCTGCAACTGCCCTCCCAGGCAGCATATTCTAGACCCCACGTTTTCTCTCACATCCTCACTAAATCTCCTGCTTTTAACTTTTATATTATGTTTCACTTTTGATTGACTCTTTGACTAAGGGGAACAGTTGTTTTCTATTCACCCTGTTCATACTTTTCATAATCTTATACATCTCGGTCAGGTCTCCCTCAACTTTCTCTGTTCCAAAGAAAATAACCAGCTTATCCAACATCTCTTCATAGCTGAGGTGCTCCATCCCGGGCAAGATCCTGGTGAAACTCTCTCGCACTCCCTCTAGTGGAATCACATCCTTCCTTTAGTGTGGTGATTAGAACTGCACACAGTACTGGAGCTTTGGCCTAACCAAAGTCCTGTTCAGCTCCAACATGTTCCCTCCCTCCCTCCACCTCCATGCACAACTGGATGCAAGAGCTTGGATCTTATCTGTTGGTTATGGGATTGCTTAGTTCTGTCCAATACTTGCTGCTCATGCTGTTTGGCACACATGTAGTCCTGTTTGGTAGCTTTACCAGGATGACACCTCATTTTCAGGTACGCTTAGTGCTGCTCCTGGCAAGCCCTTTTGCACTCTTCATCGAACCAGGGTTGATCTCCTAGCTTAATGGTATTGGTTGAGTGGGGGATATGCTGGACCATGAGGTTACAGATTGTGCTGGAGTACAATTCTGCTACTGTAGACGGCCCACAGCACTTCAAGGTTTCCCAGTCTTGAGTTGTGAGATCTGTTCGAAGTCTGTCCCATTTAGCACAGTGATAGCACCACACAACACGATAGAGGGTATCCTCAATGTGAAGGTGGGACTTTACCTTCACAAGGACTGTGCGGTGGTCGCTCTTACTGATACTGTCATTGACAGATGCATCTGTGGCTGGTGAGGATGAGATCAAGTACGCTTACCCCTTTTGTTAGTTCCCTTACCACCTGCCACAGACCCAGTTTAGAAGCTATGTCCTCTAGGACCTGACCAGCTCGATCAGAAGTATTGCTGCCGAGCCACTCTTGATGGTGGATATTTGAATCCCCCCATCCGGAGTACATCTTGCAGACTTTCTGCCTTCAGTGCTTCCTCCAAATATTGTTCAACATTGAGGAGTACTGATTCAGCAGCCATGGGAGGAATGGCATGTAGTAATCAGCACAAGATTTCCTTGCCCATGTTTAACCTGAAGTCATGAGACTTCATGGGATTGGGAGCCAATGTTGAGGACTCCCAGGACAACTCCCTCCCAACTGTACACCACTGTGCCACCAGCTCTGCTAGTCTGTACTGACGATGGGACAGGTCATATCCCAGGATGGTGGTGTCTGGGACGTTATAAGGTATGATTCTGTTAGTATGTTTATGTCAGGCTGTTCCTTGACTAGTCTGTGAGACAGTTCTCCCAATTCTGGCCCCAGCTAGCTCCCAGATGTTAGTAAGGAAGACTTTACAGGTTCAACTGGGCTGTGTTTCTGCCTTTGTCTTTTCCAGCCTAGATTGATGTTAAGTGATCAGTTTGATTTCATTACTCTGTAGCTTTTGATATAAATGAGTGGCTTGCTCGGCTATTTGAGAGGGCAGCTAAGAGTCAACCATGTTTCTGTGGGTCTGGAGTCATATGTAGGCCAAACCAGGTGAGGATATCAGATTTCCTTCTCCAAAAGATGTTAGTGAACCAGATGGGCTTTTCCTGTAAATCAACAATGGTTTTATGGTCATCAGAAGATTCTTAGTTCCAGATTCTTTTTTATTGATTTCAAATTCCATGATTGAACTTGGGTCCCCAGAACATTAGCTGAATTTCTGGATTATTAGTCTAACAATAATATCACTAGGCCATTGCCTCCCCCATGTAGTCTCAGAACATTTAGACAGTCACATGTGGGAATGTTCATGTAGTCAGTTTCAAATGTACCATTATTTAAGGAAGCAGAGCTTCCTTTGTAGCTTCAAGTTACTGAAGCATCTGATTTGGAGAAGGGTAGGGAGTACTCCAGTGTTCTGGTGAAAAGTTATCCTTCTACTAATATCATTAAAAAAAAATTAGCTGCTCATAAGCTCATCATGATTGATTATGTCCCATTATGATTTCATTTAAAAGCACCTCATTGTTCATATAACACTTTGGGTAATTCCAACATCATGAAAGATAACATTGTATATAAATGGAAGCCTTTCTTATTTTTCACCACAACAGCTTTTAGTGAACTCAATATTCCTTTTTCACAACTTTAAATTGCCTGTAACCTAGATTCACAATTACAAACGAAACCCAAGCAGGATATTCTACCATCACAGTCAAGTAAAGAATAAGGATAATCTTTTCTGCTAACTGATACTATTTGGCCACATTTTCCTTATTCAAATCCAGAAAGATTAGAGACAGCAGGGCAGAGCCAAGACACAAAACTAAGGACCTTAAGGAATTCTTTAAGTACAGAGCACCAGAAGTCAGGGAACAAGAGAAAGAGACAGTGAATCTAAGAAGGAGCAGCTGTGCAGAGCAGTGGAAAAACATTCAGAGGAGCAGCCCAGTATTACCTTCACTCAATAAGGAGGCAGTGCTGCATAAAAAATGACCTCAAGTAAAAGGAACAATGTGAATGTTATTCTGTTTTACCATCTACTGGGCAAACAATGTTGTGCATTGTTAGATAACCAAGTGTTTCATACTTCCACAAATTAAATATTTAATCATAAAATGAACTGGGTGCCAATTAATTCATTTAAAATCATTGTACTATAAGTATTGGGTCTACTGTTGTTTGTTACTTATATAAATGATTTGAATGAAAATTTTAGAAGCATGGTTAGTAAGTTTGCAGATGACACCAAAATTGATGGTATAGTGGACAATGAAGAAGGTTATCTAAGATTTCAAAGGTTCTTGATCAATTGGGCCCATGGACTGAGAAGTGGCAGATGGAGTTTAATTTGGATAAAGTAGGGTGTTGCATTTTGGTAAAGCAAGCAAGGGCATGACTCAAAAATTAATGGTAGAGTCCTGGGTTATGTTGTAGAACAGAGACTGAAGCGTTCAAGTACATAGTTCTTTCAAAGTTGCATCACAGGTAGACAGGCTGATTGAGAAGACATTTAATACACCTGCTTTCATCGCTCAGACCATCGAGTATAGCAGTTAGGATGTCATGTTGTGGTTGTACAGGACATTGTTGAGGCCACTTTGATCACCATGATCACCCTGTACAGGAAGGATATTATTAAAATGGAGAGGGCTCAGAAAATTGACTCTTACAAGGATGTTCCTGGGACTGGAGGGTTTGAGTTGTAAGTGGAGGTGGATAGGCTGTGACTCTTTCTCACTGGTGCATAGAAGATTGAAGGATGACCTTATAGAGGTTTATAAAATCATGAGGGGCATAGATAATGTAGCAAAGGTCAAAGAGAGCATATTTTTAAGGTGAGAGGAGAAAGATTTAACAAAGACCTGAGGGACAACTTTTTCCAAACAGAAGATGGTTTGTATGTGGAATGAGCTGCCAAAAGAAGCAGTGATGCAGGTACAGTTAAAAAATTTACAAGACATTTGGACAGGTATGTGAATAGGAAAGGTTTAGAGGGATATGACCAAACTCAGGCAAATGGGACTAGTTTAGTTTGGGAATCTTTGTCGGCATGGATGAATTGGACCTAAGGGTCTGTTTCTGTGCTGTGTGATTCTATGACTCTGGTAAGAATTAAGTGATGTGATGTAATTATTTGTTGGTGAGCATTGATTAGACACTCATTTCCAAATGTTTGCTGTAGGGGCTTGCCCACAGGAAATGCATATTGAACGCTTCTGACTATATCTAGTGGACCTAAGTCACCGAACAGACAGCTACTACAGGAACTCTAAATGCAAGATCTAGATCAATAAAACGTCAGATAAAGAGCTGTGCCATTTAATGCAAAGACTATTTAAGTATGGTCCAAACCCAGCTCTTTAATCCTGGCAGTGGGGTCCAGTGGGTTTATCCCTGAATTCTCATGATGCATTGTTCTGTCATTATCTCTTAGATGCCACTGACAATGTCCTGATCATCTCCAGAATATTGTGGTTGAACCTGATTTTCTCTGCATCTAGGAGATATCTCCAGTTGTGAAGAGCACAGCATGCCACAGAGATATGATATTTCTTGGTCCTTTCTTTAGGGGAGGTGATGGTCTAAAGGTATAATTGCTGAAATGTTAATCCAGAGACACAGGTAATGTTCCAGGGACCTGGGGTTGAATTCAGCAGATGGTGGAATTTGAATTCAATAAAAATCTGGAAATGGAATCTAACGATGATTGTGAATCCATTGTGAATTGTCAGGGAAAACCCATCTGGTTCAATCATGTCATTTAGGGAAGGAAACTGCTTCCTTTATATGGTATGGCCGATATGTAACTCCAGACCCACAGCAATGAAGTTGACTCTTAACTGCTGTCTTGACAATTAGGGATGGACAACAAATGCTACCTAGCCAGCAATACCCTCATCCTGTGAAGGAATTTTTAAAAAAAGCCTTGCCCGAATGGTCCAGGCATTGAAACCTCATCTGAAGGAGGCCTATGATCTGTTGTGAGTTTGCTGATGGTATTGTAATTGCTTTCTCCTTTAACATAGTATTTTCCTATGCTTTAACACAAGAAGGAGTCTATCACCTGAAAAGCCCATCTCAGATGCATGAGCTGATTATCTGTGGGGATTGTGGGACAAAGAACAGCACTTTTGTAATGAAGTAATCAATTGTAATGAAGTGTAATGTTATGTTTTGATGCAACATGGAATGGAGGGCTTTGTAAGGAGGCCAGTGTCATAGCTCAATAAGGACACCTGAAGTACTTGACCTTAATCTGATGTATTTTTCAGATTCAAGTTGTTAATGCTACATGTGAGAGTGAAATTCTAGAATTAAGCCCTCTGATAGCAATCCCTCCCAAAATAAGCTATCGTGGAGCATTGCAATGTCCTTGCATACTTACAGTTGCGAATGTGATAGCTCCAAAACAATGTCTTCCAGTATCATTCATGAAGTATGATTCAGAGATGGAAAATCCGGGTAATCCAATGAGTACAGCCCCAGTCTAATCAATCTCTCTTCATAAGCCAACCATCTCAACTTCAGAATTCACCTAGTGAACCTCCTCTGCATCTCCTCCAGTGCCAGTACATCCTTTCTCAAGTAAGGAGACCAAAACCATACACAGTGCTTCAGAGGCGGCCTCTCCAGCACCCTATACAGCTGCAGTACAACGTCCCTATTTTTAAACTCCATCCCTCCAGCAATGAAGGACAATATTCCATTTGCCTTCTTAATTATCTGCTGCACCTGCAAACCAACCCCTTGTGATTTGTGATTTCTTTAGGCTATAACTTTCAAAGCTCATTCTTGCAAAAAGGATAACCTGCTAATGAATTGCCATTTGATGCCAGACAGGTAGTATTATCGAATTAATGTTTGCATGATAAAGGCAATTCCCATGAGCAGGGCCTCACATTCAAACAATCATCCTCTTACCCCAAAAAGAAACAAAAACAGTAGCTTGTCTAGACCTGAAACGTCAGCTTTCCTGCTCCTCTGATGCTGTTTGGCCTGCTGTATTCATCCAGCTCTACACCTTGTTATATTATAGTAGCTTACTCCATCATGCTTGCATGCGGTGCCAGCTTTTTGTCTTGTTATTGTACAACTGACTTTGGATCAAAGATGCCAATATTTGTGCCTAAAATGAAAATAAGAGCTACTTTGTTCACATCAATAATTTGATTTTTCCGTTTTCGTCTTATTTTCTCAGCTTTCTTGCCATTTCACACACTAATCAAGGGAATGGAAAATCATGCACAAAATCAATTGGTTTGAATTATCTAATTATTACTGTAGTATGTTCTTACTTTTCTTTGTTTCTTATTTCATTGTATTTGAATATCGGATGAACTGTCAGGACTGGTCATGCAATGTTGTGCATTGGTAGAAAAGTATGTTTTTAGCATGTTCAAACATTAAATATTTCATTAGAGCACGAGTGGTGTCCCTCACTATTTGCGATTCAACCATGTTGAATGTTCCATATTTGCTTTCAGTTTTGCAAACCTAATTTCCATTTCTCATGTTGCTGAACTATTGTCGTTTTCTGAATGTCTTGATGGCATATAATTCGGGTTGAATGCTTGCCAAATATGCAAATAGTATTGCATCCAGGACCTGGCTTCTGTAAGTGCTTGACATAGAAGAGTTATTGGAATTTGCATGTTGTGCAAGGCATTATATTGCCTCAAGGGGACAGATATAATATGGTTGACTTGGACATGAAGTTTCCATATATCTATGGATTATGAAAACTGGAAAATAGACATTTTTAATCATCTGTACCGCAAAAGAACTGGGAAATCAAAAAAAAAATTAGTGGACACTGGGGTCAGTCAGCTAAGTTGGTTGGATGGCTGGTTTGCAATGTAGAATGCTGCCAACTGCATGGCTTCAATTCCCACCAGCTGAGGTTACCATGAAGAACTCCTCATTCTCTCTCCACACCTGAGGTATGATGACCCTCAGGTTAAACCATCACCAGTCATCTCTCTCTAATGAGAAAGCAACCTTAAAAGACCATCGTGACTTTACTTTTGTTTGCTGTTTACAAAAAAAATCACTTTACGAAAATAATGTCCACAAAGATTTTTAAGTGAGAAATAAGGGTAGAGTTTAATCGCTTTAATCGTTAAACAACAGACCTGAAAAACCCTAATAGATCTGTGCTGCAGTGGCCTAGCAACATCCTCTAGACTGAAAAAATGGTTTTCTTTTCAGAACACAGCTATAAGCTGTGGGCGGTTGAAGGAGATGTTTCCAAGGTTATAGTGAGGTTTGTTTCTCAGCCTGTAAGACTCAGAGCTTGGAGCTGATAGAACACTCTCTATACCTCAATGAGGTAGTTTGAAAGAAAAGATAATATTTCAAGTACTAGGACTAGTAACTGCTTCTCAACTGAGCCCGAAATATAGTTTAAAGATTTCCATTATTCTGTGACTGTGACCAATTAAGTCTTCTCAACAGGAATTCAAATGAACAATGAGAAGTCAATCCATTTTTGTCATCTGAATTTGCCCTTGACCTACAGGTGTGAGATTCCCTCCTACCTTTTGCCTATTTTTTCTCCACCCATAGTAATGGCTCTGCTGAGTTGTGCATGCATCTGTGTATGAATGTGCATGTGTGTTTGGGATTAAGGGAGACCTAGCTTGATTCACATATTATTTTAGCTGATGTAGGAGCAAATTACTGCAGATGCTGGAATCTGTACTGAAAACAATAAATGCTGGAGATCACAGTGTGTCAGGCAGAATCCATGGAGTGAAAGCAAGCTAATGTTTCAAGTCTGGATGACTCTTCATTAAAGCTGAAGTGAAGTATGGTGGGGACAGCACTTATGCTTTAGTTGGTCGGGGGAGTGGAATGTGGGCTAATAGGGTGCTGGTCGAGAAAAGATGTTGATAGTTCAGATTAAGTGATCGGAATGTGAGAATGGCAAAACAATGAAAAAGCAGACATTCCCACAGGGGTGTGGGGAGGGAAGAGAGGCCGTGACAACAGAGTGTAACAAGCTAAAACAAAGGGAAGAAATGGAATAATGTAACAAGTAAAGCTAAAAGAAAGGGAAAGAATGGGAGAGTGTAACAAGCTAAAAGAAAGGGAAGGATTGGAGTTGGTTCACAATTTGAACATATTGAACTCAATATTAAGTACTATATTAAGATTGTAAAGTGCCTGGTCTGAAGTTGAGATGCTGTTCCTGCAGTTTGTGCTGTGATTCACCAGAACACTGCAGCATGCCAAGTTTGAAGGAGGTACAGGTGAAATACTGCTTCACCTGGAAAGACTGTTTAGGCCCTTGGATGGTGGACAGGGAGGAGGTGAAGGGGCAGGTGTTGCATCTTCTGTGGTTACATGGGAAGGTGCCGTGGGAAGTGGAGGTGGTGTTGATGGTCACGGAATGGACTAGGATGTCCCAGAGAGAATGATCCCTGTGAAATGCAGACAGTGGGAGTGAGGGGAAGATGTGTTTGGTGGTGGTGTTCTGCTGGTGTTGTCTGAAATGGCGAGAATGATCCTGAGAATGCAGAGGCTGGTGGGATGAGAAGTGAGGACAAGGGGGACCTGAGACAACAAGGTGCAGGGCTGGGTGAACACAGCAGGCCAAGCAGCATCATAGGAGCAGAAAGGCTGACGTTTCGGGCCTAGACCCTTCATCAGAAAAGGGGAACCTGATCATGTTGTTGTGAGTGATGGAAAGGGGTAAGAGCGAAAGCATGTGAAATAAGTCAGATGTGGTTGAGGGCCCTGTCAACCATAATGGGCAGGAAACCACAGTTATGGAAGAAGGAAGCTATATCAGCAGCACTGAACAGATGCAACATAGGCGAAGGAACTGGGAGAATGGGAGGGAGAATGTCAGGACGTGTGGTGTGACAAGCTGTAGTGAAGGTAGCTATGGGAGTCAGTGGCTTATCTTAGCTGATAACCAGTTTGCCATTTAATTGAAGAATATGTTTGCCTACAACAATCATATTATTTTTGAGTTAATTTAAAGCCTAGTGAAAATCTTTTTTGTTGCAGTCAAAAGTAATAAAAAGAAACTACTTGACCAGTTTTTGATGATTCAGTAGGTTATTTACACTTTGGCACAGATTGTGGGGTAGTGGGGCTTGATTTCCGGTACACTTTCCCTGTAAAAGTCATAAAAATGTGCATCAAAGCACTTGAAAGGATATTTCAACAAATTTGTGTTCAGTACGCTCAGAGACAATGAAGCAAATAGTCAGTTCCTGGAAGTCAAATAAATGACATTTACGTACTTAAGGCAGACTCCAAGAATGTTCCACTAGTATTCCACAGTTGCCAAAATAAAAGTGTTTCAATATGCTATACTGGGACACATTTATTGTCTGCTTAAGGTGTGAGTGATTTAAACTACTGTTGCTATATAGTCTCTGCTTGATGCATATGAAACAAATGCAGCTGCTATAATTAAAGTCCATCACAGAAAACAATTTTTTAAAATAATTTCTCTCTCAGATACAAGTGCCACTGGCCAGAACAGTATTTTACAATCCCTAATTGTCCTTCAGAAGTTGGTAGTGACCATCACTTCAATGAGAAACAAAATTCCAAGGTACAGATCCACCATCCCAGGTTAACTAAGAGTTTAAAGATAATATCAAACTTAAAGAGAAAACATCTAATTGCACAAAGATAGGTTGTAAGTCAGAAGATTGGACAGCAAAGAATGACAAAAAGATTATTATGGAGGGGAAAAATAGAATACATGAGAAAGCTATCTAGAAACATAAGAAGAGATAGTAAGATTTTCTATAGAGATTCAAAATGTCTATTGGTCGTATAGAAAGTAAGTTTGTGGAATTAATAATGGAAAATAAGGGAATGGAAGGTGAACTGAACAGGTGATTTGCATCAATCTTTACTATAGAGGATACAAGTCACATCCCATAAATAGCTGTTAATCAAGAAATAGAAGGGAGGAAAAAACGCAACTTTTTCAATCATTGCAGAAGTGGTACTGAGCAAATAGTTGGAGCTGTGTGCTGACAAATGCCAAAGTCCTGATGGACATCATCCTATAGTCTTAAAAGGAGTGGCTTGTAAGATAATTCACAAACTTATTTTAATTGTTCAAAATCTCTTTGCTTTAGCCAAGTTCTTTTAGATTGGAATATAATGAATGTAACTTTTGTGTTTCAAAAGAAGAGACAGAAAGCAGGAAAGTACAGGCCAGACAGCTTAATGATTGCCATAAGGAAGATATTCGAAGCTTTCATAAAAGATGTTGTAGTAGGATACTTAGGAACATTCAAGGTGATCAGATAGAACCGACATGGTTTCGCGAAGAGAAATCACGATTAACTCATTTTCTGGAGTTCTTTCAGGAAGTAAACTACCATCGATAAATAGGAACCAGTGGAAGTTCTGCACTTAGATTTCCAGAAAATACTTGGTAAGGTGTCACATCAAATGTTATGGCAAGGAAATAAAAGTTCTTGGTTTAGAGTGTATATGGATTAAAAATCATTTAGCTAACAGAATATAGAGGTATTGGTTTCCATATTTAAGGAAGGATGTAAATGCATTGGTGGTGCAGAGAAGATTTACTAGATTACCTGGAATGTGTGGGATGTCTTAAGAGGAAAGGTTGGACAGGCTATCTTATGTGCTGGAGTTTTGAAAAGTAAGAAGTGATTTAATTGAAATATACAAGTGGTCTTGACAGGGTGTAAGTTAATACTTCCTCTTGTGAGAGAATTTAATAGTTTGAATATTGAATATACTTTTTGGATATCAGTGGTCACCCATTTAAGACAGATATAAGATTTTTTTTCTCTCTGAGAGGTGAGAGATTTTGGAAATCTTCCTGAAAAGGGTAGTGGAAACACAGTCTTTGAATATTTTTAAGGCAAAGGTAAATAAATTCTTGATAAACAAGGGAGTGAAAGATTATCAGAGGTATGTGGGAATGTAGAGTGATAGGATCAGAGGTGATCTTAATGAATAGTGGATCACGCTCAAGGGTTGATTGGCTGTATGTGAGTTGCTTTCATAGCCACTGCAGTCCATGTAGTATAGGTACACCCATAGTGCTGTTAGGAAGGGAACTCCAGGAGTTTGACCCAGTGACAATGTAATGGTTAAAAAGAAAAGACTTGCATCTATATTGTAATTTTCATGACAACCAGAGGTCTCAATATGATTTGCAACCCATGAAACACATGAAGTGAAGATACTATCGTCATTTAGGAGACAGAGCTACCACTGTGCTCTCACCAACTTTCCAGAAACACCACTGTGATATCGACCAGATAATTAGATCATCAGTTAAAGGTACAGTTTCCAAGTAAATGACATTTGAATCTATGACTGCATTGGTTTTTCAGCAGTTTTTAAAAAGTTCAAACATTATTTTTTAACCTGGCTATCTTGAATACTGAATTATAAATGAACATCAGCAAAAGCACTGCTGAGTGGCTATTTCCAAGGCAACAAACTCAATGGGACCTGACAGCTGACCAGGGAATGAAGGTAAGGCATTATGGACAAATATCAGCTTAAGAAATATTAAATAGAATCATATTAGCCCCACTAAAGTAGTTTTGGAAAAAGGATGGGAGAGGAATTTATGGAAGTTATACAATCTATCTTCCTGCCTTAATACAATCTAGCCAGAGTTAGGGTCAGAATGATACCAATCCTCACTCAGGAGGGGCATGTTGAGCTATCCATTTGCCTCCACAAAAAAAAAAACTAAGAAGTTAGAAAGGGACAGAGAAGAAAATCTTATTTCTTCTATGTGCATACTTCTGATTTCATCTGGATCCAACAAATCTTTCGAAACCAGTGCAGCTGACAGAAAGAAGTTAGCAGCTGCTTCCAAGACAGCAAGTGAGGGCATTTGTTTAGCCTCTGCAATTTTTTAATGGGGTCAAAATGACCCAGAAATCATTTAGAAAGACTCATGAAAATCATACCTTTGGAAGTTTAGTACATACCTGTTAAAGATATGTTAGCTTTTAGTAGATTTTGCTTTGGAAGGTAGGATTTTCTTTGCATTTTCTTTGCAGCTGATTTTCTGTTTCTTTAGTTATCCATTCACTTTATTGGTTGCAGTTGAATTGCATCCCACACCTCATAATCCTTTACTCATTACTGAATGATATTGTGATCACTACAGACAATAACATACACAGAGGGTGGTGGTGGAGGGTTGTTTTTCAGACTGGAGGCCTGTGACCAGCAGTGTTCCAGAGATTGGTACTGGATCCACTTCTGTTTGTCATTTATATAAACAGTTTGGATGAGAATATAGGAGGCATGGTTAGTGAGTTTGCAGATGACACCAAAATTAGTGGTGTAATGGACAGTGAAAAAGATTGTCTAAGATTACAAAGAGATCCTGTTTAGTAGAACAAACAAGGGCAGGACTTGTAAAGTTAATGGTAGGGCCCTGGGTACTGTTGTAGAACAAAGACCTAGGGGTTCAGGTACATAATTCTTTAAAATTTGCATCACAGGTACACAGGGTGGTTAAGAAGGCAGTTAGCATGCTTGCTTTAATTGCTCAGACCTTTGAGTATAGGAGTTGGGATGTCATGTTAAGGTTGTACAGGATGTTGGTGAGGCCTCTTCTGGAGTACTGTGCGCACTTCTGGTCACTATAGAAAGGATATTATTAAATTGGAGAGGGTTCAGAAAAGATTTACCAGGATGTTGCAGGAATGGAGATTTTGAGTTATAAAAATAGGATAGGCTAGGACTTTTTTCACTGGAGTGTAGGAGGTTGAGGGGTGACCTTATAGAGGTTTATAAAATCATGAGGGGCATATTTTTAAGGTATGAGGAGAAAGTTTTATAAAGGACATGAGAGGCAAGTTGTTTTTTTTTTTTTACAGAGAGTGGTTTGGTGTGTGGAATAAACTGCCAGAGGAAGCGGTGGATGCAGGTAGTTACAAATTTTAAAAGACGTTTGGATAAGGACATGAATAAGAAAGGTTTGGAGAGATATGGGCCAAATGCAGGCAAGTGGGACTAGTTTAGTTTGGGAACATGGTCAGCATGGATGAGTTGAACCGGAGGGTCTGTTTCCATGGTGTATGACTCTAAGTAAATTCATATCTTGAGTATATTGAAATGTATCAGCAATTGAATGGCAAAATAAATTTTTTCACTACCATCCTTGGTATGGTATAATCACAGTCTATCATTTGCTTCATTTGTTTCACTCCTTTTCCATTATCTTCCATTACTCAGCTTATCTTTTCATTGCCTTCAGTCTTTTCCTGCTCCTTTCTGCTTTTGTTACACTTCCTCCAGGATGTTGATCTAGGATGCTGATTTCTTTGCATTACATTCTTCCCATCTATACTTCTACTTTGGATGACGGTCTATACATCATTACCCTGGTTAAAACCTAACTTGTGTGTAATACCATCTTGCTTCTGTGAAGCCTTCCTACATTGTAATATATTTTAGTACCCAGTCTGCCCAAATTGCCACGGTGGTAGAGAAGCCCTCATGACTGAGACAGATGTTAGGTTCTGACTCTTAAATTCGCTTGCCCTTTGCTTTGTTCAACCACTCTCATCTTCACTTTTGACCATTCTTAGCAGAACTTTAATCATGTTTCATCCCTGTTAGTTGCCTCGTAATGTCTTTCTTTGGCATTCAAATCTAAGATATGTAAATTTTTGTGTCTCTGACACACACGTGCTGACCTATCCCTTACCAAAATCAGATAAAATGTGACAGGATCTCTTTTCTTTTGTGAAAACTACTGCTATTCAAATATCTTAAAGTAGACAAAAGTAATACCAGAGTCCAATTGTCTTTAACCCCTCTCATCTGCCTCGTTCAGCATTACCTTCAAGACATGTCCATTGCATTTCCTTATTATTACAATAGAGACTGTCCATTCAGCTTTGGTGAGGCTTTTGGGACAGGTCCAAACTTGTTTTTGGGTATCCATTTTATTCTCAAAGCTCTACTTTAAGTAAGGCACGTTATTGCTGTTGTTTGGGTCAATGGAGGAGAAATGGAAGCATATGTCTTTGCACTGCTCCTGCCTTCTCTTCTGATTTTAGCACGGGGAAAGAGGTGTAGATACAAGAATTTTCTTTGAAGCTAGAATACATTCTGATGGGAGCCGGGTCCTATCCTGAGTTGCAACACCCTCTGCGCTGGGCTTATAGTCAAAGAGAACAAAGAACAATACAGCACAGGAACAGGCCTTTGGCCCTCCAAGCCTGCGCCGACACATTTTACTCTTCCACACTAAAATGGTCTTCACTTACAGGATCCATATCCTCTATCCCTTCCTATTCATGTATTCGTCCAGGTGTTTCTTGAACATTGCTTTGCGTCTGCTTCCACCACTTCCTCTGGCAGCATGTTCCAGGCACTCACCACCCCTTGTGTGAAGAGCGTGCCTCGCATATCTCTTTTAAACATCCTCCCCCCACCACGACTTGAAATTGTGCCCCCTAGTAATTGACACCTCTACCCTGGGAATAAACCCTCATACTTTCCACTCTATCCATGCCATTCACAATCTTGTAAACTTCTATCAGCTTGCCCCTCAACCTCCTATGTTCCAGTGAAACCAAACCCAGTATATCCAACCTTTCTTCATAGCTAAAATCCCCCATACTAGGCAACATCCTGGTAAACCTTTTCTGTACCCTCTCCAAAGCCTCCACATCCTTCTGGTAGTGTGGTGACCAGAACTGTATGCAATATTCCAAGTGTGGCCTAATTAAAGTTCTATAAAGCTACAGTATAACTTGTTGATCCTGAAACTCAATGCACCTTCCAACGAAGGCAAACATGCCACAGGCCTTTTTAAAAACTACCTTAACTACCTCCACTGCTTGCAGTGATCTGCAGACCTGCACACCCAGATCCTCTGCATATCAATGCTCCTAAGGGTTCTGCTAGTCACTGTAAAATTTCCACCTGTACTTGACCTTCCAAAATGTATAACTTCACATTTGTCCAGATTAACCTCCATCTGCCATTTTTCTGCTAATGCCTCCAACTGATCTATAGCCGGTTCTTTTCTGACAATGCTCCTCACTACCTGCAACTCCACCAATCTTTGTATCATCCACAAAGTTACTAATTACACCAGCTACATTTTCTTTCAAACCACTTATGTAGAGTGTGAACAGCAGAGGTCCCAGCACTGATCCCTCTGGAACACCACTACTCACAACCCTCTATTCTGAAAAGCATCCTTCCACCGTTACCCTCTGCCTCCCACGACTAAGCCAGTTCTGTATCCATCTTGCAAGCTCACCCCTGATACCATGTGACTTCACCTTTTGTACTAATTTGCCATGAAGGACTTTATCAAAGGCTTTACTGAAGTCCATGTAGACAACATCAACCGCTTTTCGTTCATCAATCATCTTTGTCACCTTCTCAAAAAACTCAATCAAGTTAGTAAGGAACAACCTCCCCTTCACAAAACCATGCTGTCTATCTCTAATAAGTCCATTTGCTTCTAAATGCAAATAGATCTTGTCCCTGAGAATCTTTTCTAATACTTTCTCTACGACTGACGCGAGGCTCACATGCCTGTAATTTCCTGGATTATCCCTGTCACCCTTCTTAAACAATGGGACAACATTGGCTATTCGCCAGTCCTCTAGGACCTCACCTGTGGCCAAAGAGGTTAGAAAAATGTCTGTCACTGCCCTAGCAATTTGTTCTCTTGCCTCCCTCAACATTATGGGATAGATACCATCAGGACCTGGGGTCTTATCTACTTTAATACATTTTACAACGCACAACACCTCTTTTTAATAGCAACTTAGCTTAGAAATTCGACACTCCCTTCCCTGAGATCATCCTCCACCAATTTCTTCTCTTTGGTGAACACAAAGTATTCATTTAAGACCTCATCTATCTCTTCTAGCTTCACAGATAGATCCCTCCTTTGTCCTGGAGTGGGCCAACTCTTCCCTGGCTATCCCATTTGCTTTTTATATATGTTTAAAAAGCCTTGGGATTCACCTTAATCCTGTTTGCTTTTAGCCCTTCTAATTCCTTGTTTCTTTCCTACTTTCCTTATATACTTCAAGGGCTTCACCATGCTGTACATCCCAGATGCAGGATTTTTTAAGTCAAAATGACTCAAAATATATCATAGGATCTCTCAGTAAAAAGTTTCTATTTTTATTTCCAGACTTTTCTTCTTAAGGAACACAGATACAAACAAAATTCAGTAACTGTAACAACGCTTATATTTAACAAAAACACTTTCAATTGCTACAACTGCAGGAAATCACGTTTCAGTCTGTAAATAGCGTAGTTCAGAATGGCTGACATTAAAATTTTCTCTTTTTGAATAGTATTTCTGGTTATTCGCTTCAAAGAACTTAGTAGCTGACCCAAGTGCTGATATGTATCCAATGCTTTGATTTGGGAGAGGATAGTTAGTTCTTGGCTTCTGAGGAGGGTACTTCCATCATCCAGAAGGTTCAAATGAAATGCACGGTGAAAAAAGGAAGATTTTTTCTTTCACTCCCAAACTATCAAAGTCAGACTCACCTCTTCATAAGGAAGTTGCTTTCACTTTTAAGACAGAAGTGTTTATCATCTTTGGGGTCGAGGTGGCAACCCAGTTACATTCCACACCTTCATTTGTGTTGAGTATCAAGGCTGCTATTCCTTTGGTTTATCCTTTTGTGTATCAGTCATTTTCTAATGCTGGAATTGTCTACAGTACCCCACAGCATTATGATCCTACCCTCAGTCCTGCTTCCTTCAGCATGATGGAACTTTGAAAAACTTCCAGAAGCACCAATAGCCTCTGGCATAACAGTATCCTCCCTTTTCCAACAAATGTTAAGTATTCAACAGTATAATTTAGAGTCATTCTCTTAGTTACTACAATGCTTTATAAGTTTCTAAATGTTGATTTTGAAATGAGAATCCAAACAAAATCTACAAGGCATTTTCTTAATAATTAAAATTACAATAGGCTGGTGTTCTCATTTAATTATATAAAATCACAACATTGGAGTTAGCACAACTTAAAATTTTGCATAACAAACCCTGTACAAGTGAAAGATTCCAAATCTTTTATGATAATTTAACCAATTTTGAGTTTGAATAGGAGCTGACACAATATTAAACAGTTGGTAGTTAGTTTGACTTTGTTATATCCAGAAAATACTGCAGAATATCATCTATACTGAAATTCATGGTTATTCCAGAGCCGGGGTAACACCGAGCAATCATTTCTTCAAACTCCTTGTACTGGCGGACAAACTCTCCTTGCATTGTATACCACACTACCTGTGAAATTGGTAAGGTACATGTTTAGTGACTGTCTTTTCTACAGTCACTGATATAACTGTATCATACGCTAGTTTCATCAAATAAACAAATATTATTCACTGTTCATAAATACAATTTATTCCATTATAAGGAAAATAAAGCATAAAGGAATAGATAAAAGTTAAACTCGAGTTTCTTCTCAGTTCTGTTACTTTTGGTGCACTTAAAATTGGCAGAATTACTGCAGAAATTTTACTGGGCACAAATCAAGATTCCCCAATCTTTTGCAGTGGTTTAAAGAGCATATTTAAAAGAAGTGGATTTTCCCACAAATCTGGCCATGTCTCCAGATCATGTGACTCACTGTTGAGAATTTTTACAAATTTACAAGCTGTTGAGGAAGCTAAAAAATTAAGTTGGCTGTTTTAGGTGCAATGATATTACTAGCCTATAAAATTCCTGTTAGAAATATATATTTTAAAAAAAGGATAATACTGAATGCTTTTGTAAAGTCATTTTCATTTATGTTCATTTTGATTAATTACAGCTGGTCAACTTGTTACTGATTTATTTGCAAATTTTGTGTTAAAACCATTTTTAGTTGTATTAAACTATATCAAGTTATCATTCTTAAGTGTATCAAGGCATATTTTTGAAAGTAATTTAAAAAACCCAGTGGCATAATTGATGGAAGATATGGTGCACAGCGATACGCAAGTAAGTTTCATTGGCAACTTGAGGGAATGAAAATCCTCAAAAATGTGAACCTAGGCAGCTGACTATGGTACACTGAAAGAAGAATCACTACTCCATGTTTTTATATGCCAGGTACCATGTCTTTACTGTTTTGAGGCTTTTTAAACACTTATGTTTAACAAGTCTACAATTCTGATCTTGTTTCTAAATTCAAAATTTGGTACAAATTAAACATAGGCCTTCATAATTTTTAAACATGTATAGATTGTTATTCCTGTACTTTATGGTTGCTATGCACCAAAGGATTTTCTTTAACATAACTGGCAGCAGATCTTAATATATACATGAAGCTTTTCCTGACCTGAATTGCAAAAGCTGCACTGTTGTAAGGTCCCAAATCAATGGTATTTTCAAAATATCAAATACCTTCTTTGAATAATAATTGCATTCACATTTCATTATGCCATCATACTTTTTACAGATATTTAACATCTGAGGTAAAAGTTAATGTTCAGATAACACAAAAAAGAGTGTAAAGAAAATATTAAGTAGATAGGACAGATAACAGACCATAGCACCATGGTTGGTTCAGCTGAACACAGGGATGAAGAATACCAAAAATGCAATAGCAATAGGAGGTTCAACAGTTAGAGGGGACAGGCACAAATGTGAATCCAGAGTAGTTTGTTGCCTCATAGTGCCAGAGTCAAGGACTGAATGTTTCCAGAATGTACTGTGAGGGGCAGATGAACAGCCATTTGCAGTCCTCATGAATTACCAGTGACACAGGTAGGAGGAGGGATATGGTCCTGAAGGAGCTAGATAGGAAATTAGAAAAAAAAGGATCTCACAAGTAGTAACCCAGAATACTGTCAGTTCAATGCACAAGTGAGCATAAAAATAGGAAGACAGAGCAGAAATATGTGTGGCTGCATAGATGGTGCAAATGGGGTGGGATTTACAGTCATGTGAATTTGGCATTAATTCTCAGCAAGATAGGACCTAAACAGGCCAGACGGATTACACCTAAACAGCCAGGATCAATTACCTTGTTCGAGTTTGGAAGGGTTTACACCTAAGCAGCAGGCGTTGGGAACCAGAAAGTAACATTAAAGATGGATGCCCAGGTGAAAAGAATATTGCGAGAGGGAACTGGTGAAGTGTTAAGTGGGTTCAGAGTAAAAGGCAAAGCAATTTAGTCTAAATTACAGTTACAATGCATGCATGTGCTGAATGTAAAATAAGACTGGGGAGTTGCAGACACAAATTGCCATATTGAAATATGTTTTGATAACTGACACCTGGCTCAAAGATAGTTCAAAAGTTTTCTTTTAATATAAGGAGCTGAACCTTACCAGATATTGGCTACATGTCACTTTTGGCAAATTTCACAGAGGAATTCTCACTGTGAGCCCTAGCTGGTTTTCTAGCACTATCTTCTCAAACAGATCTCATTAATTATGCTCTATGCTCCTATGGCACCCTGCAAGTTGTATTCTCCACTTTGGCCACTGCCAAACATATCCTGGGATTCCTGGCACAATACCATCTTTAAAACCCAATTGTGCACCTGGTCAATTGCTGACAGACTGCAACTGCCCTGCATGGTTTGTTCCATTTGCCTGGATATGTCTGGCACCCTGCTTTGCTAATGAAGACCTGGAAATCCTGCTGGATGGGAGGTGTGTGTGATTGCTGCACAAGACGGTGCTCTGAGATACTGGTGACTGATGAAGGTCCAAAGGAAAAGTGTTGTACCAGAGTCACCAGGTTTCCACTCTGACTTTAACGTTGTGAATTGTCGATCTTGGTTTTTAATAATTGGATTGGAGAATGGGAAATTGCAGATTAATAAGCCAAAATGACAATAATGTTGACATTAATAGCGGCTAACACTGGGAGGTGACGGCCTAGTGGTATCAGTCAAACAATCAATAAAAAAAAACATGAGTAATCCTGAAACCCAGGATGTTCTGGAAATCAGGGGCAATAAAAATCTGGAATTGAAGGTCTAATGATGACCCTGAAACTATTGTGAATTGTTGTATAAACTCATTCGGTTCACTAATGTTGTTTGGGGAATGAAATCTGAGATCCTTACTTGCTCTGGCCAACATGGGACACCAGGCCACAGCGACATGGTTAACTCTCAACTGTCCTCCGAGATGGCCCAGCAAGCCACTCAGTTGCATCTATTCCTAGAAAGAACAGACCACCTGGCATCAATTAAGGCAAATGAATGATGCCATAAACAGCCCTGTTGACTCTGCAAAGTCCTTCTTACTGACATCTGGGGGCTAGTGCCAAAATTGGGACAGCTTCTCACAGACTCAAAAAAAAAGCACGATGTAGTCATACGCATGAAACCATTCATAACATCCCAGACAACACTACCACCATCCTTGGGTATGTCCAGACAGACCGAGCAGAGGTGGCGGCATTGCGGTATGCAAAGCTGCTCCAGGAGTAACCAACATTGACTTCGGGACTCCATGAATTCTAATGACACCAGATCAAGTACTGGCAAAGAAACATCCTGTTGAATACCATGCACCACCACCCCCAACTGATGAGTCAATGCTCCTTCATGTTGATTAGCACTTGGAAGAAGCATGGAGGGTGGCAAGGGTGCAGAATGTACTCTGGGTGGGACCTTCAATATCTGAGTTTCTCCAGCACTTTTGGTTTTTATTCCAGATTTCCAGCATCTGCACTACTTTGCTTTTAATTGAACAGTTTCTGTATGATCACTTATACAGAATGCTCGCAAATTGGTTTTCTATTTGAAAAGCGGGAAACAGGACTGAAGGAACTTTGAGTTTTAAGAAACATGGAGTTGCTAATTTGGACCTTGCTGATGGACGTCCGTCCTGGAATAATCAGTCTGCGTGCAATGATTTTCAAAGACAATTGGAAGATTTGACCTTGTGTGGCAGGGAAACATGAACCGGCTGGAAGCTGAAGAACTTGAAATTTAATCATCTGCTAAATACATGGCACAAAATAAAAAAAACTCATCATCCCATTTATTTTGATCGCATTAGTTAGTTAATGCAGTACCACAACACCACCTTTTTTTAAAGTTACTATAATTGTACTTCTTAAGTACTCAGTTAATATCAGCTGATTTTGATGTTTATTGAAGTAAAAATCTTAAGGTGTGGAATCTTGTCCCTCATTCTTTGAGGAAAGCAACATTTAAGAAAGAATTATTGGTTTCTTTGGGGATTGTATCATATTCTAAGTTATTTTAGCTGAAAATTGGGTGTTTGGGTCTTTAGGTAACATCATTGCCAGTACCTGTACTGAAACTGAATGCTTGCTCTTTGGTGAATGACATGTGAGTACATACAATGCACCTACATGGTCCAAATTTGGAAAGTGTGCTTCTGAACAGCTATCATGAATGGCATTATGGCCTGGGGAGGCAATGGCCTAGTGGTATTATCACTAGACTGTTAATCCAGAGACTCAGATAACATTCTAGGCATTTGGATTCGAATCCCACCACAGCAGATGGTGGAATTTGAATTCAATTAAAAAATATCTGGAATTAAGAATCTAATGATAACCATGAATCCACTGTCGATTATCAGGAAAAACCCATCTGGTTCACTAATGTCCTTTAGGGAAGGAAAATGCCATCCTTACCTGGTCTGGCCTACATGTGACTCCAGACCCACAGCAATGTGGTTGACTCTTAACTGCCCTTGGGCAATTAGGGATGGGCAGTAAATGCGGCCTGGTCAGCTATGCCCTCGTCCCGTTAATGAATAAAGGAAAAAAAACTGGATTGTTAATCTAGAAACCCAGCTAATGTTCTGGAGACCCAGGCTTGAATATTGTCACAGCAGATGCTGGAATTTGAATTCAATAAAAATCTGGAATTAAGAGTCTAAAGATGACCACAAATCTATTGTCAATTGTTGGAAAAACACATCTGGTTTACAAATGCCATTTAGGAGAGGAAACTGCCATCCTTACTTGGTCTGGACTACATGTGGTTGAGTCTTAACAATTACTTTCAGGATAAGCAATAAATGCTGACCCAGTCAGTGATGCCCTCATCCTGATAATGAACTGAATTAAAATTAAATTACTATGAATTGAGATGTTTCTGATACATAGGGTACAACTGCTCGGCACCTGTTTCATTATGGAGTACTTATTTAGGAGCAGCATTATTTATTGGGAGGGTGTTTAGTTTTTGTAGTGCAGCTTTCAGCTATGCTATGGATGCAAATTTTGAGCTCTTCACATAAAAGCAGTTCCATGAATCTAAACCATTCTTAAAAAGCCACACAGAGTCATTCTACTCATTTCGTTATTGGGCTCTCTTACAAGATTTCATTTTGACTCTCCACTAATTTCCATTTACCTGTAACAGGTTTCCTTCTTCACTCAGATGTCTAACCACTTTTTTGTACAGATTTTCCAGCGCTTTCTTTACCTCTTTCCCTTGATATTTTTCAATCACTTTCCTTAGCTCCTGTTTGCTAAATGCCAGTTGATAGCTAACTTCATTTTCTTTGACACCCTGTGCAATACGGGCCTTGACTCCATCAAAGAAGATCTGCAAATTTAAAACATATCATTTTATCACCAATATAACATTTTAGTACAAACAGTTTCATGCTCAAGTATATTGTTAAGAGAATTATTATGTGAAAGAATTCAACAAATATTTTAAGAAAATATGCTTAATCACACGAACAATGAAGATGTTTCTTCTGTTTAAGCGGCATGTACCTGAAACTATGCAATTGGCATCCATTAACCTATCTGTCACCAGAACATAGAGGCTGAGGTGCTCATATCTCAACATTTCCAAGTAGGAGTGCTACTGAGGCTTCAATTTGCCTGGGAAGCAATCATGAAATTATGCTATATGATGCAACCTGTCTTGATAAAGCTGTGTCACTGAGACATTCAAAACTAAAATGAATAAATTTTGTCAGGGAATGATATTAAGCATCTAGTCTTGAACAACATCCACTACAGACAGCATGGGTTCTTGCTCTTTCACACTGACATTTGCCTTCCAGTCATCAACAGTACAAGGAAGATGCAATGGAAAATCCGTAAAACAAACTGGCAAAAAAAAGCTAGATCTTAGATCATATAATTGTAATGTAGCTACCCACAATCCATTTGTGGACGAACTAGAAGTGCTTTTGAGGTGCAATTCACAAATCTGCTTGCACAGCCAACTACATCTCAAGCCCCCTAAACACAGCACTGCAGAGGATTATGAATCACTGGTGACCCTGACATAGCAAATCACTTGAGTCTCTCAAACCTGCAAAATACGCCAAAGGCAAGGATATCTCAGCAAAGTTCAATTTCACTCATTCCAGTTGGAAGAGCTGGAGCCTAATTTGCATACTAAAATTGCCCATTAGTCAACCCAAAAGTTGTTAGTCTTCTATTCCATGTGGCAAGGACGCCATATAAAAAAAACAAAATTCATGACCTGTAACGAACTGAAAAAAAGCAATGGCAGTAACACGCAGAGCATTGCAGATGATTATTCAAGATCAAAGAAGTGGAGAAAGCATGAAGGGGTCTGAAACATTGTAAAACTTGGCCCCTATGCTTCTGACAGCTGACTCAGTTCCATACAATAGTCATTAGCTCAAGCTCACTTTTGAAGGTGTGGCATATGGCAAAAATTATTGCTATTTCAAACCCAGATAAGATCTCACAGTGGCCAGCTATCAAGCAATCTCACGAATTTCTGTGCAGTTTCAGACCTTTAAGCATCTTACCCTGTAATGCACACATCTGGAAATAGACACTATCCTTAATGTCATCAAAGCTGGTTTCTGCAGGCACTGCAGCATATATGGTTAAGTGCTGGTGCTCAACACCAACATTGAAAATGGTTTCCAAATGAACTTGAAGACATGCATTGTATTATTGTACCTCACAGCTCGCTGTGATACAATGTGGGACTCTGGTTGCTCCTAAAGCTGTTCACAATGCTTACAATCTGGATCTGGAAAGTTGTTGAAACACTCAATCAGGAAAATTGATGAGATATTCCTTCTCAACAGATGACTTAGAGCACATCCTGGACAAAGCAGAAGCATGTAGAAGAGACTGACTGACAGATATCACAGGACTCAATTCCAGCCTTAATACCAGACTAATGAAAACAGGAGGAGTAGGTCATTTGGACCTTCAATACTGCTCTGCCATTCAATATGATCATGGCTAATCATCCAATTCTGTACCCTGTTCCAACTTTCTTCCCATACCCTTTAATCTCTTTAGCCATAAGAACTATATCCATCTCCTTCTTAAAACATTCAATGTTTTGGCCTCAACTGCTTTCTGTGGTAGACTTCCACAGGCTCACCACTCTGCTTGAAGAAATTTCATCTCATCTCATTCTTAAATAGCTTACTCCATATCCTTAAACTGTGACCCTGGTTCAGAACTCTCCAGTCATTGGGAACATAGAGGCACATCTCAATCTGACCTAGTCCAATTTGCCAGCATTTGGCCCACATCTCTCTAAATGCTTCCTATTTATATACCCATCCAGATGCCTTTTAAATGCTGTAATTGTGCCAGTCTCCACCACTTCTCTGGCAGATTGTTCCATACATGTACTACCCTCTGCGTGAAAAGTTACCCCTCAGGTCCTTTTCAAATCTTTCCTCTCTTACATTAAATCTATGCCCTCTAGTTTTGGGTTCCCCTACCCTAGGAAAAAGACCTTGGCTATTCAACTTATCCATGCCCCTCATGATTTTATAAACCACCACAAGGTCACCCCTCAGTTTCTAATGCTCCAGCGAAAAATACCCAGCCTTTTTAGCCTCTTCCTATAGCTCATACCCTCCACTCCCAGCAACATTCTTGTAAATCTTTTTGGCACCCTCTCAAGTTTAACACCATCCTTCCAGTATGAGGGTGACTAGAATTGTACGCAGTATTCCAAAGGGGCCTCACCAAAGTCCTGTACAGCCGCAACATGACATCCCAACTCATACTCAATGTTATGACCAATGAAGGCAAGCGTGCCAAACACCTTCCTCACCTCCCTGTCTACCTGTGACTCCATGTTCAAGGAACTGTCCACCTGCACCCCTAGGTTTTTTTGTTCAGCAACACTCCCCAGGGCCCTACCATTAACTGTTTAAGTCTTGCCCTGGTTTGCCTTACTAAAATGCAATACCTCACATTTATCTAAATTAAAATCCATCTGCCACTCCCATTGGCCTATCTGATCAAGATCCTGTTATACTTTGAGATAATCTGATTGATTGATTTACTTTATTGTCACGTGTACTGAAATACAGTGAAAAGCTTTGTTTACGAGCAGTACAGGCACATCACAGCAAGCAAGATCAAAAAGACTCGGAGGCATACAGATTACATTTCAGATTACATTATGTGAGGCTAGATTCCATTCAACAGTCTGAGACAAACGGAAAGAAGCTGTTCCTGAACCTGCTGTACGTATGTTCAGGCTTCCATATCTTCTCACTGACAGAAGAGGTTGTAGAAGGTCATTACCAAGGTGTGATGGGTCTTTGATGATATTAGCCGTCTTTTCGTGGCAGCAAGCTGTGTAAATAGAGTCCATGGATGGAAGGTTGGTTCCGCGATGGTCCAGACTGTGCACACAACCTTCTGTAGTTTCTTATGGTCCTGGGCAGAGCAGTTGCCATACCAGCCCATTATGCACCTGGACAGTATGCTTTCAATGGTAAATCGGTAGAAGTTGGTGAGGGACCTTAAGGACATGCCAAATTTCCTGAGCCCCTTGAGGAAGAAGAGGAATTGTTGTGCCTTCTTGACTGTTGCATTTAAGTGGGAAATCCAGGACAGGTTGTTGGTTATCGTCACTCCGAGGAACTTGATGTATCCACTACACTATATTGGCGTCATCTGCAAAATTACCCAGCATATCTCCTATATTGACATCCAAATCATTTATATAAATGAAGAAAAGCAGTGGACCCAGCACTGACCGTTGTGGCACACTGCTGGTCACTGGCCTCCGATCTGAAAAACAACACTCCATCACCACCCTCTGTCTTCTACCTTCAAGCCAATTCTGTATTCAATTGGCCAGCTCCCCCTGGATCCCATGTGATCTAACTTTACTAACCAATCGATTATGAGGAACTTTGATGAACATATTTCTGAAGTCCATTTAGACAACATTGCCTTCATCAATCTTCTTGGTCACCTCTTCAAAAATCCTTCCTGTATTTACCCTGTTTGGTCCTGTTAGAATCATAAGATTCCCTCTCATTCTTCTAAACTCCAGTGACTATAGTCTTAACCAAACAGTCTCTCTTCATATGTCAGTCTTCCTCTCCCAGGAATCAGTTTGGTAAATATTTGTTACACTCCCTCCATAACTAGAACATGCTTCCTCAGATGAGAAGACCAAAATTGCACACAATCCTCCAGAAATGGTTTCACCAAGGCCCTCTACAATTATGGCAAGGCATATCTGCTGCTCTACTCTAATCTTCTTGCTTTGGAAGCCAGCATACTATTTGCTTTCTTCACTACCTGCTATAGCTATATGCTTACTTTCAGCAACTGGGCTTACAAGTCTTATTTCACCTCCACTTTTCCCAGTCTTATCATCATTCAGATTAAACCCTGCTCTCCTGGATCTCACATGTATCCATGTTATATTTCATTTGTCATGCATTTGCCAGTCATTCAACTTGTTCAAATCACACTGAATCATCTCTGCATCTTCCTCACAGCTCACCTTCCTACCCATCTTTGTGTTGTCTGCAAACATGGAGCTATCCTAATTAGTTCTCTCATCTAATCATTAATATATATTGAGAATAGCCTGAGTCCAAGCACTAATCCCCGTGGTACCCCACTAGTAACTGCCTGATACTTGAAAAAAATCCTCTTAATTCATACTCTTTGTCTCCTGTCTGCCAACAGTTCCTTATTCATGTCAGTACACTGCTCTCAATCCCATGCACTTTAAATTTATATGGTAATGTCTTAGGTAGGACCTTATCAAAAGCCTTCTGAAAGTTCAAGTATATTACATTCACTGGTTCACCCTTATCAATTGTATTAGTTCATTCTCAAAACAATCCAGTAGCTTTGTCAAACATGATTTTCCTTTGGTAAATCCACAGTGACTCTGCCCAATCCGGTCACCATTTACAAGTGTCTGCAGTTAAATATTTTATAATGTACTGAAGCATTTTCGATGCTGTTCAACAAATACAGGCAGTCCCCGGGTTGCAAACAGGTTCTGTCCTGGAGTCTGTTTGCAAGTTGACTTGTGCGCAGGTCAGGACACAATCCAAGACAATGGAAAGCAGCTATTTGTACGCACAGGAAATGTTCGTACGTCAGGTCTTTAAAATGACAACATATGGGAAGCATTCATAAGTCAAATGTTTGTAAATTAGGGACCCCCGTAAACAAAGAACCTGCCAATAACCAGATTTCCCAAGTTTAACAATACTAATAACTGCTGTGCTACTCCAGACCCACAGCAATGTGGTTCACTCTCAATTGCCCTCCGAAATGGCCTAGCAAGCCATTCAGTTGTAGCAATTGCTACAAAGTCTCAAAGAAATGAAACTGGATGGATCACCTGGCATCGACCTAGGCACTGGGAAAGACAACGGCAGAAACAGCTCTGTTGACCCTGCAAAGTCCTCCTCACTAGCATCTGGGGGCTAGCGCCAAAATTGGGAGAGCTGTCTCACAGACTAGTCGAGCAACAGCCTCACATAGTCATTCTCACAGTATCATACCTTACAAATAATGTCCCAGACAACACCATCACCATCCCTGGATATGTATTGTCACACCAGCAGCGCTGACCCAGCAAAGGCGGTGGCACAGTGATATATAGTCGGGAGGGAGTCCTCAACATTGACGGCCAATCCTATGAAGTCTCATGACTTCAGGTTAAACATGGGCAAGAAAACCACATACTGTCCTACCTCTGGCCGATGAATAGGTACTCTACCATGTTGAACAGCATTTAGCATTGAGGCTGGCAAGGGTACAAAGTGTACACTGGGTGAGGGATTTCAACATCCAGCACCAAGGGTAGTTCAGCAGCAGAATTACTGATCAAGCTGGTCAGGTCCAAAAGGACATAGCTGCTAGACTGGGTCTGTGGCAGGAGGTGAGGGAACCAACAAGAGCGAAAAACATACTTGACCTCATCCTTACCAATCTGCCAGCTGCAGATGCATCTGTCCATGACAGTATCGGTAAGAGGGACAACTGCACAGTCCTTGCGGAGACGAAGTCCTGCCTTCACGTTGAGAATAACCTCCATTGTGTTGTGTAGCACTATCAGACTGCTAAATGGCACAGTCTTTGAACAGATCTAGCAACTCAAGACTGGGCATCTATGAGGCGCTACAGGCCATCAACAGCAGCAGGACTGTACTCCAGCACAATCTGTAACCTCATGGCCTGGCATGTCCCCCTCACAACCATTACCATCAAGTCAGGAGATCAACCCTGGAGAGCGCAGAAGGGCATGCCAGGAGCAGCACCAGACATACCTGAAGATGAGATATCAACCTGGTGAAGCCACCAAACAGGACTACTTGCATGCCAAACAGTATGAGCAGCAAGTGATAGAGCTAAGCGATGCCACAACCAATGGATCAGATCTAAGCTTTGAGTCCTGCCTCGTCCAGTCGTAAATGGTGGTGGACAATTAAACAACTCACTGGAGGAGGAGGCTCCACAAATATTCCCATTCTCAATGATGGAAGAGCCCAGCACATCCGTGCAAAAGATAAAGCTGAAGCTTTCGCAGAATCTTCAGCTAGAAGTGCCATTTGGACGATCCATCTTGGCTTCCTCCAGTGGTCCGCAGCATTCCTGATATCACTCTTCAGCTCACTCGATTCACTATACGTGATATCAAGAAACGTTTGGAGGCATTGGATCCTGCAAAGGCTACAGGAACTGACAATATTCTGGCTATAATCTGAAGACTAGTGCTCCAGAACTTGTTGCTCCCTTAGCCACTCTGTTCCAACAGTTACAATACTGGCACGCACCTGACAATGTGGAAAATTGCCCAAGTATGTCCTATACATAAAAAGCAGGTCAAATCCAACCCAGCCAATTACTCCTCACCCCCCCATCAGTCTACTGCTCATCATCAGTAAAGTAATGGAAAATGCCATCAACAGTACTATCAAGCAGCACCTGCTCAGCAATAACCTGTTCAGTGATGCCCAGTTTGGGTTCTGCTAGGGCCACTCAGCTCCCAACTTCATTACAGCCTTGATTCAAACATGGACAAAAGAGCTGAATTCCAGCGGTGAGGTGAGAGTGATAGCCTTTAACATCAAGGCTGCTTTTGACTGAGTGTGGCATCAAGGAGCCCTAGCAAAACTGGAATCAGTGGGTATCAGGGGGCAAACTCTCGGTGGTTAGAGTCATACCTGACACACAGGAAGATGGTCGTGGTTGTTGGAGATCAGTCATCTCAGCTCCAGGGCATCTCTGCAGAACTTCTTCAGGGTAGTGTCCTAAGCACAACCATTCCATCTTCAGCTGCTTCATCAATGACCTTCTCTCCGTCATTAGGTCCGAAGTGGATATCTTTGCTGATGATTGCACAATGTTCAGCACCATTCGCAACACTCCAGACACTGAAGCAGTGCATGTCCAGATGCAACAAGATCTGGACAATATCCAGACTTGGGCTGACAAGTGGCAAGTAACATTTGCACCACACAAATGCCAGGCTATGACTATCACCCATAAGAGATAATCTAACCACTGACCCTTGACATTCAATGGTATCACCATCATTGAATCAGCGACTATCAACATCCTGGGAATTATCATTAATCAGAAACTCAACTGGACTCATCAAATAAATGCAGTGGCTACAACAGCAGGTCAGAGGCCAAGAATACTGCAGCAAGTAACTGACCTCCTGACTCCCGAAAGCCTGTCCACCATCTACAAGGCACAAGTCAGGAGTGTGATGGAATACTCCCCACTTGCCTGGATGAGGGCAGCCCCAACACCACTCAAGAAGCTTGACACCACCCATGATGAAGCAGCCCACTTCATTGGCAGTGCATCCACAAGCATCCACTCCCTCCACCACTGACACTCAGCAGCAGCAGTGTGTACTATCTACAAGATGCACTGCAGATTCTCAGACACCATCTTTCAAACTCATGACCACTTCCATCTAGAAGGACAAGGGCAGCAGATATATGGGGACACCACCACCTTTCCCCTCCAAGCCACTCACCATCCTGACTTGGAGATATATTGCCGTTCCTTCACTGTCACTAAGTCAAAATCCTGGAATTCCCTAATGGCATTATGCGTCAACCCACAGCAGGTGGACTGCAGTGGTTCAAGAAAGCAGCTCACCACCACCTTCTCAAGGGCAACTAGAAACGGGCAATAAATGCTAGCCAGCCGGCGACACCCACATTCCGCAAAATGAATAAACACAAAAAGGGTGACTATTGTTAGCATGATACACAATAATACCCAACTCCCAATATGTAGCTCATAAGAATTGCAATTAGATACATACAACAGCTAGTTTTTTCCCATGCGAAGATGTGCGAACAATTCTGGATGAAGAGTGAGGATTCATAACGAATGATACTGCCAAATATGCATTTATAATGAGTATTTAATATATTTCAAATCAGAATGAAGAAAAGACATGTTTAGTACAGTATTTCTCTTACCTTACTTGACTTAGTAATGTCTGGCACTTTATCTGGCACTTTTTTTCATCTGCATAAGGTGATGGTATTAAGAGTGATGGATGAAGCAACTTCCTTCCATTCACTCCAAGCAGATTTTCTTAGGGACCTGTGTCTATCCATATCAAAGTTGGTCCCTTTTCAGCTTAAGTTCTTCTTGGAAGATGAACAATTTAGGAAGAAAAATTAACTGCACCAGATGCTCCAACACTTTTTCCCAACACATCATCCTTCTTCGACGTCATCTAACTGTTCAATAAAAGCTGTATAAATATGCCCCTTTAAGATCCAGCACTCTCCCTGGCCTCATGTTCAGGTAATTTCTCTAACAAAGGGATCCTTACATCTGAAATTCACATATATTTTATGAAACTTGATCTTGAAACTGCCATTGAGGGCCAAAGTTAAGTACATTGAGTAGCTTAGAATTGTGCATTTTCTATTTCTGAAAAGAGCGATTGAAAGACCTATCTTGAAGATTCAAGTCACTATCTTAGTTTGATATCAATTTAACTTAGCTCAGTAGTAACATGGAGATAGACCTGAATATTTTCTCATTAAAATAGACTAACAATGTAATGTTAAATTGCCAATATCAGATTATTTCAGATTGCTTACAAATATACCATAGCAAGGCACTAACATTTAGTTTCTCCAAAGGCCGTCCCAAGTATTTAGTAACATAGAGATCACGATGTTCTGAATATTTTTGAGAAGCTTGCTTTTTCCTTTCTTCAAGACTGTGGATTTTCAATTCCGAGAGGAAGCAGGAAATGTGATGAAAATTCTCCATCATAACCACATCTGGTGGAGTCTTCAGATTCATTGAGGCAATATTTTCAACTCGAAATAGAAGCAAAAGTAAACAGTAAATGAAATCCATTTCTATGTTACACAAACAGAAGCAACAGAAGCATCTGAACTTTGGCTAACAGGATCCTTTTGTAGTTGATTGCAAAAATGGAGGTTTCTAAGAAGATTGCAAATACTTAAATTATTGTGATATTCAATGTCACTTTTCAACATTGCAATGCTATTGACTATGCACAATAATTTAGCATTCTGTACCTTATTCCAGCCTGACATTAGAAAGATAGTTTTGATACACCCCTTATAAGAAAATAGTATGATAATAGCCTGGAAATCATTCATAATAATAAGGGTTGTGTACATAATATCATGCGTGAGACCACACCAGAGCTTATAACAATTTACAGCCCTTTTATAATACATAGCAATAGATCACTGACATGAGCTAGAGAGTTACATGTCCCCCTAATGGTAAACTGAAGGATCAAGGAATGCATTCATTTGAAATGATGAGGTGATGGCTAGTGGTATTATCACCAGGTTATTAATCCAGAGACCCTTGTAATGTTCTGGGGATCTGGGTTCCAATCCTGTCATGGCAAAAAGGTGAAGCTTGAATTCAATAAATATCTGGAATCGAAAGTCTAATGATGATTTTGAAATCATTAATGACTGTCAGGGAAAAACCCATCTGGTTCACTAATGTCCTTAAGGGAAGGAAACCTTCCCTGATCTGGCCTACACGTGACTCCAGACCCACAGCAATGTGTTGGATACTCAGCTGCCCTCTTGTCATGAGCAATAAACGCTGGCCTGGCCAGTGATACTCACATCCCGTGAAAGAATTTTTTAAAAATGTGCATTGGGATGATAGTACCAACATCATGGATCATGCACTCAATCTCATTTTCAGTGTCTCATCTTAACACAATATTCATACAGCAGTTAAGTTTTTCAATTTTTTCCTGGTAGCCACTCCTGGAAGATGTGTGCTTACCACTGGTGAAGACTGCTGCCATTACTTTGTTGTAAGCTTTATCCAGATCACCTCTTCTCTCAGCATTCTTAAAGACAGCTTCAGCAACAGTTACAAACTCCTCAAATCCAATAACAAATGGCAGAATACCAATCTTAGTCTTCTTTGGGACCTTAGCTTCTTCTATTTGCTTGCACAAAGTAGACTGAAATTAAATGTAAAAAATAGTAACTTTAAAGCAAAATTACAAGGTTGTAAACACAAATTTCCATAAGTGGACTACGTTTGATGGCTTTCTAAGAACATATCTTAATATAAACTTGATAAGAACACATTACATTGTACCACTATAACATATTTACTTCTAATACCAATAATCCCAGCTGCTGCTGGTCAGTGGATGTTTTTCATGTCTGGAATATTTGCAGTAGCATTCAGCAGTGTCCAATTGTGCATGCCTTTCTCTTGGTTGAATGCATTCAGGGTTTATAGTTAAAGGTAGGGAATTGAGAAGTCTGTAGATGATTCAAAGACTTAGCATGATGACTAATTCTGACATGGAGACAGCAAGATGAGTTACAGAAAGAGTTAATGGAGTTCAGACTGAGAATTAGCTCAGCCAGAAGGAAAGTGGTGGTGGATGGAGACTGCAAAGCCTCTTTTCAAGGTCGAAAGAGAAACCATTCTTTTGGAGAATGGACATATAGGAGTGTACATCTGTGTTACAGTGGGGCTACAGCAGAAAACTGGAAGTTCAGCAGACGGGCAAGTGTATATTTCGGCTGAAAGTGGGAGGGCAGTTAGTGCATGGAGGAGGATACAGGCCACTGTAATTTAAAGAAAGCAATCTCAAAGATTAGTCCTCGTGTGGCTGGGTGAGAGGAGGAATCACTGGAACAGGCCTTACAATTGGTAGAAAGTTCAAGCCTTCTTCATTGCTTTAAGATGAGACACTGAAAATGAGATTGAGTGCAGGATCCATTATATTGGTAATATCATTCCGGTCACTTGATACCACAGCACAGCAAAATTGGGGGAGGTTAACGTGTCGAAAGTTGTAAGTGATGCTGGACTGCTTCCTGTAGAAACACAATTTTGCAGAGACCTTCAAGGTGATGCAGCATAACTGTGGCATTGGGTTTTTGGTCGCATTAAAGGTAACTGAAGGCCCAACTTTGACAGCCTCACTGTAATATTAGTGAGGCAGTCTACTGTCTCAAGAAATGCCCAAGTAAACACTTGCTTCTGTCCAGACACTTCAGAAGCAGCAGCCTTAGCAAAACACAAAAAAAGACCACTGACAATTGAAATTTTATTTGCATAAGTATATAGAGTGATCAAAATATTCAGAGATTAAGGACTTAAGATTTGCAGTGGCAGATTGTTCCTCCGACAAAAATGTTTTCTTTTAAATCAACCTATTTGAATCTGTTAACTCACACCTCCATCACAACGTAAGATAAGACTTAAACCCAGACCTTCTGGCCCAGAGCTAAGGACATTATCATTGCACCACAAGGTACAATTGCCATTCTGGCACCTCTCTCCAACCCATCAACAAAAGTTAAAAGGGGATGAAGAATTATCGGGGACTTGCAGGAATGTAGAGTTGAGGTTAAAATCTGATCAGCCATGGTCTTATTAAATGACTAAGAAGGCTCAAAGGGCAGAGTAGCCATCTCTTGCTCCTTGTTCGTATTTTCAGATTAGCCTGGAAATAGGCTGAAAGTCATGACCTCCAAATAACTAGTCAGCTGACACATATCTTGTTACAGTTCCTGTAGAATTAGCCTCACACTAAAAATGGAATTCACTGCACTTATCAGAACTAAAGCATTATCACGGGGTATTGTATCACATATAGGTAGAATGTGGAAAAGTGCCAGAACAGCCAGATACATAGCATCTTTTTGAGTTATTTACCAGTTTTAGATCACTCATTATACATACGTATACACAAAAGCAAAGAACAAAATATTAATGACTTACAATGCATTTGTCAAAGTTGCGTTTAATGTGCACCAGAATGTTTCCAAGTGTAGATTTGAGAAAGGAAGAACGGTCACAATCTTGAGTTATCAGTGCACGCTGGCTCACTACTACCAGCAAATGCAGGGTGTTGGAAGGGTTGATCTTGTCACACAGGTTTACAAACCCCTTTAGATCTTGTTCAAGAGTACTGAAAATTTCACTCATAATTTTCTTTTTAGTGCTTATACTGGGATCTTCCTGCCTAATAGAAAACAAAATTAGCAAAAGCTGCAGCATAGATATTTTGATCAGGAAATGTATTTACCAGAGTGAAGGATAAAAATAATTAATATACTGAAAGCTTACCAAAAATATAAAAATGATCTTTAGGTATTCAGGCTCCATGAATTACATATTCATAAATTCAGAAATCAATAGCAATTGTAATGTTTCAAAACATGAAAATCTTTGTATTATTCTGAATACATGAAGAATTTGCACTTATGTAGTGTCTTTTACAAACTCAAGGCTTTCCAAAATGCTTCAAATCCAATGAAGTATTTGGAAGTGTAATACAAGGAAATGAAGCAACTAAAGTGTTTCTTCAACATCAGAGATAAAATTGACAATAGGGATAAAAGACCAGATAATCTGATTTGGTGGTGGTCTTGGATAGGAGACAAATGTTGACCACAGTGAATGGAGAATTCTGTTATTCTTTTTCTGAATTTCTTCATGGGATGTCAGCATCACTGGCTAGGCATTATTGCCCATCCTAAATGGTCCAGAGAGCAGTTAAGAATGAAACACACTGCTGTGGATCTCAAGTCACATGTAGGCCAGACCAAATAAGGATGGCAGATTTCCTTCTGTAATGGATGCAAACAAAACAGATTGGCTTTTTACAACAATTCACAATGGTTACATGGTTGCCATTAGGCCAGCTTGAATAGTAGAAATAATGGGATTTTTGTGTTACTTTCAAAAGACAGCATCTTGGACAATGCAGTACTCCCTCAGTAAGATTATTTGTTCAGGTCTCTACACTGGGTTTTCTTTTTTTTAATTCATGTGGGCGTGGACATCACTGGCTGGCTAACATTAATTGCCCATCCTTAGTTGCCCTTGAGAAGGTGGTGGTGAGCTGCCTTCTTGACTACTGCAGTTCACATACTGTGGGTTGACCCATTATGCTGTTAGGGAGGGAATTCCAGAATTTTGACCCAGCGATCCTAAAGGAATGGTGATACATTTCAGGATGATGAGTGGCTTGAAGGGGAACTTGCAGGTTATGGTGTTCTCATGTATCTACAGCCCTTGTCCTTCTAGATGTAAGTGGATGTGGGTTTGGAAGGTGCTGTCTAAGGATCTTTGGTAAATTTCTGCAGTACACCTTGTGGATGGTGCACACTGCTGCCACGGAGCATCAGTGCTGGTAGGAATGGAGGCTTGTGGATGTGGTGCTAATCAAGTGGGCTGCTTTGTCCTGGATGGGGTCAAACTTCTTGAGTATTGTTGGAGCTACACACATCCAGGCAAGTCAGGAGTATTCAATCACACTTCAGACTTGTGCCTTGGAGTAGGGGGTCAGGCTTTACGGAATCAGAGATGAGTTACTTGCCACAGTTTTCCTAGCCTCTGACCTGCTCTTTACCCACTATGTTTATGTGGCAAGTCCAGTTGAGTTTCTGGTCAATGATAACCTCAAGGGTGTTGATGGCAGGAGATTCATCGATGATAAAGCCAGTGAATGTCAAAGCAGGGAAGTTAGATTAGCTCTTATTGGAGATGGGCATTGCCTGGCATTTATGTGGTGCACAAGTTATTTGCCACTTGTTAGCCAATGCTTGGGTATTGTCCACATCTTGTTTCATTTGAACATAGACAGCTTCAGTGTCTGAGGAGGTGAGAATAGTGCTAAACATTTTGCAACCATCAGCGAACATCCCCATTTCTGACCTTATCATGGAGGAATGGTCATTGATGAAGCAGCTGAAGATGGTTGGGCCTGGGACATTACTCTGAAGAACTCCTGCAGAGATGTCCTGGAGCAGAGATAACTGACCTCCAACAAACACAACCATGTTCCTATGTGCCAGGTGTGACTCCAACCAGCAGAGTTGGAGTTCATTCCAGTCTTGCTAGGCATTCTTGATGCCACACTTGGTCAAATGTGGCCTTGATATCAAAGGCTGTCACTCTCAGGAACAAAAACAGAAGTTTTTGGAAATGCTCAGCAGGTCTGGCAACATCTGTGAAGAAAAAATCAGAGTTAATGTTTCGGGTCCGGTGACCCTTCCTCAGAACTCTTTTGGCTGAAGACACCTGTGAGTGTCTTAACTTTTTCAGTGATGAGTTTGGCACTTCCATCATTGAAGAATCACAGGTTCTGACAAGTATCTTGAAAACTATTTCTGATCAATTTTAATTACTTCCATGAGATGAACAACTTCTGTGACAGCAGATGTTAGTAGGGAATGAAGCAAAATAACATTTCTGCGTTTTTGAAAGGTTACGTCTAATGCACGCATGGGAAACAATGACTGAATATAATAGCATACAGAAAACTTTTCTCCTAATTTATCTCCTCTTGCTGCTTATTTTTATTATTTTATTAGGTTCTCCTGGAGGAATATATATACCACAATAAGTCTATTGATATACTGGATCAATTTCAATGGTATTTCATACTTGAATATCACAAACGACTTGAATTTCAGTTGCCTTCATGTGGCCAAACACAGCTCTTTGAGTTGTAGGGAAATGGACAATGAGCAGTGAGTGACACACTAATGGCTGATTAAAGAACACCATAAGGATGCTACCAATTGAGAGCTAAGTTTATCAGCATTTAGCACTACCATTCTAGTTGAGTTCAAAGTTATGACTAGGTCTAGATATAATAGACAGAAACTGTTTCAGTTGGCAGAAGGCAAAATAAGAAAAAAACCTCTTCATTCATTGAGTGTCTATAACCTTGATTACATGCCTTGACAGGCTGGTGGAGGGACAGCCAATCATGGCTTTTCAACAGGCAATACATAAGCAGCTGAAGTAGAAAAAAAATGCAGAACCAAGAGAATAAGGCAATTTAGTTGGTCAAGCTAAATTGTTCTTGCACAGAGCCAGCATAAGCTTGATCAGCCAAATGGTGTCCTTCTGTGCTACAGCCTATGATGAATGAATGGGACCTCATGAGGGTAAGGACATTGCTAACAGTTTGGATGGATCTGAAGTTTATGGAGGAAAGAACCGGAGTGATGCTGGCTTGGAATAGTTAACTTAGACACAGTGAAGACATGTATTACTACTTATGCAGCGAATGTGCGGAGATAGATGAATGAAGCTGGCTGATATGAGCAAGGTGAAAATACGGTGATTGTTTGAAGAGGTGGTAGGAGATTCATGTCAGTGACAAATCTGAAACCAAGGCTGAAGACAGTATGATACAGTCTCAGGTAGTTGTGAGGATGAGGGATGGAATTGATAGCTAATATATGGAGTTAGCAGGGGGAATCAAAGAAAATGGCTTCAGACTTCTGCAAATTTAATTGGGGAAAATTTCTGCTCTTTTACAACTGGATGTCAGCTAAGCAGTCTGATAGTTTTACAATAGTTGAGGAGCCAGGTGAGGTGGACCTGCTTGTCATCCACTTACATGTGACACTTAATTTTGCATTTTTGGATGATGTTGCTATGGGGCAATATGTAGATGAGAAACACAGGCGGCCATAGATCAATTCTTGGGGACACCAGGGATAATGGTATAGGACCAGGAAGAGCATCCGGTGCAGGTGAAAATCCTGCTACAGTTAAAGAAGAATGAAACCAGGTGAGTGTATCACTGATTTTGAACTTGAATGATAATAAAGAAGGTGTGGTTACATCTGTCAAAGACTGCAGTTTGTGGGGAAGGATAATGAGCTTATCTTTGTTGCAAGGACTTGGGATATCATTTGTGACTTTGATCAGAGCCAGGTCTGTGGCAAGGCAGGAACCTGATTGAATGAATTCAAACATGGAGCTCTGGGAAAGATGGGAGCATAAGTGGGAGGTGACAAAATATTTCAGATCTTTTGAGACAAAAAAAAAGAGGTCAAAGATGGGACTGTGGCTTGTACGGTGTGATAAGGGTTGGTTTTTATGAGAAGAGTGCGATGACACATTTAAATGAGAAAGGAATGGTACCTGAAAAGAGCGTATGTTGAACAATATCAAGTAATACAGGGAACAAGAAGGAATGAAAGATAATCAGTAACTTGGTTGAAATAAAAGTTGAAGGAGTAGGAAGTGTGGTTCATGAACAAATTGAGCTTGGTAGAATATGACGTGAGAGAGAAGACCAGCTGCTGGACCTTCCCTCCAGAAACGGACGCTGGATCCGTAACTTGGTCCCAAACCCCACCTGAATGGAAACAGCCACTCACTGGGATTTTCAAAGGGAACTCCACCCACCCACTATAACCCATCTGGTCAGAGGTCTGTCATCCAATTAAAGAGACTGGGCAGGCTCTCAAAGCAGGATTGCCAAACAGACCTCCTAGCTTGCAAGTAGCAGCAGGTTGGTTTGGAAATAAACTATAGACATGCCTTATCTTCCATTTCTAAAAATATTAATGGACTAGGTCCTTTGATCAGTGGCACCGCTGACTACATGAAGATTTACAATCTTAACTTGATTACAGGCTGCAGTGGGAAATTGCTGACCCAACTGCAGCATTGGTTCAATGGTGAAGTCAATGGAGAGGCATTGCTAGCAAAGCCACATCTTCTTTTGTCACCATAAACATGTCCTTTGAGATCTATTTTCAATTCAAATGGCAGGTATATGTTCCTTAATTCTTTGGAATTATTTGATGTTGGCAATATATATTTTAATTACAGCTCATCCAAGTCTCCTCTCCATACCCAATAAAAATCTGGAATTAGAAAGCTAGTCTAATGGCATTCATGTAACCATTGTCAATTATTGTAAGTATCCATCCAATTTACTAATGTCCTTTAAGGAAAGAAATCTTCTAACCTTACCTGGTCTGGTCCTTATGTGACTCCAGAACTGTGGCAATATGGCTGACTCTTAACTGCCTCTGAAATCACCTAGCAAACCATTCAATTCAGGGACAATCACGGATGGGCAAGTGACACTGGCATTGCTAACAACATCCAATCCCATGAGTGAATAAAACAATGTACAACAAAAAGCAATGATTATCTTTGCATTCTAGGATAATCCTGGAATAGTTAACATTTTTCATTCTGTTAGCATCCAATACAGCTTAATATAGTCCAGAAAGATTTGGCAATAAATGGTTAAACCAGTGGCCCACCGTATCCATTCTAGTCTCCGTCCCTTGGTCTTAAGGGAGCAGAAATGAAAGTTTCAATGGAAGATGATCAGTGTGAGTGTGAGTAAAGGTTTTGGTGAAGAATACAGTATTGAACATAGAGATGAGGAAATGTAACAATGCAGAAATGTTATAATGAATGATATCCAAAGGCTAGATAACTGGGATTCTAGCACAGTTGTAAGTGAATCATAGAATAACTTTTTTCAGGGATGGCACATAAGGAATTAGAGTTGGGTAAGGAAAGGGGAAGTCAGTAAAGAGTAATATTAGGAATTGATTAGAGATGATGTAATGATTGATAGGGTGGGAAGTGTGAGATTGCAAGAGATAGCAAATTCAAGAGGGTGGTTGTCAAAAATGGGTTCAGGAGTTCACATGGAGAAGAATAAGGCAACAGTAAACTAACAGGAGAAAGAGTATGATGGGTTGAACTGGAGGATGAAGTCACTAAGGACGAGAAGTCACACTGTGCAGAGGGCATAATGGTATATCAGTGAGTTATAGAGTTATAGAGTCATACAGCACAGAAACTGACCCTTTGGTCTAATTTGTACATTGTACAATTTGTACATACAGGTTCCCCGAACTAAACTAGTCCCACTTGCCTACCTTTGGCCCATATCTCTCTAAACCATTCCTATTCATGTACCTGTCCAAATGTCTTGCAAATGTATCTGCATCTACTACTTCTGATGGTAATTTATTTCACATATGAACCACTCTTTGTGTGAAAACATTGCCTCTCAGGTCCCTTTTAACCCTTTCTCCTCTCACCTTAAAAATATACCCCCTGGTTTTGAACTCCCCCTACTCTAGGGAAAAGACCTTGGTTATTCACCTTATCTATGCCCCTCGTGATTTTATGAACCTCTATATGGTTATCCCTCAACCTCCCAAGCTCCAGTGGAAAAAGGTCCCAGCCCATCTAGCCTCTCATTGTATAGAGACTGATGATTTTAAATAAGGGCAATAGAAGTGCACCAAGATGAGATGTTCAAAGGAGGAGAAAACGTTAGAGGGTTAGAGGGACGGTTCAGACGGCTACGTGTGATAACAGCCAGATCTCCATAACCTTGGCAGGATAAGTGATTTCTTTGAGTTGCTTTATTTATTGACATATGTATTTTGTAACAAAATACAGTGAAAAGTGTTGTATAGTATCACCATACTCTGATGCCATCTTAAAACACACAAAAAAACCAAAACATAGAATATAAAGACAAAAAAAAGAGAAAGTGCTCAACTTTATAGTCCTTCTTGTTGAGTGTTCCACCATGAGTCGTGGGTCTGGTGGCCAGGCACGGCGGTCCCATTTGCCATGTTGCCGCTGCTGGAACAAAAGTTGCAACTCTTTGGTGCCATCTCACCTCCACCAATACCCTCGCCACTATGAGTCCTCAGTGGACCTCACCAACACAGATGCCACTGGCGCTGCATTGGCCCAAACTTGACTCTACCGCCACCACAAGTATGCTTCAGGCCCATCTCTCCTATGCAATCGCTGTTGATGCTGCAGGGTCTTACACCAGGCACAAACCTGCCTCTGCACTGGAAACCCAAACTTGCCTCCACCACAGCAGCCATGAGTCGGGGCTAGGACGATCTCATCTATGCAGAAGATGGGAGGTATAGCTAGACGGTGGGGGTCCATTCAGAGTTAGATGTTATAATTCCTCAGTCAAATCTCTATCAAGGCCAAACATTGAAGCAATGATGCACAGTAAGTTTAAGGATGATGTGGTCAGGTGACCAGCAGCAGAAATGGTTATGAAACTGGTTAAGAGCTACAATCAAGCATGCTGGGAACTTTGGTCAAGCTAGTTTAAACTTTGACCTCAGTTAAACTGCAGCCAATCTGTTCCATAAGCTGTGATCTGTAGTTTCCTGTGTTGACCAAATAAGACAAGTATAATGGTGGTCTTGACCACTACTACCCTATATGGAGCTGTTTACAGCCTGCTGTAAACAACCTGGAGTTGATTACCAGTAAATTCCATTGGCTGGGATCAAACAATTTGATCAGGCTTTGATCACATCAGGCTGAGTGCCAAAGGAAAGGTACACATTTTCAGATAAGTGAACAAAGAACAAGGGAATATTTTTCTCAGAGAGAGGAGAAGAAGTCTTTGAGACCACATTGGAAAAGCACGTGCCCTGAAGTTACTTTCAGAGAGAACAAAGAACCATGAAGCAAGATGTGCATGGAGAACAAAGTTAGCCAGTTCACTCAAATCGAGATAGTATTTGATTCAAGCCAAACTCATAGAGTTAAAGTTAGAGTTAGGGTTAAATGTGGATTAAGTAAAGCTAAGGTAAAGTGAAGTGACTTAAAATTGACGTTAAGTTAGATGAAATAAGAAGTAAATGTGGCAATGAATGTATGTTTTATATTAAGTATTGTTACTTAAGGAATTAAAATGAAGATGGATTTGTTTAGTTAAAGTCTGAGTCAGTTCCTTGACTTTTGTCTGTCATCCAAGGAATATCTGGTTAAAAAGTTTCAGTCCTCCTTTTCGGGTAACAATGACCTTCCCCTTCCCTTCCCAACTCTATTTCATTATGCACCACTCCTGATATAAATTATTCTATAATTCACTTGCTTCTGCATCAAAATCTCAACTGCCTAGCCTTCGGACATCTATTCATTATGACATTTCTGCAACTATTGACTTGCTCAAGCCCATCCTCATTTCTGGATTTGGTACTATGCTCTCCGATATAGCCATTACCCATTCTCTCACTGACCATATTTCATCGCAGCTTTCAATTTTGTTCCCTTAAGATCAAAGGACAGAGACTAGAACAGATATGGCAGGCCACTGGATTAATCATTCATTGCCAAATTATGCTGGATCATTTTAAGCTTTGCCGGATGCTACCAATGCTAAAGAAGTGTTCATTATTCCAGGATCATTTTGCAAGTTCCAAGATGACAAACAACTTGCTTACAAATAAATAGACATTCTTAAAAGGAGGTGTGGATAGAGGTTGTGAGAACTATTCTTCTTCACATGCAGAGTTCATGGAATCAGATCTGCTGGACTGATGTGGATGGAAGAATGATTGGCATAATGCCTATCCTTACCTTACAGCATGATCAACACTACTTGATGAAGGATGGTATCAACATGATTGCTTCAAATATTAGGCAAGGGTAAAACATCGACATTAAAACAATAACTTATTTGTGCAGATTACATCACAGAATTTTTGGACATGAAAATTGTGTTCAATGTACAAATATGAGTTACTCTAAACTTTGAGTACTGACATCAGGCAAGCATTTTTTTTGTGCAGGTGGCCTGTGAGACACTATAGTAAATAAATTGCAGACAACTGCCATTCATTGCTTTAAAACATGACAATTAATATCAAATATTAAGAAGAGTAAACAAATTATTACACGGTTAATATATATACTTTCTATATATAAGATCCAGAGAACAATTAACGGGTTGGTGTCTCTGATCTTACTTCTCTAACTGCTTAATAAATAGCCAAAAAACATATAAAGGTAGCAAATGCGATAGTTCAATATGTGATTATGGAAGTGATAAGCCCAAACATTACATTACAATAGTTGTTACGTACTCTGTAGCACTCCGATAAGTTTGTACTCTCTCCATTGAATCCTGGTTAACCACATGAATGAGATCACACTTACTCCCCAACAACTGGAAAAAAAGATTGAATATAATGAATACAACGTTTTGAGGTTGAAACTCAAGAATGGCTCAGCTAATGTCAATGATGAATCTATCAAAGAATTTATGAGCTGATTAGTGTGAAACAGAACCTCTTTCATATAGTTATTGATCAAGAAATGCAATACCTGGATACCACTGTTTTCTAAATTAACTGTAGAATAATACAGTGGATGCTGGAGATCTGAAACAGAAACAGAAAGTGCCAAAGAAAATCAGTAGGCCTGTCAGCATTTGTGAAGAGAAAAACTGAATTAATGTTGAGTCCAGTGAACCTTCACCAGAACTGAAAGCAGCTGAGAAGTGCTGATATTCATGCTGATGGAATATGTGTATGGTGTTGGCATCTTGCTGGAGATGGTGGAAATAGCAACTCATGATCCTTTGAATGCAGAGGCTGACAGAGCAGAAAGTAAGCACAAGGAGTGCAATATCATCATTGCAGGAGGGGAAGGGAAAGGGTGAGGGAACAAGTGTGAGAAATGGATCAAAAATGGCTAAGGGCCTAGTCGACCATCGTGGCAGGGGATGGTTGGTTTCAGGAAAAGGTTAGACATTTCAGAGGTCCCCCTGCTGAAGTAGGCATCATCAGGGCAGAAGCAATGGAGAAGGAGAAACTGGGACAATGGAATAGAAGCCTTCAAGGGAGGTGCCACTTTAACACACCAGCATGTGCCCATGCCAATGTTTCTGTCTCAGGCCTACTGCCATGCTCCAGCAAAGATCAACACAAGCTGGAGATACAACAAACACCTCGCCTTCTGCCTAGGTATGGTACAGTCTTCAAGGCTTGATGTTGAATTTAACAATTTCAGAACATGAACACCTTCTTCCATGTTTGTTACTCAATTTACACTTCTTGTTAGCACTCTTTTGGCATTCACTTCTCTCCCAGTTTACGATCAGTAATCCCTTCATCATCTTTTTTTCTCTTTCTGGGCACTGTCTCCAACCATTCACTCGCTCCTCCCCTAGCTGACACCCAACCCCTCATCAATAGCATAAATACCACAATTTCCCAGCTACTTTCAGTTCTGACAAAAGCTCAGTGGACTTGAAATGTTAACTCTGCTTTTCTCTCCACAGATGCTGCCAGACCTGCTAAGTTTCTCAGGCACTTTCAGTTTTTGTTTCAAATTAACTGCTTTCTCCAAAATTTTCAGTACCAAGAAAGACACTGGTTACCTCTAACGTGATGAAAATTTAGCACTGATTAGTGGAAAATGGAATGAAGAATGCTATCTTGCAAGCATAATAAAATCCTTACATTGAAAAATGACAGATTTTACTCATTGAGCAATCTAAATAATAGTGATAGGATTTGATTTCAAGCTTTTTTTGAGGATATGTGAAATCCTAAAAGTGTTATATGGTTTAAAATAATCAAGTCAAAAACAAGGACATATATTGTTAAAATTTGACAATTTAGAACATTACTACAAAACCTGTGGTGCTTCACTGCATGTGTCTTCTGTCAACATAAAGAATTTGGTGATAAATTCCTCCTCGGCAATACATATGGGTTCCAGTTCGGCTAATACCTGGTCTATGATCTTGAGAGAGGGACAAAAAAAAATAGTAATGACATAAACTCAATCAAGCAACATGCTTTTGCAATAATTGTACTAAATGTTGACAAATGATAGGTTTACAAAGACTGACCTTAAAGCTTTCCAAATACTCTGGTACACAAAAAAATCATGCTTCCTTCAAAAAAAACCTGGTGAACCAGTTATTTTAAAAGTAGCATCTCACCAGTTTCATTGTAATTTTCTATTATGCAAATTATCCAATTATGAAATTTAATTCCTTGACTGGTCTAGCAGAAATTAGAACTGGACCCTAAATTACTCATTCATAATATCATAATGGCTGCATCGTTATATCTTCAGGTACCATGTCTCAGGACAGCATTGACAATGATGGCTGCCCATGGTTATGCTTGCCAAGATGTATGGCAGTACAGTGAAGGTTTACCAAGCTGATTCCGGAGATGGCGGGTCTGACGTATGAGGAGAGATTGACTAGATGGGGATTGTTTTCGCTACAGTTCAGCTGAATGAGGGGGGATCTCAAAGAGCCTTATAAAATTCTAAGAGGACTGGACAGGGTAGATGCAAGGAGGATGTTCCTGATGGTGGGTGTGTCCAGAACTAGGGGTCACAGTATGAGGATTCAGGGTCGACGATTTAGGACAGAGATAAGGAGACATTTCATCACCCGAAGAGTGGTGAGCCTGTAGAATTCATTACCATAAGAAGTAGTTGATGCCAAAACAGATTGGGACGAATGGGATCAAATGTTATGGGGAGAAAGCAGGATTAGGCTTTCGAGTTGGATGATCAGCCATGATCATGGAGAATGGCAAAGCAGGCTTGAAGGGCTGAATGGCCTCCTCGTGCTCCTATCTTCTATGTTTCTATACTGCAGTGGTTTGCCATTGCATTCTGTAGATGACTGAAGGGCTTGAATTCCTCTGCATCATTATCGTAACCCACGAACCTTTCTTTTTTCACCCTGTCAAAAATCACACACCAGGTTACAATCCAACAGGTTTATTTGAAGACACAAACTTTCGGAGTCTCACTGCTTCTTCACTGGCACCTGAAGAAGGAGCAAGACTCTGAAAGCTTGTATCTACAAATAAACCTGTTGGACGATAACCTGGTGTCGTGTGATTTTTGACCTTGTCCATCCCAGTCCAAAACTGGCACCTCCACATCATTTTTTCATATGTTGGCATATGTTGGAAGAATTTTTATAAGTTGATGCTTAAGTTATTGGCCGTGTTATCAAGGTACCTACATTGGCCATCAGGGACTGAGCTGAACCCAGAGCTTCTGGCTCGGAGACAGGGACAATTACCTTTGTGCCACGAGACCTCCCACTACTTCATAAGGGATACAATTCTTTTATCTGTTAAATTAAATCATGTTAGAACAGAACAAATGTCAGTCATTTTTAACCTAGAAAGAAACTTCCTTAGAAACAAAGTAGTAGTTTTAATTTGACCTTATCAGCTGGATGTTTGCTACTGAGGGCAGGTAGCAAATTATCTGACCCAGCAGACCTGTATATGTTTAAAGGGCTCCACTGGACTAAATTTTCACTCCAAAGTGGTGGGTTGGGACTAAATCAGTTCGCAGGCCCCAGAAGGATTGGGTGAGCAGCAAGTTGGGCTGGTTAGAAGGCAAACTTGCTTCTCTGGGAATTTTCTCAGTAGCTTTTAAGATTTTAGGCCCTCCACCCTTCACACCAACCCACGTAGTAGTATCATGCTATGTTATGTCTCCCTCCCATGCAGCTCCATGCTTTCTTCTACCTCTAAGGTGCTTTGATGACATCACATGCCACCCTCCACCTCCACCATTCCCCCTCTTACCTTCCACTGCATGACCCTTCATATTTCTATGTCATTTTCACAGCCATTCACTCTGTATTCACCATTCACCCATCCATCCACCTCAGGAGCCATTAGATGAAAGAGTCTAAGAACCTTATACAGCTCTCACTCACATATACTGGATAGTACAAACAAAAACCCATTCATAAAACCTATTCAAAGCTTTCAATTCCCCAGGCTCCTTATTCCTGGACAAAGCCACCGTTGCCCATGAAGCAAGTGGCTGGCACTTAATACAGCAGGTTTCCTCCAAAGAGCTCAGGGCACCCATAACTTGAATTAAATTCCATCCTTTGTTTTCAGAATTACAATTAACATCTCTTCCTTATAATCTACAATGCAGATCAATGGCTCACTAGATAGCAGCACAGATGGGATATAAGCTGGAAGATAAAGTGACAGGCTAAATAGCATAATTTTAAAAATAGGAGGGGTAGTACGTCATTCAGCCCCTCAAGCCTGCCCTACTATTCAACAAGATCATGGCTCATCTGCCCCAGGTCTCAACTCCTCTTTCGTGCCACCTCAGTATGGCCATCAACTCCCTGATATTTCAGAAATTTACCTACCTACTCTTTAAGTATGTTCAACGATCCAGCTTCCTCAGTTCTCTGTGGTAGAAAATTTCAGACATTCACTACCCTTTGGGAGAATAAATTCCTTTGTACCACGGTTTTAAGTGAGTATCCCCTTATTCTGTAACTATATCCCCTAGTTCAAGACTCCCCCTCTAGTGAAAACATCTTTTCAACATCCACTCTGTGAAGCATCCCTCGGAACCTTGTATGTGCTCTGCGCCCGACTGCACATCTGTAGCTAACACCAAACACACCTGTAGCCACAGATGAGAGCAATCAGCTCTATCTTTGAAAGCAAGTTTGATATTACAAATTCATATTTTGGCCTGGCAAATGATTTTAAGCTAGATGCCTACAGAGGAGCATTGATAAATTGATGTTTGATGTATATGTATAGACTGTTATAGGAAATAAGACCTGCAAGGACAATGGTTAAAGAGGCGCAGCCTGATTTGCCACACCAGGCAAAATATTACCAAACATATTTTCAAATATTGCATTTATAGGGAAAGTTACAAGATTGATGCCAATCATGCAATTGTTATGGTGCATAACAATTTAGGCTATTGTGACTGTACTGATTCACCTAGCAAGTTAAAGAGCCAACTGCGGTATTGAGTCATTTGTTGCAAAGATAGCTGTTGCAAATACGTACCGTAAGATTGGCACAATCACTGACAAAGGCAATCAACTGGTGACTAAAGTCAACATGCTGGATTTATTTTGCTTTTAGTTTTGGCTTTCATTGCTTAAGCAATGCACATTCAGCTGAGTCAAAAGATTGAGATGCTTTCGATGCTGTTCTTAAGATTTTTCAGATTTTAGGTACATTAATTGTGTCACTTCTCTTGCCCTTGGCAATTTCTGTTTTCATCAGTACCATGTTCCTCACAACTGTTCAAGTTACCTACTCTATTTGTATCCTGATATATTTTTGGGTTAAGTATGCTACTAATTCCAAGGTGAACCCATTTTAAAAAGGCACTGAAGGAATATACTACAAAGGTAAAACTTAGATTGTTCACTGAGATTCAGCCATACCTGTGTACAAAATGTAGAAATGCTCCATTCTTTATCCTGTTCATCCTTTGCCTTAAACATCGCAGATGAAGCCACAAAAAGAAGGATGATATTTAAAGTCAGTGTATTACAGGTTAGTGCTATGCAGATATTCTTTGCTAAAGCAGGTATAAACAATTAGTTACCACAATTTTTCAGAAAATGAATGAAGGGAGTATTAGAAAATAAACCTTGACGTCACTGTGTATAGAAATATGAATCTAGCAGGTGATTGGTTAATCAGACTTTTAACGGATTAACTCAAATGCTGCAATCATAAAATATTTATAAATTACAGCTGATCAGGTTGGTAGTCATACAAAACAAATGTGGGCAAAAATATTTAAATTAATAAAGAAATAAAGCTACTAGGGCTTTCTAAAACAGCCAATCCTGATCAACAGATCAAAGGGACCTCATTAAATAAAAGTAAATCTGAACCAATGAATTATGCATCAACTGAATTTGACCAGTACTGCTGATAGTCTGTGTGATAATAAAGGGGCCAAGGAGTGTGTGTGGTTAGAATCTCCCCTACATGTTTTAAATACAACTTGTCCCTCTTAAAAGCGAGCTACAGAGCTCATCATACTGAAGATTTTGCTAACTGTGGAGAACGTGGCTACAAGAGGACGTACACCAATGCAGAAGCAGATCAGTGGGAGGTCTCTGGATTTCCCATTGAGGCACTGAGGCATTAATACAAGAAATGCAAAGGAGGTAATGTTTCTAAAGGGGGCATTGAGCGCTCAATGTAAACCCTGCAAAAAGGAGGCCAATCTTGGATTCTGCATAGATGATCTGCAGTATTACCCAAAAATGTTCCTTTTCTTTAAAGGAGGTCTTTCAGCCAATCCTACCTGTGCCAGCTCTCTGTAAGATCAATTCAACTAGTCCCAGTCTCTTGCCCTTTTCCTTTAGCACAGAATGCTTATTCTCTCCAGATGCATATATAATCTCCACAGTTCCTACTGTTTCAGCACTTCCCTTTGAGCTGTACTCTTAGCAGGTGGGATATTCCACTCTAGTTCCTGTTCCTGAAGGCCTGCCATGAGAATGTTAGTTATCTGATTGGGGAAGGCCTGCCAAATTTCAAGCCAAAGGAGGCAATATATGTCACAGATAGTGGGAACTG
>NC_063345.1:42761895-42797509 GCF_021869965.1 Rhincodon typus
ACTGCAGATGCTGGAGAATCTGAGATAACAAGGTGTAGAGCTGCATGAACACACCAGGCCAAGCAGCATCAGAGGAGCAGGAAAGCTGACGTTTCAGGCCTAGACCCTTCTTCAGAAAATTTTTCTGAAGAAGGGTCTAGCCTGAAACGTCAGCTTTCCTGCTACGCTGATGCTGCTTGGCCTGGTGTGTTCATGCAGCTCTACACCTTGTTATCTCAATATATGTCACTTGCAGCTCTCCACCTGGTAGCTGGGGCCCCTTCAGCTCTATAAAATTTCCCCAGAGAAAGATAAATGTAAAGTGTTTCCACATCTTCAAATGTCATCATTAGGTGCTGTAATGTAGGTTTGTTTCTGATTTCGGCATTCAAGGGCAAAATATGACCTCCTGGTTCAGAAGGCAGCAAGAACTACTGCAAGAGTCAGCATAGAGGATCAACAGCCTGCTTGACGGAGCACAACCTCTTGATGTAGTCTTCCTCAGAAATGTTCAGGAACTGACTCTTGGTCCACGGTTCCTCTGAGCTGGCTATGGCTTTCTAAGAGGTTGCCTTAACTACTGCCTACTAACAGGCCCACTTACTGCTCATCTCTGTTGTTGAGGGTACTGTTCTTGTTCCTCTTCCACCAACTGTTCCTTCATTCAAAGGAAAAAAGCAATTCTAGTCCCAATGATAAATGGTGATTATTTAATCAGCACAACCAAGGGTAAACAAAAATCACAAAGAAGTAATTTCCAATTTGGAGGATGGAAATGATATTGGGGTTACATTATAAAATTCTCATTGATATATCTTGAGATCCACTAGTCTATATAACATGCATATAAGATCTAACATATCACAATAACTTGTAAGTAATTTTGTCTTAGGATTTCTTAAATTGCATTGCAATCTTTAATAAATATATCAAGAAGTTTAGGACTATCAGCAAAAATTGAAGCAATCATTTGATTATTAATGCTATTTCACAAATACCTTATTACAATGTTACAAATAAAGAGGTGACATTTCAACATTCTCTGTGCGGTGTGTATTACAAAACACTAAGGGAGTCAGGGTTTCTGTGGCAATATGCACTTATTATTTGTTACAACAAATTACTTGTTTTAGTCTGAAGCAATGGAAGGTGATGGTAGAGGCTCCAACTTATTTTCCATCATGTAGCTACCAAGTATCAGTCCTGATGGTATTATTTGCCATTGCAAGAGTGAGAAGCATTCACAACTGATTATTAACTTATTTGGCCACTCCGTGCATTCACCTTCCTTGGCAATCATCTCCTAGAGAAGTAGCATAATCTGGAGTTCATGACTCAAAGGTAGGGACAATATCCACTGCATAGTTAGACCTCCCAACATTCTTTGTACCAATGCATTATTTTAGGATATCAATTTTTTAAAGCTACCTTCACGGACTGAATCTAACATATTATTACATGAAACTAAGAAATAAGAACAGAGATTGTTGCTGCACCTTGTCCATCATTCCACGATCTGCAATGTCAGTTTCTGATCCTAAATGCTCATATAAAGAATTTCTGAAAAGTGTTTTCTGTAGGTTGGATGTAGAAGCAGTCAGCTTTTCAAAACTTTCCTGAATTCCTGAAAATCGTAGCACACAAAATTAAAAAAAGAAATCAGGGATTTTACATTAAATGTTTCCTTCTAACGCCGGCTGCCGGACAGGAACAACTGTGCATGCCTGCTTACCATCCTCTGTCTTTGCTGTAGTCCCAGTGTTCATCTCCATTAACTGATCACTATGCTCATTCTCCTTGTTGCTTCCCAATAGTCCCCTCGCCCAAGACACTGTCACCATCACATGAGCATTCATCACTCTCTCCTGATACATCACTATGCTTCACTGCATAAGACTATAAAATGCAGAAGCAGAAATTGGCCATTCAGCCCATCATGTCTGCTCTGCCATTCAATGTGATCATGGCTGATCTGATAATCTTTATTCCCATAACCCTTGATTCCCTTACTGATTAGAAATCTGTCTATCTCAGCCTTGGATATTTCTAATGACTCAGTCTCAACAGCCCTCTGCAAATACTCCTTCCCCTGCTATGTATTGTATAGACCACCACCATAGACTGGATGTGGCAGGACAGGAGCTTTGATTTCATCTGCTGATTGTGGGATTGCTTATCTCTGTCTATTGTATACTGTTAATGCTGTGCGGAATGAGGTTTAAGTTGCTAGATCTGTTCTAAATCTATTCCATTTAATGTGGTAGTACTGTCAACAAACATAACAGATGATCAACATGAAAACAAGATATTTGGTGGAAATTGTAGGAGTCTGAATAACAAGGCGTTTGACAGAATTTGTGGCAGAATTAGACAGGAATTCTGAAAAAGCCAATCCTGACATCAAGATAATCTTTGTCTATCATTTGTGCTTTTCACGACTGCCATGGCAAGTTTCTCATTGGCAGTGAGTTCCCAATTAACAGAATTATTGCTTGTTAGATGCCTTGTTGATAGTCAAACTCACCTCACGAATATTCAGATTTCTATCTCAACAAACTCATCAAACAAGCTAGACATTGAGAAAACTTGACATGGAAACCAGAGTACCTGAGGTTATGAGTTCACTGCTTTCTCCAAAGGACCTCCATGTTGGACACTGGACTGCAACACCTCAGAGCATACTCCATGGATTCTGGTCACACACAACCCATATCCATGGACAATGTCATCCTCTAAGAAGGCTCATGGCATATCTCTGACCCACGTATAGCATGCTTCTGCACTTCCAAACTGGACTGACAACTATCACTGTAACGTTGCAGTAAGGACACTGCACTCAGGGCCATGACTCAGCTAATGGACTGCATCAGGCTGAACCTCTAGGGCTTTTGCTCACTGTCATATTATACACTCACTCTGAGCCTATCTGGATGATCACAGCCTCCATCCTTTGTGTTGCTTGCCCCCCTTACCTAGAGAGACGAGGGTCATCTTACTTCTGTCTTGCTTGCCGTTTAGCACACACATAAAGTAAGGAACCTTGTATGGTTGTTAGTAGGTAGGCCTTAGCCTTTGCTCAGGGCATATCAACACAGTAGGTCAAGGGCTAATATCAATCAGGGGCTTGGAAACAGTCAGTCAACCATTCAGCTGGGGAATGGTCAGAGTCAGGATGATATGTACATAAGAGTGAAAAATTGAATGTCACACAGCCCACCACCTATCTTGAAACTTTCTGCACTACTGGGGGCTATTTTCTTCCTGGAATGAGAGCAAGAGGGGTATTAAGTGAGATGAAAGTGGGTGGCACAGCTGTCAATTTTGGTTCAGGTGAGGAAGTCTCCTGAGTGAGTGATTAGGTAGCATAGAGGACATGCAGGATTAGTGGTATCATGATTGGGGTGCATGACAGCGACTGAGTGAAGATGCTGTGCAGGCAACAGTTAGAGTGGTGGGACATGAGCCTTGGAGGTAGGTACAATAACAGTTTGATAGATGGTTGTTGACTTAACCTTGAGTGCTATCATAATGGCATTATTAGATCTTTAGTGGTTTCTCCAATCTATCATCACAATAGAAGACATGTGCTGTAAATTCCAAGTCTAAGTGATAGCTCAAAGAGGTAATTAAAGAATCAGCTGTTTGGTATGGGATCATTAATATAAAAGTTTGTTTTAATAACCAATTAAGGACTTGAGGGGATTTAGTGTATTGAATGGCCTTTAATGAATGAGAGTTCTTTTTATAAAGTATAGTCCGTGATAGGTATTTAGAACTTTATTTTGTGTCATCATTGCTCCCAGGTCTGCCCATAGTGGATAGTCAGGAAATTTTCCATTGGAGGTGACAAGGGGCCATGGCAGTGAGTGATGAGGAGGTATGGTTGGTATGAGTTGACATATGTGGGCATGGAGATTTCACCATCAAACCATGAGTTTATATATGCTGGCATGTATGGGCATAGGGAACAGGTTGAGGGAAATATGGGTTGAACACGTATGGATGTGGGGAATGTTTGTGGGGGGTTGGTGGTGAAAGCTAGAGGGTGCAAGCTTTAAAAAAGCAGCTTGGACAAAGTCAAAGAGAGCTAAGGCAGGCTTTCTAAACAGCTAGCCTCAGCACTTACAGGCCCTTGTAACCACCTTCAATCTTCATCTGGGACCGGCCGGTCTGACTTCATCATTTACCTGAACTCCTGTCGCCAATTTCCTCAATAGAAATTACACCATTTTGGACATTTTTACACCAAGACAGAAGCAGAAGTCTGGGAAATTTCCCAACTCAAGCTATCAACACTCAGGAGTGAAAAATACAGCCCACCGTTTTTTTAAAAATTGTTTCACAGGTGGTGAATGCCTCTGAGTCATCATTTATTGTTCATCTTTCCTGCATCTGGTTCTTCATATCATGTGGACAGGCTGGCAAATATGATGGTGGTAACCTTAGGGGAAGGCTAAGATGAATCATTTCTCCACTGTACCAAAAATAGACTCCTCCCATTTTGCAATTTCTTCATTTTTTCAGAACTATACTTTCATCAATATACCTTCAGACCCACAGAAAAATCCATTATGTAAACTAATTCTTGTGTGTAACATGTATCTATCAAAACTTTCTGAAGACAATGAATCACAATTTTCTTCATAACCAAAACTACCGTTAATAAAGAAAAAATGAGAAAAGCAATCACGGCCTGGAAACAGTAATTTACAAACAATAATACTTGGCCTGTGAATGACCTGAGAGGTTTATAACAAGGAACAATTACAAGGAAGTGTCTACTTCACAGAAATGGCTTTACAGATACAAGCTAAATTTGCAGCTAAGAATCACAACTGAATTTTGGAACCTAGGTTAATCATAAGTAAAATACTTTTTGTGTGATTTACCCCGCAGCTATACAAAAACGAGTTTCCTGTTTTGTAGTTTGCCACTCATACTTACTGAATCTCATGCCTTCTTTTATTCCGGTTAACTTAAACTTCACCAGATCAAAGAATTCTTTGGTTTGTTTTTCATAAAGTTTTCTAATGCTTTCTGAATACACCTGAAAAATGCAACAGAATTAGGGAGAAAGAAATATTTGACATTTATCATTAGTAATTTCAATGTAATTTGATAGTGCTTCACACATTTTCCCTTGTGTTTAAGTTAGATAATGCAAACACAGGGAATGCTGGAGAAACTCAGCAAGTCTGGTGGTGTATGTGGAGAAAAAAATAGAATTAACATTTTGATTTTTACATGGCTCTTCTTCAGCATTTTAATACATTTAATGTGTCTAAAGTTTATAAGTATTGACTGTGAATTAATAATATATGGAACAAGACATAGTTTACACACACACTAAGCTTCTGATTGAACGTCAATGTGGTGTTTGTCTCTCAGATATTCTTTTTAGATATGTGGATTCTAGATCGGCAACACAGTGGTTAAGTGGTTAGAACTGCTGTCTCACAGTGCCAGGGATCTGAGCTCGATTCCACCTTGTGTGACTGTGTGGTGTTTGCACGTTCTCCCAAATCTGTGTGAGTTTCTGTCTGGTGTTCAGTTTCCTCCCAAAGTCCAAAGATGTGCAGATTAGGTGGATTGGCCATTCTAAATTGCCCTGTAGTTTCCAGGTATATGCAGGCTAGTGGGTTAGCCATGGTAAATGTGGGGTTACGGGTATAGGGTGGGTCTGGGTGGGGTGCTCTCCGGAAGGTTGGTGTAGACTTGATGGGCCAAAAGGCCTCTATCTGCACTGTAAGGATTCTATGATTCCAGAAGAAAATTCACCATCTCTTATGTCAAAGTCCATTCCTTCAATGGCTTCTGGGCCTTATAATCTCCTCTAATATCACGGTTATTTTCTGTGGAAATTTTATGCTCTGTTGTCTACCTCTAATCTAGTGCCATGCCTGCTTTTGCTCCTGATCCTCATAGGAAATTTCATTCTAAACCAGATCTGCTCGTTCTGACTTTCATCTTGCTCTGGATTTTTCTCTGAATGATCGTTTCTTTGCTTCACTTTCTGCTTCCTTTCAATGGCTGCTGACTCCAGTCATTCTTCAGAGCCACTATATCACCCTTCATTGGACAGATTGGATTTGATCTTACAGTCCTTGCTTACTGATGTTGTGTTCCTCCCCTCCAAAAGCAGATTGCCAAACCAGCTTAATTTTTAAATGAAATTATTAACCTATTTTTCAAACCAACTTGTTCAGAGAAGAAGTTAACGTCTCAATTAAGGAAGTCAAAAACATCAGGGAATTAAATTGAACAATCATGCATCAACACTATCAAAAATGATTCCCAGTCCATACATCTTCCAAACCTTTTTCTAATAGCCAAGAAACATACCTTTGATAGATCAGTAAAAATAGCAGGGCTGTTGTTTTTAATCCAAGCCATTAGAGGGCTATATGGCAATAATTCATCTTGAAAAATATTATGTTTGGGAAAAATTAGCTCTCCCGATTGTTGCAGCAAGCCAATGTTTTGGTCATTTCCCTTAAACACAATGGAAATAGCATTTTTAAGGCTCTAATACATTTAGCAACAGAAATTAAGACACTTAATTGACCCCTTCCAGGATTTTCAAATATTTCAAGCCAAACTAAACAATTGTATGAATGAACATTCCAAAAGAAAAAAAAACACAATCAAATAAGTAACATGTTTATTCATGGATAAATAAGGTATTTGGCTTTTTTTAAATTAAGCTGTATAAAACTTTAGTTAGGCCACATTTGGAATATTGCATGCAGTTCTGGTCGCCACACTACCAGAAGAACATAGATGCTTTGGAGAGGGTGCAGAAAAGGTTTTACCAGGATGTTGCATGGTCTGGAGGGTTTTCGTTTCAAGGGGAGATTGAATAAGCTCGGATCCTTTTCACTGGAAAGATGAAGGCTGAGGAGCAACCTGATAGAGGTTTACAAAATTATGAGAGGCAAAGATAAGGTGGGTATTCAGAGGGTTTTTCCCAGGGTGGAAAGGTCAATTACAAGATGGCACAGGTTCAAGGTGAGATAGGGAAAGTTTAGGGGAGAAGTGCAGAGAAAACCTTTCACACAGATGGTGGTTGATGCCCGGAACGGACTGTCAGTGGAGGTGGTGGAAGCAGGCACATGAGCAATATTTAAGGTGTACCTTGATAGGCACATGAACGGGAGTTGAAATACAGAGATAGAAACCGTGTATGGGCAATAAGTAGCGGGTCTAAACAAGGATTAGGAATCTTCATGTTGGGCTGAAGGACCTGTTCCTGTGCTATATTGTATTATATCAGACAGATCAAGGGAACTTGAAGTCTTGACATATACCAAGTTAGTTGATTTCAGTAAAGGAATTTAAAGGGATACAACAAATGAATTTGGAACAGCATTTCTGTGGGCAAGTAAAACAATCATTCATATTTCCTATTCATGAGAGATATGCACCAACCTGTGTTTTAAACTATCTACAAATAGATAATATTATGACATTCATGAGGCTGAGCCATTAATCATGGCTGCTGGCATCAATGGACAATATCCTAGAATAATTTATCTCTCATGAATAATGCCCAATTTGTTCGGCTACTGCAGGGTAATCAATACTTTTGAAACCATATATCAAATAAGAGCCAAACTCTTAACAAGAGGGAAAAAAGTCGATCAAAACATCCAATAAATATTAAAAAAAAGACAGGTCTTAGTCTATCACATTTAATACTTTGGTTCATGAATGCAAAAAGTCTCCTGCAACCAGCAAACATTGTTGCTTAACATGCCATAATAAACTCATATGTCAAATCAATTTGTCAGCTTGAATCAATGCTATAACTAGAACTGAATAAACACTGATTATCTAATCTTAGTTTTTCCAAATTATAATGAAAACATTCAGGGACTTATCAGAATATTTTAATGCTGAATATTTGACATGGGAGACTTAATCATGCTGTTTGCAGTTAGACATGGATTACTGACTAAACATTTGGATTTGGAATTATTCAGTAAAAGCAAAATAGGGATTTGTATTTCATTTCATTATTAACAGAAAAGAAAGAAAATGGTTCCCAGATTGTTTGTGAAGAGCTTACCACCACATCTGCATCTAATCAACTTTGGTAAAGAAACGTTAGGTAAAGATGATATTCTGATGCAGCCAACAGAACAGAAATCATTCTCAACGCATTTGGTTTGCTTTCATCTGATGAACTCTCTCCAAAATAAATATGGACAAATGAACAATAATATACTCTTGAAACTATTGCTTATAACAAAGTAAGCTTTATAAAGTCTTTGTCATCAGATTCTATCACAAGAAACCAACCAGCAATATTATTTAGCAGTGCACTTACCTGTAGTACAAATAAAGAATTAATATGCCGTATGAATCGACTTTCAAATTGCTGCCGTAAGTTTTCAAACATTATTAATTGTTCCACCACACCTTGCAGTTTCCGATGGCCTAATAAAACCAGAATTTTAAAGTGAAGTTGAATACTGTTGATAACTATATGTACAAATAATTTGGTTTCACAATTATCTTACTAACTTTAATTCTTTTTGACGCAAACTCTAGATTAAAAATAAGTGCTAGGCACAAGCTTCTAATATTAAACATCAGCTGAGGTCATTGAATTGCTGGCCGAGCTGGCTTGTTTTTGTTCAGGCGTTTCGTCACCATGCTAGGTGACATCATCAGTGGAGCCTCCGATGAAGCGACGTTATTCTACTCCGCTTGGAATTTATACTGTCCGGTTTGTTATGGTGAGTTCTGTCATTTCCAGTTTTGATCTGTACGTGTTTGTATATGGGGTCCAATTCTATATGTTTGTTGATTGAAGTATGGGGGGATAACCATGCCTCCAGGAATTCTCGTGCATGTCTATGTTTGGCTTGGGCTACTATGATTACTTTATCCCAGTTATGGCCTGATGGCCTTCATTGTCTGAGCGTACCGATATTAAGGAGAGTTCGTCGTGCCATTTTGCTGCACGAGCTAGCCATGTATTCTGATGGCTAGTTTCCTTCCTGTCTGTCTACGGTAATGTTTGTGGTAGTCGTTGCATGCTATTTTGCAAACCACGTTTGTTCTACATGTTGTGAGTGGTTGCCGTGGAAGTTGAGGGTTTGATCTGTAAGGGTTGCTTTTCTGTATACTGAGGTTTGGAAATCCCTGTTTGTCCATCGCTCGACTTTAACATCCAGAAACGGAAGTTGATTGTTGTTTTCTTCTTCCCTTGTGAATTTAATCCCTGGGAATATGCTGTTGATGATGTGGTGGGTCTCTTCTAATTTGTTGCATTTAAGAATGACAAATGTGTTGTCTACGTACCTCAACTTCCACAACAACCACCCCAATGTCCACAAACAAAGCTGCATTAGGACACTATCTAAATGGGCCAGGACACACTACAACACTCCAGAAATACGCAGGAAAGAGGAAGAACACTCGTACAAGATCCTCGCTTTAAACGGATATTCCCGCAACTTCATCCACAGATGTCTACAAAACAGACAACAACAGAAGGACACAGTATGACGTAACACACTGGCCACACTGCCCTACATCAAGAACATATAGTAACTGACAACAAGACTCCTAAGACCACTAGGAATCATGGTGGCCCACAAGCCCACAGCCACTCTACAACAAACACTTACAAGGATTAAAGACCCCATTCCCACAACATGCAGAACAAACGTCGTTTACAAAATACCATGCAATGACTGCCACAAACATTACATCTGACAGACAGGAAGGAAACTAGCCATCAGAATACATGAACATCAGCTAACAGCAAAACGGCATGAGGAACTCGCCTAAATATCGGTACATTCAGACGATGAAGGCCATCAATTTAACTGGGACAAAATAACCATAGTAGCCCAAGTGAAACACAGACACACGTGGGATTTCCTAGAGGCATGGTCCTCCATCCATAATTCAATTAACAAACATATAGAATTGGACCCCATATACAAACCCATACAGATCAAAACCGGAAATGACAGTACTCACCATAATGGACTGGACAGCATAAATTCCAAACAAAGTAGAATAACACTGCTTCATCGGAGGGTCCACCTAGCATGGTGACGAAACGTCTGAACAAAAACAAACAAGCGAGCAAGTCAACAACCTCATCTACAACCCGTGTTACAGATTTTTGCCAAAACTTTAAGTTAAACATCAACTTACAGCATTGCTTGTCTGAATAACATGATGCTGTCATAACTGTCTACTAAAAATCTTCAAACTACAGCTGCTGTTAAATGGGAAGATTCATTTTCCTCTTGTGTAGGTGAAATAGTAAAAATAGATCATTATGAAGAATCACTATTTAGGGTTACCTATTTAGGGTTTAGAATTTATGGTCTTATCAGCTTGTACTGCATTACAGTTTATATACAATTATATAGTACAGCTTATGTTCCACTTTGCAAAGTTTTAATAACAATATCGTCTGTGATGAGCACACAATGATCCTGACCAGCACCAGGTTAAGTTGTTGATACCAGTGGAAAGTATGATATTGCTACTTTGGGTGTTTCAAAAATGGGGAAAGTTGGTAAACTAGCTTACACGATTTTTCCTATCTACGGTGATACTAACAATGGAGATACAAATCAGCAAAAACCTGGCTTTACTTCCACCACAATTGAAGTGTCAGCTCCTATTCATAAGTGTGAAAATGTCACTGCTGGAATTCTGTCCAAGTAAGAAGAATGCAAGCAGTAAAAACAGGAGGTTATTGATAATTTGTCTGCATTTCTGCCTGTGAATGTGGGAAGGTACAAAAAATTAAACTTAAGGAAAAGTGGAAATAATTTGCATGAGGTCATATGATTTCATATCCAAACAAAATTGTATCCCAAAACAATAAAGCAAAAGGTGCACGTAGATAACATATTATAAATAGTCAAAATTAATAATCTCAACTATGTTTCTTTTATTCAATCATGGGATGCTGGTTGGGTCAGCATTTATTGCTCATCCTTTGCTGCTCTTGAGAAGATGGTTGTGAGCTGTCTACTTGAACCATTGTAGTCTATTTAGTGCAGGAACACCCAAAATGCTGTTAAAGGAGGGAGTTCCAGGTTTTTGACCAGTCAACACTAAATAAATGGTGATATATTTCTGTCATGATGGTAACTGATTTGAAGGGAAACACACAGGTAGTGGTGTGCCCTTGAATTTTCTGCCCTTGTCCTTCTAGATGGTAGTGGTTATGGGTTTGGAAGATGTTGTCTAAGGAGCCTTGTTGGTGGAGAGTGTAAACGTTTGTGGATGCGGTGCCAATCACATGGGCTGCTTTGTCCTGGATGGTGTCAAGTTTCTTGAATGTTATTGAAGGTGCACTCATTGAGATAAGTGGGCAGTATCCCATTAAATTCCTTTCATATCTTCTAGGCAGGTTTTGGGGAGTCTGGAGTTGAGCTATCACTGCAGGATTTCAAGCTGCTGACCTACTCTTGAAATCATAGTACTTTTATGACTGGTCCAGTTTATTTTCTTGTCAATGGTAACACTCAGGATGTTGATAGTGGGGAATTCAGTGATGATAATGACAAGTGGTGATGGGCAGATTCTCTCTTCATGAAGATGGTCATTGCCTGACACTTATGTGATACAAAAGTTTGTTGCCACTTGTCAGCTCAAACCTGGATATTGCTGAATTTGGACATAGACTAGTTTAGTATCTGACGAGTTCAGAATGGTGTTGAACATTATGAAATCATTAGTGAATATTTTGACTTCTGACATTATGCCGTAGGAAAATCCATGATGAAGCAGCTGAAGATGGTTGGGCTAAGGACACTATCCTGAAGAACTCTTGGAGAAACTCCTGGAGCTTAGATGACTGACCTGCAACAACCACAACCATCTTCCTTTGTGACAGGGATGATTTCAACCAGAGATCTTCCCCAGTTTCCATTGATTCCAGTTTTGCTTGGGCTCCTGAAGCCACAGATGCCTCCTTGAGCTAAGTACTGTACCACCTCAAAATGCTGCATCTAATCCGGATTTTATTCACCAGTGTTTGGTTTGGCCAGCTACTCTATACCCAGCAGAACCATTGTTTAGCAGACCTACAAAATATTTTAAAAATACGCCATCTTTGAAAGGTAAATTAAATCTCTTCTAACTTGAAATATCTATCCCAATCAAATGTTGTACTTACTAATGTAGGTATTCCTCAAAAATCTAGTGCCACATAGATAAAACTCAGAAAGTGATCCTCTTTAGGGAACAGTTAATCACTCCGCAAAAGTAACAGTCTGCCTTATGTTTAACCAAAATTTCTTACTTTTTAAAAAGATTCTTCACTGATTTATTGTGTACATTAAGCAAATAAATGGTTAAAATAAATTATGTTAGAAAAAATTCTGCTGGTTTTCTTTAAAACTTCAGAGGATTGGGGTATATTTTGGTGTGCAGTTCTACTAATGTACATAACCTTTAGTGTCTCAAAAAACAGTAATATCAACCAGGCAGTCAACTGATGATCATCAACAAATTATTAAGCCATTAGATGTATCACGATTCAGTCCTAACATCCACATTTTTCAACTGTCGATATCAATCAGGAGTGTGTGTGTGGTGGGTGGTAGTTTCTTGGAACAAGAATGACACATTCTCAAGATAAGAACTTGTGCATGGAATCTTTTAACGTAGGAAGGCTGTTAGCTGGACTTACACATAGTACTGGCTAACCATGGAACTCTTTAGATCTTGCCACTTGTCATTGGTGTATCAGAAGGACTTGCATATTGACAACCAATCTGTTTAGCCATGTTATTATACACCTGTGGCTATCAAGTCCTGAGAGGGCACTTGAACCTGGAGCTTCTAGTCCAGAGGTAGGGTCACTCTCTTTGCACTGCAAGACCAAATCAGGATAAAGGACTCTTAATTTTTCTCACAACTTAGTCAACTGCTGCCTAAGACAAATGTGGAATATCCATTGTTGCCTTGACCAAGTATAGATATCATTATGCAAATAAGGGCCAAAGGCCTGGGGTTTCTTAGCCTTTGTTCACTTTTTTTTTTAAAAGTATATTCGTCGAGGTAAGGGCCAAGGAATGCAGACAAAAATACATTCCCAGGTCAGATAGAAGAGAAAGCTACTCAACAAAATACTGAGGTAGAGGACAGAAATACATTTATCCACATCTTTGTCAACGTCAACTTGTTTCAAAGTGCTTCACGGATTTATTTATGAATTAGCTCACTACATCTCTCAGTTCTCCCAAACTGGTTTTAAAATAATCAAACAAGGATCTAATGTTGAAGAACAAATTGGAACTATGATTTTTTAAAAAATTCATTGTGGGATGTGGATGTCATTAGCTGGGCAGTATTTATTGGCTGACCCTAGTTGCCCTTGAGAAGGTGCTGGTGAACTGCCTTCTTGAACCACTGCAGTCCACCTGCTGTGGGTTGACCCACAATGCCATTCAAGAGGAAATTCCAAAATTTTGACCCAGCCACAGTGAAGGAATGGTGATATATTTCCAAGTCAGGTTAGTGAGTGGCTGGGAGGGGAACTTGAAGATGGTGGTGTTCCCATGTATCTGCTGCCCTCGCCTTTTGAGATGGAAGGGGTCGTGGGGTTTGGAAGGTGGTGTCTGTGGATCTTTGGTAAATTTCTGCATTGCATCTTGTGGATAGTACACACTGCTGCTACTGAGTGTTGGTGATGGAGGGAGTGGATGCTAGTGCCAATAAAGTGTGCTGCTTTGTCCTGGATGGTGTCAAGCTTCTTGAATGTTGTTGGAGCTGCACTCATCCAGGCTAGTGGGGAGTATTCCATCATACTCCTGACTTGTGCCTTGAGGATGATGGAAAAGTTCTGGGGAGTCAGAAGGTGAGTTAGTCACAACAGTATCCCTAGCCTCTTGTCCTGATCTTGTAGCCACTATGTTTATGTGGCGAGTCCAGTTGAGTTTCTGGTCAATGATAACCCCCAGCATATTGGTGGGATATTCAGTGATGGAAACACCATTGAATGTCAAAGGCCGTGGTTAGATTATCTCTTATTGGTGATGGTCATAGCCTGGCATTTGTGTGGCGTGAATGTTACTTGCCACTTGTCAGCCCAAGCCTGGATAGTGTCCACATCTTGTTGCATTTGAACATGGACTGCTTCAGTATTTCAGGAGTCGGAATGTTATTAATGAAACAACTGAAGATGGTTGGGCCTGGGACACAACCCTGAGGAGCTCCTGCAGAGATGTCCTGGAGCTGAGATGACTGACCTCCAACAACCAAGACTATCTGCCAGTTATGACTCCAACTGCCAGAGAGTTTGCCCCGATACCCATTGATTCCAGTTTTGCTCCTTGATGCCACACTTGGTCGAACGCAGCCTTGATGTTAAGGGCCGTCACTCTCACCTCACCTGTGGAATTTAGCTCTTTTGTCCAAGTTTGAACCAAGGCTGTCATGAGGTCAGGAGCTGAGTGGCACTGGCGGAACCCAAAGTGGGCATCACTGAGCAGGTTACTGCTTAGCTAGTGCTGTTTGATAGCACTGTTGATGACACCTTCCATCATTTTAATGATGATCGAGAGTAGACTGATGGAGCAGTAATTGGCTGAATTGGATTTATCCTGCTTTTCATGTCCAGAACATACTTACGCAATTTTCCACATTGTCAAGTAGACGCCAGTGTTGTAACTGTACTAGAACAACTTGGCTAGGGGAGAGGGTGGTTCTGGAGCACAGTGCTTCAGCACGATTACTGGAATGTTGTCAGGGCCTGTAGCCTTTGCAGTATTCAATGTCTCCAATTGTTTCTTGATATCACAATGAGTGAACTGAATTGGCTGAAAACTGGTATCTGTAATGCTCAGGAGCACTGGAGGAGGCCGAGGTGGATCATCCACTTGGCACTTCTGGCTGAGAATTGTCGCGAATATTTCAGCCTTACCTTTTGCACTGATGTGCTGGGCTCTTCCATTTTTGAGGATGGGAATATTTGTGGATCCTCCTCCTCCAGCTGTTTAATTGTCCACCATCATTCATGACTGGATGTGGCAGGACTTCAGAGCTTAGATCTGATCACTGGTTGTGGGATTGCTTTGCTCTATTACTTGCTGCTTTTTGCTGTTTGGCGTGCAAGTAGTCCTGTTTGGCAGTTGCAGTAGGTTGACACCGTATTTTCAGGTATGCCTGGTGCGGCTGCTGGCATGCCCTCTTGTATTCTCCATTAAACTAAGGTTCATCCCCTGGCTTAATGGTAATGGTTGAGTGGGGGATATGCCATCCATGAGGTTACAGATTATGCTGGAGTACAATTCTACCCACAGCAACTCATGGATGTCCAGTCTCGAGTTGCTAGATCCATTCGAAGTCTGTCCCATTTAGCACGTGAAGGTGGAACTTCACCTCCATAGGGACTGTGCGGTGGTCGCTCTTACGGATACCATCACACACAGATGCACATGCAGCCAGCAGATTGGTAAGGATGAGGACAAGTATGTTTTTCCCCTCTTGTTGGTTCCCTTCCCATCTGCTGCAGATCCAGTCTAGCAGCTCGGACCCAACCAGCTCGATCAGTAGTATTGTTGCTAAGCCACTCTTTGTGGTGGACAATGAAATCCTCCAGAGTATATTCTGTGCCCTTGCCATCCTCAGTGCTTCCTCTAAATGTTGTTCACATAGAGGAGTACTGATTCATCAGCAGAGGCAGTACAGTACGTGGTAATCAGCAGGAGGTTCCTTGTCCATGTTTAACCTGAAGTCACAAGAATTCATCAGGTCTGTGAGTTAACGTTGAGGACTCCCAGGGCAATTCCCTCCTGACTGCATAACACCGTGTCGCCACCTCTGCTGGATCTGCCCTGCCAATGGGACAGGACATATTCAGGGATGGTGATGGTGTTCTCTGGGATATTGTCTGTAAGGTATGATTCTGTGAGTATGATTAGGTCAGGCTGTTGCTTGACTAGCCTGTGAGACTACTCTCCCAATTTTGGCTCTAGCCCTCTGAAGTTAGTCAGGAGGACTTTGTACGGTCAACAGAACTGTTTCTGCCATTGCCTGGTGATTTGTCTGGTTTCATTCTTTTGAGACTTTGTAGCAATTGGTACAACTGAATGGATTGCTAAGCCATTTCAGAGGGCAACTGAGAGTCAACCACATTGCTGTGTGGCTGGAATCACATGTAGGCCAGACCAGGTAAGGAAGGCAGATTTCCTTCCCTAAAGGACATTAGTGAACTTACCACATTTTGAAAAGTTGTTATCAGCTATGAGCAAAGTTGAGACAGACCCATCTTGCCTCAAGACGGTTTCTGATTTTGAAAGTGGTGAAAAGCAGTTTAAATGGCAGTAATACAACTCAAATGTAGAATAGCTGAAGCACCTATGACAGCTTTAAGCTACATAAAAGGTAAACAACAGAAGAGAGAAAATATAGCCATACCTGGAAATAACTTAACATTCATGCAATTATTCAGAGCTTCAACAGCAACAATGCAAGACTGCGAATTCTCAGGTGTGCACAGATCACCATTTCTTAATGCATGTTGATGTTCTTTATCAAGGTCCAATTTGTGCTATCAGAATAACAACAATTATTTTAAAGAACCAATCAAAATATTCACATCAAATATTGTAACATTAAATTGACCAATGCATGATTGAGCTTACATCAGATAATCATTGAATAATAATAGAAAGGATTGTGTTATTGCGTGATGGACCAGAAAGTTAGTATAAGTATCCCTGCTCGCAATCCTGCTGACATTGAGGTTTATGACCTTCATCCTGCTTTTAAATTAAGCTAATGATATGCCCCAATGTTGCATGAAGAATTCAGATTGTAAAAAACAAACATTCAATTTAGTGTGGTTTTCATTATTCCCCAACTTGAAATATTCTGGATGTTTAAGGTAATTGACCCATATGCAGCAGGAAGGTCAGGAACCCATGTGTCAAAGATGAGGGCTTTGCTACGGCCCCTGACTGATCAGAAAGCGTGGACAAGTTCACATACTGAATATGACAAAGGAAGGATTTATAATTAAAGGGACATAATATGGGTCAGAATCATTGACCATAACATGAATTCTTGAGGCTGCAGCAACCACAGGAAAGGAGCTGGCAGCCATAAAAGCTGTTACTCAGCATGGTCTCTCATTCTCACTCAGGTGCTGCTGCAGAATCTGAGTACTGACCTAAGATAATGCTCGCCAAATGTTCAGTGAATCTATTGATTCTTTACTGTAGAGTGCTCTCGAAGCTAGGTTCAAGAAACTGCCACTCTAACTATTAGATGTGTATGTGAATATGCAAGGAAGTCAGCAGAACAGTTTAGTCTCTCCCAACTGCAGACCATGCAGTAAAAGGATCAAAGGACTTCAGGAGAGCAGGAAATGTAAGTGGCACAACACTGTCAGATGCCAAGTCCTGTATTCTGTCCTTCGCACAATCTCCTGGACAGCAGCATTCTAAACAACACACACTCATTCCTCTTTCTCCAGGTACCTCTTCACATCCCAAACTGCTCACACTACCCTTCATATTTGCCTCATCTCAATCCATGTCCCATAGTCATCATCCACAAACATTCCCTCCTCTCCAAATAATCGATTTCTAATACTTATTACTTGCAGATGAAAGCACACAAACTCAGGGAGAGGCCGAAACCAAAGATGGGGCTATGCTCCTTCAGTAACAGTCACCTTGATGGTTTTGGGCAATAATATACAAAACTGATCCATGATGAAGGAAGACTCCTTCCAGGAGGCTACAGATATCAGCAATGACCTGCCTGAAACTACTGGAAATCAAGCCTCACTGTTTTTGGAGTCATCATATAAGTTAAAGATTTTGTCAAAGCATGCAAAATTCTCCAATTCACCACTTTTTAGACTCAGTTAACAAAAAGCATGGACCAGGTTTCTGTACTTTTGGCTGGCATGGGAGCAGAAGTCGGCCATTCAGCCCAATGAGCCTACTCTGCCATTCAATGAGATCATGATTGATCTGATAATACTTACGTCCACATTCTTGCAGTTTCTACATAACCCAGATTCTCCTACTGATCAAAAGTCTGTTCAACTCAGCCGAAAATATATTCAACAACTCAGCCACAACAGTCCTCTGCAGTAAAGAATGTGGCAGATTCATTACCATCAGAGAGAAGAAATTCCTCCTCACTTGCGTTAAATGGGTGACCCCTTACTCTGAGATTATGCCCTCTATTCCTAGAATTTCCCACATCTACCCTGTCAAGTCCCCTAAGAATATTGTATATTTCAATAAAGTTGTCCCTCGTTCTTCTGAACTCCAATTTGTACAGGCCCAACCTACTAAACCTCTCCTCATAAGACAGACCTTCCATAATTTGGAGCAACCCAGTGAACTTTCTCTGGAATGCCTCCATTATTACTAATCTTTTCTTAGATAAGGAGTCCAAAACTGTTCAGTTGTGATCTGACTAGTGCCTTGTAGTTTTTTTCAGACATCCCTGTTTTTATATGCCATTATCTTTGAAATAAAGGCCAACATTCTATTTGCCTTCCCCATTATCTGATGAACTTAGGTACGCTAACTTTTTGTGATTTATAAACAAGAAATCCCAAATTCCTTTGTAGCTTTCTGCAGTCTTCCTTTTTTTGTTAATCCAGGAAAGCTGGTCAAATTGGCTACTTTTAAAACATAAGCTCATTTGGATCTGGGGCAAAAGTGAAGGGATATCTTTTAGATTAACCTTACTGCAACCAGCTGAAGAAGTGGGTGAATAAAGAAGGGGAGCACTTCATCCCTTCTCACCTGGGAGTTTAACAATTTGGGAACATCTCATCTTTGAATTGTAACACATTTGAAACCTTGCCCAGAGTATGGTCTTAACATTGCAGAGATAGTGGATGCATTGGCTGTAACCATCCAAAATTCTCTAGATTCTGGAAAGGTCCAAGCAGATTAGTAAACTGCAAATGTAGCACGTCTGTGGTAGAAAGCAGAGTCTACCTTGTTAAAACATAATATAATCTATCAAGAAAGATAGCAAGAACTGCAGATACTGGGGTCAGAGACAACACAGTGTGGAGCTGGAGGAACACAGCAGGCTAGGCAGCATCCGAGAAGCAGGAAAGTTGATGTTTCCGGTCAAGACCCTTCTTCACAAATGAGGAGGGGGAAGGGAGCTGGGAAATAAATAGAACGAGGAGGGGTGGGGCTGGGAAAGGTAGGTCGGATGGTGATAAGTGAGTGCAGGCAGCCAAGTGGTGGGGATTGGTCAGTGGGATGGGTGGGGTGGATAGGTGGAAGAGATGATGGACAGGTTGTGTCAGGTCAAGAAGGCCGGGATGAGAGGGAGGGTTGAACATTTGAGGCCGGGAGTGGGAAGATTTTAAAACTGGTGAATTCCACATTTAGGCCATCTGGCTGTAGCCTCCCAAGGCAGAATATGAAGTGGTGTCATTGTGACACTAGAGGAGACCCAGGATGGACATGTCACCCAGGGAGTGGGAGGGGGAGTTAAAATGGTTGGTGACCGAAAGGTGCTGTTGTTTGTCGCGTACAGAGCGCAGATGCTTTGTGGAACGGTCTCCGAGTCTACGCTTGGTCTCACCGCTATAAAGGAGGCCACATCGGGAGCTATCACGCTAGATTTTAGTCTGGGATCTGACTTGTCAAGTAATAACATCAGCTGGAATTGTAACACAATCTATATTAATGACTTGGTGAAGGGGCCAAATTTACCAACAATACAAAGGTGGGTAAGAAAGCAAGTTGTGAGGAGGACGCAAAGAGCTGCAGAGGGATCTAGTTAAGTTAAGTGAGTGGAAAAATATTAATAGATGATTTATACTATAGGAAAATGTCCAAAAATGGTGAGGGACTGTCAAATGATGTGGTAGAGAGGGGTCTTGGGTGTATTTGTACATCGATCACCAAAAGTTAGCATCTAGGTGCAGCAAATAATTAGGAAGGCAAATTGAATGCTGATGTTTCTTTGAAAGGGGAGGTTTGCAGTATAAAAAACGGGAAGTCTTCCCTCATCTGTACAAGGCATTGATGAGGCTCACCTAGAGTACTGTATACAATTTTGGTCTCCTTACTTAAGGTTCATTTGGCTGATTCCTGGAGTGAAAGGGTTATCTTATGAGGAAAGGTTGAATAGGCTACATCTTTGTTTATTAAACTTAGATACACTTAGGGTGATCTTTTTGAAATGTATAAAATATTTAGGGGGTTTCACAGTGTAAATACTGAGATAATGTTTCCATTCATGAGGGAATGGGGGTGCACTTCTAAAATAAGGGGTCTCCCATTTAAAACAGAAATGAAAAGAAATTTCTCCTTTTAGAAGGAGATTAGTCTTTGGAAAGGGGTTAACTAGTTCATTACATTTTTTCAAAGTTGAGTTAGACAGATTTTTGAGCACGTGAGTCGAGGGATACAGACTTGAAAGTGGAATTAAGGTCACAATTTGATCACAAATGATCTTATTGAATGGCTGAGCAAATTGGATGGTTTAAATGGCCTATCCCTGCTCTCAATTCTTGTATGGCAAAAGCAGGTTCAAAGAGCTGAATGTTTTTCACCTGCTCCTTTTCTTATGTTTTAATGAAGCAGCATATGAATTCTGTCAAGTTCAACCTCTTGGGTCTGATCATTTTCTCACAATTACTGACCCAGATCTCCCGGTGTCCAGATAATCGGAGGTCAGACATGCCTTGGACAATGTGTGTCGAGTTTATACAGAAATCCCATCGTAATGCTAATGTGGGAATTTTCATGGATGTTTAAATTTTCAATGGGCAATTAACCTGTACTTGAAGCCTCCAAAAGGTCCCAACTCTGAGTCAGAGTTGAAGACTAACTAACAGGCCTGACCAGTGAACCAGGAAAAAGGATGGAATAAAACATAAGCATAGCTACTGGGTAACTATAAAAGTAACTCACAATCACTCACACTGATACTTCCCACGAACCTAACTTGACCTGATTCCTCAAACCAGCACTGGATCCAATTCCTGCCTATCCCTGCTATTGACCCAACTGCCAACATGACACCTGTAGCCCTCATCCATTTAATTTATACACTTCTCTCAGTAGTTGTCAAGTTGGCTTTCAGGGTTCTAACTCTTGGAACATGGCAGCTCGTGATAAAAGAGGGGTTTCAATATGATCCATGTTGCTACTGGTTGTATGGATTCCTAGCATGGTCTAGAATGCTTTAGCCATGAAGGCTCTCGATCAGAAATTTGAACGTATAACTCCTTCAAAGGCAAGAGTGTATTTTTTGCCAGATCCGAGTCGGAAACAGGCTCAAATCTTCGATAAGAGAAATAAATAATTCAGAAACTGAATAATTAAGAAGACAAAAATGAAAAACTTGGCTTTTCATTTCACATTGGTCACGATTTTATTTTTGTGATAGAATGACAGTACCTAATTTTTATATTTTGACAACAGCTTTTGAAGACTTCAAGCAATTTATTGGTCTTTCGTATACCACAGAACCATAATTAGAGTCAATAATTTACTGGCTACAGCAGGAGAAAGAGAAAACAGGCATACATATATCCAGATATGGTAGATAATTTTCAAATTACTAACTCATTGAATCATTACTAGCTCTCTTACCTGACATGATTTGCTTACCACAAGAAAAATGACTTCCTCTAAAAGTTTTTGTTGGTTACAATCAATGACTTGTAATTGGTAATTGCTTTGGTGAATATGATCCATCTGTTCTTTAACACTCTGCAGCAACTCTTCATAAGTTTGAAGGGTCTGCTCAATGTTCTTCACTTCAACAAGAGCCACATCAATCAGTTCCATCATTTCAGTTACTTGCTTCTCAGACACAATGATGGATTGTATGTTTGCCTGAAGTACAAACATAATACAGTTACTTGTACCTACACAATCTATAATGTATACTGTGATTGGAAACATGTACGCACAGCCACATACATTTTGGATGATAAAGATATTGTATTTTACTGAAAAACAGTAATTATTTCACGTCTTCCCTATTTCATAGTGAATGAACTGATGATTTAATTGCAACATCAAATTCTTGTATAATTTTGAACATCTACCATAACCATTGGACAATTTTAAAAGTAAGTAAAATTTTCAATTAGAAATTTGTTAGAACTGTATGGAATAGGTAATCTGAGTACACATTCAATATTGCATCTAGTTTTAAATGGAGCTTCAAGATGAGATGAAAGGTTTCTAAAAAAAAACCTACCTGTTATAAAGAAGAAAGAAACAAGAGATGGACTATGTACAAACAGTGCATAATCTATTTCTAGTCTACTGTGGTATTGTTTCTTCACTGATAATACAGTTTAGCATGTGCAAGTATTTCCTTTGCAATAGAATAAAGCCAAAATATTTAACATTTTAAGTTTCTGCCTCCATTGCAGCTAACAAGGCTAAGCAGTTACAGTAAACTAAGTGTTGCTGGTTGAATACTAAACATTAGTTCAATATTCTTCAGTATGTCTAGAACTCTGAAGCTGCCTTTAAAATTGCTATTGTGTGTAAAACAGTTTCACAAAATGCAGCTTGATATACTTTGCTTAGTGTAAATTGTTTTTTTTTTGCACAGGCCTTCAGAAATCGAAGTACTAGAACAATTCAGACTGTAGTAGAACCTACTGTAAAAAAAACGGTTCTTTAGGGATGAAGTCTATTTCTATAATAATTTCTCAGGACCCACCTTCAATTTTTTTTCATAGTGAACACCCAAAATTCAAATACATCCATATTCTTAACTCAGAAACATGCAACATTTGAACTATATGTGCTGACTGCCTAAGGATGAATATTATGTTTAATTAACACAGTAAGAAAATCTTGTGCAACTTTCTGTGCCGACATTTAAACTTAATTAATTCTTTAGACAAATCCTAAATAACAAGACAATCGTGAAAATGAATACAATGGCAAATCAGTGCACAACTGTGTTACACATTCTCATACTCGTAGCATATTTAGTCATTTTGTATGATAATATTGTATAACATTGCCAGTAATGCCAGTGGCTAACATATTTGGGTTATGGTTTTCTAGTCACTATACTAGTGAGGATTATAATTCATGATGAACACAAAGTTTGATCATTAATTTCAATAATTAATTTCATACATCATATTTATAACCATGCATTGTAGAATTATTGAAAGTAACAGTTCTTTGTGCTAGTTTACAAAATAATTACCTCATCTAACACATGAAGATCTTTACTCATTTTGTCTGCAAAAGCTTCTGAGTTGGAAATAGACTGATCAAATTGCTCCATTAACTTCTCAATATCAAATGCCTCTTTTGATGTCAATTCTTGATAACCATCGATCTCTTCTTCCACTGCAATTGCTCCTCCTTCTTGCTGCTCCATTGCAGGGCGCAGACTTTCTGGAATACAATACATTTTTGTATCTTTCTATTACGTCATGCAACCAAATGTTTCATGATTAAAACCAATGTTTCCTTGAATTTCCCTAAGCTGTGCCCAGATGCTTGCTACACTATTTACTCCTTATAAGATGTTTTCTTCCAGAAGATAGACTTTATTCACAGAATGTATACAAGTACATTGCATGACAATTAAAAGTGACTTTAATTGCAATGCAAACAAGATCAGTTCTTTAAATACAGTTTATAGTTTGAGGTGTCTCACCATACTTACAGTTTACATTTACAATGTACAGTTCATGTCATATATATTGATTTTATACAGTTTCTAATCAGTGTGCTGTGGCAAGATGGTCTGAGACAGTGGCTTTTCCCACTGAAATTCTGTAGTAGCTACCCCAAACTGTAGTAGATCTCTTCGTATGTAGTTCTGGACATTGAAATGTGCCAATCAGTAACTCGATTGCGGATAGCTCCCTATGCTGGTAGGAGGATCTGGACATATATTGTGACAATGTTGCTGTCAATTGCCTGGATCTGCTGCCAGGTTACATACTGAAGATGATCTGTGACCAGCTTGAACCGGCCTTAGATGTCAAAACAAACTGCTGCCAAAGCAAGGTCATGTTCTTTTCATGCTGCATCAACTGATTCTTTGTTCCCTTCCTTATGAAGTCAAACCACCTGGAAGTGCAGACAACATAGCTTGGAGAGACCAGGGCATGGACTAAAATTTAGAAGGATAAGGTAAAACAAAAACTGGACACATGGGAACAAAGTATCCATGTGATTGTGAGTAAGAACCTGGTCATTAGGTACAAGGCAGTCCCTGGGCAGACTGTCCATGTCAGTACCACTGCTGGGAGGAGGACTTTGTAACTATAAGTCAGCCTGATGTTCTAGGTCAATCACTGTTTATCAAACCTGGCAAAAATGATGGGAACAGGTTTTAAGCTTGTAGAACTGAGCTGGCACTCACTGCAAAGATATGGTTCAATACTGTTGTTACGATATGGAAACAGACAGCTCAACCAAATCAGCCTTTCAACCTCTCTATTCGTAACATAGTAAAATTAAACCAAAGACCCCCAAAATACTCACTCCAACAGTAAGAATGCAAGGACATGGTCTATGATGTTCAAAGTTGTCCTTTTTTTTGGGAAGGGGGCTATTATTGTAGACTCATGCCAGAATTTCTGTCACCCAATGGAGCATGAAAACTTTGGTTATGCAATATACATCTGGATAAGGTTGCATATCTCAGCATTCCTTAGCAAGGCATAACATTGGCTGCCTTGTGAATGACACATTATGTCAAAGAATAATGTGATACTTCATTCTGATTGATGTAAGGGCTCAGGAATATCATTGCTGAAATGTCGGTCTTTCTAACATTCCCCAAAGATTATCGGCTCACACACCTGGTACGGACATAACAGTTTCAGGATTCCATGTGGCATTGCTTCATAGTCCAAGGCAGCATCAAAGGAAAGAGTAATTACAATGCTGTCATCAAGTCCAGCAAGAGCGGAAATCTCCAGTGACTGCTGCAGAGGAAGAAGCAGCCAGATGAACATTTTCCCAGAGAGGAGGTGAATGACCAGAAATCGTACCTAAAGGCTTTGTTATCATTTTCTACAGTTCTATGAAACAGTGTTGGTACAGTCTAAGGGTGTCTAGGGCCACCATCGCCAAAATGCGTTATCTGCTGGAGCAGATCTTGCACTCAGAAGGAATAGATGACCATCAGGTTACATTGGCCTTGAATTTTTATGCCAGTGACTTATTTCAAAGGGCAATTAGTGAACTGTGGGAAATCTCCCAATTCCTGACTCCCTGATGTCAGTGACGCATATTTCTCCACATTAGATTTAGATTAGACAAAAGTACAGGAGTACAGTGAAAAGTTTTCAATGTTACTATACATGGTGCCATCTAGGTACAAGCACCAAGATACAAAAACTTAAGAACAAGGTAGAAAGAAACAAGGAATAAAGTTAAAAGCTAAACATTACAGTCACTCCTAGTATAGTGTAAAAAAGTAAAGAAATAAAGTTAAAAGTTAAACATTACAGTCCTTCTTAGTATAACGTTGAAAAGTAGATTACAAGTATCTGTATCCTATCCCAGTGACAAATAGAATCAAGTCGTATGGGACTCTGGACTCTCTACCATGATTGGCAGGTGCACAATGCTATGGAATCACAGAATCCCGGAATTATTATGATGCAGATGGAGGCTATTTGGCCCATCATGTCTGCACTTGTTCTCTGAATGAGCATTATGACTCAGTGCCTTTTTACTGCCTTTTCCCCACAACCCTGAATATTGTTTCTATTGTAATGATTATCTAATGTTCTCTTTGATTAAGCCTACCTATACCACACTTCCATGCAGTTTATTTGAGACTCTAACTACTCCCCAAGTGTAAAGGTTTTTGCTCACATCACATTTGTTTCTTCTGCAAATTACCTCTGCAAATTATCTGCGTCCTCTCATTCTCAACCCTTTTATGAGAGGGAACAATTTTTCCTGATCTACACTGTTCAGCCCCCTATTGATTTCAGAAATAGCTAACAAATTTCCATTTAGCCTTCTCCTCTCCTAGGCAAACAGTCCTGAGTTCTTCAATTCATCCTCATAACTGAAGTTCTCATCTTTGGAACCATTCATGAAAACTTCTTATGCCACTCTATCAAATGTATTTACATCCTTCCTGAAATGTGGCACCTATAAACAATTCTCCAGTAGAGGTCTAATTAGTCTCTTATACAAGTTCAGAATAATGTCCTTGCTCCTGTACTCTATGCCCCTGTTAATAAAGCTGTATGCTTTCTTAACTGCTTACTCTACCTATCCTTCTACATTTAATGCTTTATTCACATATACATCCAGGTCTCTACTAACATGTACCACCTCGCACTTCTCCCCATTAAACTTCATCTGTCACCTATCTGCCCACTCCAATTTATCAATGTATTTTTGTCATTTTGCACTGTCATTCTCATAGTTTGCAATGTTTCCAAATTTTGTGTCAACCACAAACTTGAAAACCATTCCCTGCACACCAAGAGCCAGATCATTAAAATAAATCATAAAAAAACAATCGTCCCTAAACCAATCCCTGGGGAATCCATGACAAGCTTTCTTCCAGCTATAATCATGAGCTAAACCTTTTTAGATAAGTCTGTTGTGCGGCACTATATCAAATGTCTTTTGAAAGTACACGAACACCCCATCATCAGCATTACTCTCATAAACTGTCTCTGGCTGCTCTTCAAAACATTCCACTAAGTTAGTTAAACATACATTTTTCCCTTAAGAAATTAATGCTGGCTGTGAGTACCAGATATCATTCATGGTGCCATGATTGTATAGACCAAAGAAATCACAAGTTCCTGCCAGTGGTTGCTGTGAATTTCACTCAAAAAACATTGTGCCAATTAATGGGAAAATCTTTTTTTCAATAAGGAGATCATAACTATACATTGTACTTCAGATGTGGTTTCATAAATGTTGCGTACAGGTGCAGCAAAACTTTCCTCCTCTTACTTTCCATTTTCCTTCCAATAAAGCACAAGTCCAAATTCTTCACTGCCATCAGCGATGTCTCTCTATTTAAATGATATGTTGTTTTTTAATCTTCCTGCCAAAATGGGCATATTCACATCATCTCACATTCCACTATATCTGTCCACATCCTGTCCATTGTTATGGACAAGACCAAACACCCTCAAAATATGTTAAGAAAATAGCCTAGACCCTAACTTTTTCTTATTTTAAAGGTAAACGTAATGCATTGCATTCCAGCAGCAATCCGATTGGTCAAAATGATCAATTTTAAGTAAGACACAGTTTTTTTACACTACAGTTAAAATACGACAAAACAAAAATAAAATAATTGGCTTAACTGTAACTTTATCGAAATGCTTAACAAAATAGTATATACAACTGCTACTAATTGACTGTCTCAATATGGTAACATATGATAAACACACCCTTGGCAAAGGCAAATTCAGTAAAACCAAATTGTCTCAAATGCAATTCTAGCAGCAGGAAGGGAACACCAATTTTCAGCTGTAACAGAGAGATGAATAAGAGCTTCCACATCCAGCTTCAAGACTCCAACAACTGCAGAAAGCTAAAACTAAAAATCTTGGTTCTGTGCGAGCATGACCCCACAGATTGAGGATGTTTCCATTGTTCCAACTTAAAAAAAAACTCAAGGCCCAGTTTACTTTATTGGCTTTGAGCAGACTGCCCATCTCAACCTTTCTTCATAAAACAAAACAGTACAAAATACACCTTGTAAAGCCATAGTATCATGACACCATATACTTTGGCACTCTATTTGTTATAGCTTGTCAACGCAACATGACCAATTTATTCCTTCTCTTTGCCCCTTGTTTTCTAACCAATCTTTTATCTATGCTATTATTACCCTATACATCATGTGCATTTACTTTGAGCCTTTTGAAATCCAAGTACACCATGTCTATTGGTTCTCCTCTATCTACTGTGTATGTTACTTTACCAATAAATTATTTGATGAAGTAACAGAAAACACTGATTAAAGTACTGCACTCGATCGACTTTGGGAAGTCATTGGACAAAATGCTGCTCTGCAGGGTACTCAGAAGATAGAAATATATGTAACTAAACAGAATGCAGCAGTACGGATAGCCATTGTTCTAAGGGTCAAGGAGAGTTACTACAACTGATGGATGCTTTTCAGATGGGAAAATAATTTGCAGTAATGGCTCCCCATTGATCCCCCCAGTAAGGGTTGATGAGGGTCCATCAGTCTTTTACTCTTAATAAAGTACCTAAATTTGGTTGTAGGAAATAGCATAATAAGTTTGCAGATAATACAGAAATTGTTGAAATATGACACCCCGGCTATAGTCTCTTCCACCCTCCTCCTTTGGGCAGAAGACACAAAATTTGAAAACACGCACCAATAGATTCAAGAACAGCTTCTTCCCCCCCTTAAATTAGTGTTGATCTTTCTTTGCACCTTCTTTGTAGATGTAACACTATATTCTGCATTCTGTTCTATTATCCTAGTGGGTACTTTTATATAAGGGATGATTTGTCTGGTTAATACACAAAACAACACTTTTCACCGTATCTCAGTACATGTGACAATCATAAATCAAATCAATTCAAATCCAATCATTGTGTGGATTACAGTCTTCAGGTAACATAAAGGATACAGTAAAGATTGAAGAATGGCAGATGGTATTCAATTCAGAAAAGTGTGAGGTCACCTCCTCAAAACTCTCCTCCAGGGCCATACAATATCCACTGCTGGGTTCCTGACCTGGAATTCAGCCCAGTGTCAGGGTCAGAACACTGGAACTAAAATTCTACCTAATGTCCAGATTAGCCAGGCCAGAACTTACAAAAGTTACAACGTAGCAGCTTTTAAGACTGTAGAACTATGTTGTCTGTCCTTGGTGTCCAGTCACTAACTCTGCAAATAAACATTTTGTTAGCTGTAAGTGAATGAAATTATTATCCTACTTAACTTGTTTTGTGATTCACAAAATGGTACTTTTGAAATGGTAGGAGGAAAATAATAAGTCTCAATTTGTAAGAATGCCCATTGTCATCTGATTTCCTGAAAGCAGTTATGATGCTTTCATTCAGCATTAGTCCATGCTCCACAATGCCTTTTAACCTACAAGCATGCTTACCGAATAGCTGTTGGGACACAAGTGATATTCACTTCAAACTTAGCTGATTATATTCATGAAAAACTTGGTCAATATCGCACTATACTGACATAGTGAATGCCAAGTGACCACTATATGTGAGTGCCAAAGATGTGCTTCGGGTACCAGACAACTTTGGAGGTGTCCTTCTGTAAGGGCCAGTCAGGGGCCACAGAATGGTTATGGCAAGCAGCATTCGACATAGTATTGCACAGCAATGAGTTTTGGATCTGCAGGCAGAACAAATTGAAGTATTTAATTTTTTTTGTCTACAAATTTGAAATGTGAGTAGGAGGAAAATGCAGAAAAACAAGGCAACAAAAACAATGCACCCTAGCTGTTCACATTGTTGTCTGGGATACCCTTATTAATGGAAGATTCATTGAGGTAATTAGTGGGTCGATGTCACAAGCAGAGGCAACAGTCACAATTTCCATTCCCAATACCACTGACAAAAAGCAATCCTGCTAACAAACAACGAACTCTTTGCACATGTCCCTATCAATTGATGACCTTTTTCTGAACATTCAGGTTAAAAATTGACTTTCTATTCATCGGACAAGGATGGATGAGATGAGAATGTTGTGCCAAATAATAATGACAGGACTTCACAATCAGTGGTGAAGCAATGTCAGTCATCATTTACCTCAAAGAAAGTTGTCCATATCTTGTGATTTATGTAGCATGGATTTTGCCTTTTGTACCTCATATCATGCTGACAGCATATTGACTGTCAAGGCATTCATCTTCAATTTCTCCGAAAACATGGTCTGTACGTTTGGAACATCCATTAATAAAAAGACATATTATCTGATGTTATTCAATGATTCTCCTTTTAATTAAATACTCTCAACCATAGGTGCTTGATGAGGATTACTATCAGGATAGGCATAAGGTTGCATAAGGATGAGGCTGAATGGCACTGCTGGATGATTAATGGGTGATGTGAGTAAATATATTGAAAGGGACAGATCAATGTGCATCCAACACAAGTGGGTGTGAGGAATGACACGATGGACTCGGCTTGATGATTCAGAATGAGAGAGTTGGCTTATGCATATAGCAAAATGTAGGCCAATACACAACTACACTTAACTTTCATGACCAGGTTAGGTCATTAAATCATTTCTTGCTCTGCACTGAACATAGTGACACTATGGTTCTGCTGTTTAACATCTGGAAAACATCAATCATACCTTCTTCATTTCCACCATAAGTTTTCTCCTCTCAATACTGGGAATAGAATGTATCTCCAGTTCTTTACAGACCTCACTACCACATCAAGGGAAGTGTCAGTGAATTGGGGTGCAATCTATGAACATTTAGAATTTGCTCCTCTCTTGTCAACTCCAACATCTTCAAATTACACATTTGGTTTGGCTATTTAAATATTGATGTCAAGATTGTGATATATAGATTCTCACCATTGCAGTATTTTGGTCAGAAAGCTCTCATAAAAGTATGATGAGTTAGCTAATATAGAAAAAATGTCACTGATGGAAATGCTGAACACACCTCTAAGTTCTTCATACAACATCTGACCATTTTCTCTCTGCTATTGGTTTTTCCATATTAATATCAGATATAATACCTCCTTGATATCAAATTTTACAAAATTTGATAGGTACTTATAGGCCTGATTTTATACCTCATATTGGTAGGATGCAAATTTTAACTTGTGTGTGAAACGCATTTTAAATTTTTGTGAGAAGTGTAAGCTTAGAAAAGACAGCTACACATGTGGATTTTACCTTCCAGTATGTGAGAACTGATGTTTACAAACTTAATCCTGCTGTGTAAATAACGATGATTGAGTTTGAAGAGACACGACATGAAATTATTTTTCTCTCCAGGATTACTGGCAATCCACTTGTACACTTTATCAAACTGCAAATCGAATTCTGGATTATCCTGTAAAAGAAAATGCAATGTCAACGGTGAAGTAAATAAAACAGTTACACTGTTCAACATATTCAACTGTAGACAATTTTCAATCACTGTCTAAATGCACACCTAGGGTGTTTTCTTGTAACTTCAGATTTATGGTCCCATCAATCAACACTTCTGGAAAGTCAGAAGTGATATTAATACTGACAACCTGTACTTTTTAAAGGTTTTTTAAAAAATGTAATGAACACAACAGAGCCTTGGGAATCTTGGGAGATGATAGAAGCCGAATCATTGAGAGAACTGCCTTTAGCAGACTGTAGTGGGCTAGAAGTAATTTCTTCAGAGCTTACCTCTTATTGTCCTAAATGGCTGACACCCCCAAAAATGTTAAATTCACTCCAAGAAGCCTCTGATACCCATTGCTTTGTCTCATTCATCACATACTATGATACTGCATCACTACTGACTGCTGTTTCTGCTGTACCGACCCCACTTGGACTGCAATGGCTAATTCAACATCTGCATGATTCAATTCCCTTCACCCCACGTTTCAATCACCACAATATAGTGTTCGACTTGCTTTCTCAGTTTCTTGGCCAAAATCTTGTGAAAACAGCCCGGGAGATGTATTATATCTGGTAACTTTAATAATCTATTAATGATCTCATGACAAAGAATTCTCTCAGGAAGAATGATCACAACAAAGGAATTCACATTCATTTTGAGGGTGAGAAATTTAAATTTGACATCAGTGTTTTAAATTAAAATAATATTGGTTAAATTAACTGGAAAAATAGATTAAAAGGTAAAACAGCAGATACACGATGGCACATATTTAAGGGGTTTCTTCATAATTACCACAGATATATCCTAGTGAGAAAGGAAGATGCTGTGAGAAGAATGAACCATCCATGGACGTATAAGTAAGTTAGTTATGATATCAAAGTGAAAACAATGGCATACAATGCGGTGAAGTGATACTGATAGGCAAGAAGATTCAGAAAACCTTTGAAACCAGATATCCAAAGGAATAATAAAGAGGAATAAAATAGATCTACAGAAAACCATAAAAAGTAGTTGTATTTGCTTTACTATAGCTATTCCCTTCCTACAGAAAAATATGGTTCCACACTGGACGAGAGTGGGGATGAAATAATCATTAACAAGGAAATGGCAGAGTATAACAATGGATAGGAGAAAAGAATAGAAAGTATGAAAGCATAGTGAAGTTCTAATAGTTGGTCTGAACGTGATTCTTGAAATGGTAAATAACTACGTACTGGACAGAGTTTCTCAACATAAAGAAAAAATCTAACTGTAGTAGGGATCAAAATGCAAGTTGAGGCCACAGCTTGAATAGATGGCACAAAGAAATAACAGAGTGGAGGAAAGATAAGAAGCAGAAATCCTCATGACTGTGACGTTTTTGTGGTTGCCCGCAAACTAGAGGATAAACTAATAAGAGCAACAGAACAAAGGAATTAGATAGTTGGAAGAAATTTGAAGTTATTCTTAGTATCAGTAAGGGTAAAGCCAGCAATGTCACATTGGTGTATTGGTATGGAAAAGGCTATTGAAGTTAATTGAAGTTAGCAATTTAGAATTTTTAAGGGCAGCCAAACAATAGACATGTGGGAATAGAATCTCTCACACCCAGAAAAGTCAACTTGAATTTTTCTTTTAGCTCCTTTGGCCATATATTCGTGGGAATGTAGATCGATTGACATAAAAGCCACATTTCTGCAGTGTGAAAAATTCAGACAGCAGTGTTTCTGAAATTACTTGAAGAGGCAAGCAATGCAGAAGGGAAGCTATAAAAACAAGATAAATATGCTTTATGGCCTCAACAAAGCCTTAAGTGTTGTGGTATTTTTCTGTTATATTTGGACTGTTGTGTTTAATACCCTCTTCACCAAATCCAAGTGTCTCTCTGTTTCTTTGAACAACTAAAATAAATTACAACTGAGGGAAATGTCAATTTTAAAATATTGGATTGACTTGAAATGACACCATTTACAGTTATCAGTCCCTTAAAGGGTCAATGCAACAAAAAGCAATCTTTAAAGAAAGCTCATATCTAAATTAAAATTGTATTTTGGGGTAACCCAAAACAGTTCTGTTTGGCTGAAAGTAGGCATATCTCATTCTGTTTTATTGGTATCAAAGAAGGAAACTTCCAAACATCTTCATCATGTATGTTAATGATATTTTTATATATCTGGGATGGTATTTTGGAATTTGAGAAATGTGTTGATATAAAAGATTAGTGTGGAATTTAAGATTAGAAAACAGGTTTCGGTGGCTTTTAAAATATTCCAGTTTAGACATCAGCAGAATATGTCTGGAGTAACTGGACATTCAACAATCCTATTTAGAAAGTGCACTTCCCTTCCTAGTTAATTGTGCAAGGTCATCACAGAAAGTTGACATCTCCTCTAAAGAAGAAACAGAATAGTTGTTAAACTTGATTGGTCAACTGAATTAGTTATGCACTCAAACAAGACTGGATACTAGCTTTGATGTGTTGGAAATAATTACTATGATGAAGCACCCTAAAGGTGAGAATGGTTTAAGGAAAAATAAAACATTTTTGAAAATGGAGAAATGCAGATGTCATGTTTCATCCTTGGGTGACCCAAAGAACGAGTTATTTTCAGTGATGCTACCTATTCCAATCTTCTTGATGGGTCTTTAAGTACAGCACATTTCATAACATTTTTTGGTGGGTATCCCTTAGCCTGAGTAGCTAAATAAACAGAAAGAGTTATTTCAACTACTTTAGCTTCAAAAACACTGGCTCTTGTGAAAACAGTAGTTTATGAGATTCTATTTGCCAAAGATTCTACAGGAAGTTTTATATAAAGCAGTGAGGAGTTGGCCAAAAAGAGGAGTTGAGCCTGGGGAAAAATTAATCATGACCTTCTACAACTGCAAGGCAAGCTCGAGAGATTGATCACCCTGCTCCTACTCCTAATTATGTTCTAAAACAAATGTTCAATAAACAGGAAATCTCCAAGATCTAATAGCTTAATACAAGTGACCACGTATTTAGAAATTGCTGGAAAAGCTCAGCATTTCTGGTAGCATTTGTAGAGAGAAATCAGAGTTAACGTTTCGGGTCAAGTGACCCTTCCTCAGAACCCGGTTCTTTTGATTTTCATCACATATTTGATTGTTTTACGAAAAAGAGGATCTTATACAAAAGATTCTTGGGAGCTCTAATACAGGAGCATTTTGTAATGTAGTACTTGATAAAGTATGTGGAAATGTTGTCTTTTCCCATGATTTATTCTCAAATATTGCTTGAGAGGTTTTGTTCAGAGAGGAAAAAATATCTGTTGAATGTTTACATTAATGTCAAGTACATAACTACATGTACATAGAGTGTACAAAGAGATGTTCACTCATACTTATCTGATGTGAGAAACAATGGTCATGATTGTCCCTGAATGTGCACCTGCAGTTTGTTTTATGAGTCTCATTATTTTTGTGCAGGTTAACCCAAAATACTATTTTAATTTAGATGTAAGCTTTCTTTAAAGGATTTTTTTGTCACGGTGACCCTTTAAGGGGCTAATAAATGTAAAGAATGTTATTTAAAGTCAATCCATATATTTTAAAACTGAGATTCCCCTCAGTTGTAATTTATTTTAGTTTCTGAAAGAAGTAGAGACACTTGAATTTGGTGAGGAGGGTATTGCACACAACAGTCCAAATACAACAAAAGATTAAGATGATTCATAGACTCCCAGGCTTCAAAGAGTCCATGTTCCAGGTTCAGACTGGTTGCAGCCACTTTCCCAATATTTGAAGGGGCTGGTCTTCAAATATTGCTTGCACTTCAGTCCCATGCTCCTGATCTTTATCCATTCAGAGTGGAGTTGGGCAGACTGGGCAGGATGCAGTACCTCCTGGTTAGCCTGCTGCTGGGCCTGGCTATGATCACCAACAATGGGTCCATACCGCAAGGTGTTTAAGGGATTGTTTGAAATGACTGTCTGTCCCCTGTTCTATCATTAAATTCATGCTTGATTGTCGCTGAAGAAAAAGGATGCAGTGTCTATTGGTACATTTAAGATATTTACCAACTGGTGGGTGCCACAAGGGATTGGAGTGCATTATCTCCCTTCTAAAACATTACTTGAATTTAATTAGCTGTTTTATAGAGTCATAGAATCGTACAGCATGTAAAGAGACCCATCGGTCCAACCAGTCTACACCAACCATGTTCACGACTAATCCCACCTGCCTGCGCTTGGCCCATATCCCTCCAAACCATTCCTATTCATCAACTTATCCATATGTATTTTAAACATTGTAACTGTACCTGCATCCACCATGTTCTGTGGCATTCATTCCACACTGTAAAAAAGTTGCCTCTCACAAAGAGCTGTTTTTTTAAAATGCTCTTTTAAAGAACTGTTAATTTGTTTTATTATTTATTTGTGTGCTATTTATTTTTGAAACAGTATAAAGAGACAGTTGCCACACATATTGAAGTTGCCATACATCTCTTCCTGCTACAGCAAAATGCTCGAGTTCTCTCTCTCTCTACCAGAATTTTCTCTTGATGTTCTTTTCTCCTGGACTAGAAAAACATCATATGTGAGACAAATAGGGAGAGAGTGGGAGGCGGATAGAAGAGGGATAGAGGAGAGG
>NC_063345.1:42802509-42832683 GCF_021869965.1 Rhincodon typus
GGCCTGCTGTGTTCATCCAGCCCTGCACCTTGCTGTCTACAATATTCCAGGTGTGGTTTTTCTAAAGTCCTATATAGTTGCAACAAGACATCCCTGCTCTTGTTCTTGAATCCTCTTGCCTTTACTACTTGTCGCACCTTAATGCGGCCTTTCAGAATGACTGGCATCTAAGGATACCTGGGTCTTGTTACACATTCCCCGCTTTCAATTCACAGCCATTCAGATAATATTTTGCCTTGATGTGTTTGCTATCAAAGTAGCTAACATCATGTTTATCCACATTATACTGAATCTGCCATGCATTTGCCCATTCACTTGGCTTATTCAAATCACACTGAAGCATCTCTGCATCCTCCTCACAGCTCACTCTCCCATCCAGTTTTGTGTTATTTTGCAGCCAGGAAACAAACCTTAAACAAAGCAATGGGAATTGCATGACCAGCTAAGAAAATAAATCTGAATCGGTATCCATGAAAAGCAGTGATTATCACCCAGGGTAAAATTGTTCCTTAAAGGAAGGAACGAGATTTGCTTGTTTGTCTATAGAATACTGTAGTGGACTGAAAAGGAATGTAAATGTAGCCCAAAAACAACTCTAATGACACCACAGGTTGGAGATGAGGTGTAAATGAGCAAGAGCATGGAAAAGGTCAGAAATCTAACTTTAGGCATAGCAGGTAAGGAGGTGACTATGAGAAGGGGCAGTCAATACAGGACTGACGGTATTATACTTAAATACATAGAGTTGATGAAATAATGTAAGTGAGCTTGTAACTCAAATTGAAATTGGCAGATACAATCACAGAATCGTGACTACGAGAAGATCAGGGCTGATCCAAGGATTTAAATATCCAAGGATACATTTTCCATCAAAATGACAGACAGATGGGCAGGAGATGGATCAGGGTTGCTATATTAGTAAGAAATTAAATTAAATTAAATCGACAGCAAGAAGTGACAAAGTCATAAAGCATGGAATCTGTGTGGGTAAAGTTGACAAATCGCAAAGGAATATAGACCCTGATGGGGGGTTATGCACAGGCCTCCTAATAGTAGTCAGGATGAGGGGAAGAAAATAAATCAGGAGACAGAAAAAGCATGTAGGAAACGCACTATTACAATAATCATGAAGGGCTTCAAAATGCAGGTGGACTTGGAAAATCAGGTTGGTAGCAGATCCCAAGAAAACGAATTAGTGGAATGTCTATGAGAAAGGGCTAGAGAAGATTTACAAGGATGTTGCCAGGATTGGAGAGTTCGAGCTACAGGAACACGCTGAATAGGCTGCGGCTTTTTTCCCTTGGAGTGGAGGCTGAGGGTGATCTTATAGAAGTTTATAAAATCATGAGGGGCATGGATAGGGTGAATAGCCGAGGTCTTTTTCCCAGGGTAGGGGAGTCCAGAACTAGAAGGCATAGGTTTAAGGGTGAGAGGGAAAAAGATTTAAAGAGGACCCGAGGGGCGACTTTTTCACGCAAAGCATGGTACATGTATGGAACAAGCTGCCAGAGGAAGTGGTAGAGGCAGGTACAATTACAACATTTAAAAAGCATCTGGATGGGTATATGAATAGGAAGAGTTGAGAAGGATATGGGCCAAATGCTGCCAAATAGGACTCGATCTGTTAGGATATCTGGCTGGTATGGACGAGTTGGACTGAAGGGTCTGTTTCTGTGCTGTATAACTTGGTGACTATGAGATTTTTTTTGGAGCAGCCCGTGGTAGAGTCCACTAGGGAACAGGCAATTCTGGATTGCGTGATGAGTAATGAGGCAGACTTGATTAAGGAATTTAAGGTGAAAGAACCCCAAGGGGATTTGAGGGAGAGAAGCTGGAATCAGATGTAACAATATTATAATTGAGTAAAGATAATTACAAAGTAATGAGAAAAGAGCTGGCCAGAGTTGCCTGGAAGGGGACCCTAGCAGGGAAGGAAGAGGAGAAGCAATGACAAGTGTTTCTGGGGATAATTTGGCAGGCACAGTACAAATGCAGCCCAAGGAAGAAGAAACATACAAAGAGGAGGAGGAGGAGGCAACCATGCTGACAAGGGAAGTCAGGGACAGCAGAAAAGCAAAAGAAAAAGCGTACAATGTGGTAAAGATAAGTGGGAAGCCTTTAAAAACCAGGAGAGGATAACTAAGGCAGCAATAAGGCAGGGGAGAAGATGAAATACGAGGGTAAGCTAGCTAGTAATATAAAAGAAGATTGCAAGAGTTTACTTTAGATATCTAAAAGGTAAGAGAGGCATTGGACATTGGATGGCTGGAAAATGAGGCTGGAGAAGGGAACAAAGAAATAGCAAATGAACTGAATTGGCACTTTGCATCATTTTCACAGGGAAATACATCAACAGCATACCAGAACTTTATGAGAGTCAGGGGGCAGAGGTGAGTGTAGGGGCTATCAATAATGAGAAAGTGACTGTCTGTATGGAGTTTGCACCATTCTCCCTGTGTCTGCATGGGTTTCCTCCAGGTGCTCCGGTTTCCTCTCACAGTCCAAAGATGTGCAGGTTAGGGTGGATTGGCCATGCTAAATTACCCGTAGTGTTCAGGGATGTGCAGGTTAGGTGGATTGGTCTTACTAAATTGCCTATAGTGTCCAAGGATGTGCAGGTTAGGTGGGTTAGCCATGGGAAATGCGGGGTTACAGGGATAGAGTACCGGGGGTGGGTCTGGATGGGATGCTGTTCGGACAATTAGTGCAGACTCTATGGGTTGAATGGCCTGTTTCCAAATGGTAGAGATCCTATGAAATCCAACAGGTCTGATAGCATCTGTGGAGAGAGAAGCAGAACTAACATTTTTAATCCAGTATGACTGCTTCAAAAAATTTGTTTTTAGTGTTTCAGGTCTCCAGCACCCGCAGTTTGTTGGGTTTTTTTAATTTAACAGTTCTTTGACAGTTTGGCAGTTCCAATGGATATATGCACTTAATAGGAACTTTCTTATCTGCTTTTAACAGGTCCAAAGAGTATCTGACTATGCCTCCTCCCAAGGGCACCTGATCCATTGCCCCACTGCCCAACATTTCTGGAACTATATCCAGAAGGGTAGCTCAGATTTACAAAAGGGTACCCTTGCTATTCAAAATAAATTCATTGAAACACATCCTCACTGACCTATGAAATCTGGGGCCCAGATTGAGGAGATACCAAAATGAGAGTTAAATAGAGATAACTGATCATATAAATGGCCATCTGTTTCTGTGATCCATGAATGCATGAAGATTAGAACAACCTTAAAGCCACTCCTGAGAAAATATGAAGATGCTCTCAGCACTGGAATTCCAGACTTTAGGAATTTTTACAGGTATCACAGGAAAATCAAAAACAAATGACATAACGCCAGAGGTTGCTGTTGAATTTAAAGATGACTCACGCGTTTTGCGTGCTCTATTTGATACATAATAATGTTTTGTTTTCAATGCACAAACAACATTTGGCACAGTAATAAATTCTATGCTGCAGGATACTTCACAGGAAGTAGGAAATAAATATCGCAAAATAAACAGCAAATGAATGCAGGACAAGATAAACAATCAAGGTGATTCATTTTTTCCAAAATGTAGGTTATCATGAAAAGCTAAGACTTTGCGTAAGATTTTGAAGTAATCGGATTGAAATATTCAATATTTGGTGAACTTTCTCTTCCTTGGTTTGACATGAGCAATGGTGAGGAATATGGAAAAATATGGAGACAATGAGAAAAACACAATCCCAATGTCGAGAAAAAAATCAGCAATTTTTCTTCCAAGCCTTAAATGGCAATTGCAGTCTTTTGCCTTTGAATAGTGACTACCCTATTTCCATGTATTTGCATCTTATTAAAGCACCAACTTACCTTTTTTATATACCACTTCCAATTCTCCACTGCTTCCCCGAGAAATAGATAACACAAATTCTGAACGTGGAAATCAGATCAGGTATCTGGTTGGTACAATTGTTGAGTAGGGTTCAGAAAAGATTTACAACCACGTTGCTGGGACTGGATGGTTTGAGCAATAGGGAGAGGCTGAATGGACTGGGGCTATTTTCCCTGGAGTGTTGGAGGCTGAGGGGTGCCCTTATAGAGGTTTATAAAATCATGAGAGGCATGGATGGAGAAAGCAGGAGAATGGGGTTGAGGAACTTATCAGCCATGATTGAATGGCACAGCAGACTAGATGGGCTGAATGGCCTAACTTCTGCTCTTATGTCTTATGGTCTTATGTGCCGGTTAGGTGGATTGGCTATGCTAAATTACCCATAGTGCTCAGGGATGTGTAGATTAGGTGGGTTACAGGGAAAAGAGGTGGGAGATGGGTTTGGGTGGGATGGTGTTCAGAGGATCAGTGTGGACTTGTTGGGCTTAAGGGCCTGCTCCCACACTGTAGGGATTCTATGATGTATGGACCAGATGGATTACACCCCAGGGTTCTGAAGGAAATGGCTACCAAGATTACAGAGGCATTGGTGGTGATCTTTCAGGAGTCACTGGACTTAGGAAGAGTCCCAGTGGATTGAAAAATGGCTAATATAACACCCTTATTTAAGAAGGGAGGGAGGCAAAAGGCATGAAACTATAGGCCAGTTAGCCTGACTTCGATCAGTGGTATGATTTTAGAGTCCATTATTAAGGATAAGATTGCAGAATACTTGAAAGTGCACTTGAAATCAGGCTGAGACAGTACCACTTCAGCAAGGGGAGGTCATGAATGATAAATCTGTTAGAATTCTTTGAGGAGGTAACAAGCAAGTCAGACAGTGGAGACCCAATGGATGTGATCTATTTGGATTTCCAAAAGGCCTTTGACAAGGTGCTGGTCAGAAGGCTGCTGTATGTAAGGTAACAGCTTATGGTGTCAGGAGTAAGGTACTGGCATGGAAAAATGATTGGCTGGCTGGCAGGGAGCAGAGTGAGGATAAATGTTTTTTTCAGGATGGCAACTGATGACTAATGGAGCTCCAAATGACACAAAGATAGATGGAGGGACAGGTAATGTTGAGGATGTGGGGGGTGGGGGGTGAGGGGGCTGCAGAAGGCCTTGCACAAGCACGGACAGTGAGCAAAGAAGTGGAAGATGGAATTCAATATGGGAAAGTGTGATGGTACGCACTTTGCTAGGATGAAGAGACGTGTAGACTATTCTCTAAAATGGGGAAAGTCTTCAGAAATCTGAAGCACAAAAGGTATCCGGGAGTTCTAGTTCAGGGCTCTCTTAAGGCTATCATGTAGGTTCAATTGGCAGTTAGGAAGGTGAAATAACTGCACAGAGGCTGCTATCCCATCACCAAGTCACCCTTTATTTACATGTGCACAGCACACTGGCTGTGACCAGCCAGCTCAGAGTCAATTCCTGAAGTGAGGGGATTCTGAATCTCCTGTTTATATTTGTCATCCAGCGCTCCCTGAATGGCCCAGGGTAACAACCCCAATCAAGGATCTCATAGTCAATAAGATCCACCTGGTTCCAATCACTATACTCCCCCGGCCTACCCCCAAAGTCTGGGGATGTACGCCTGGTCTTTGTCAGGTAGCTTCTCCTGCGACGTTTTCACCCGAGGTCCAGTTCCTTTGACACAGTGACATGTACCCAGCCATAGCCCATCTCACGTCCGGAGGGCCTCAGGAGAGTTTCTTCATCTTCTTCTGGCAGTAACTGTATCGAGGCTACATCCGTCTCAGACTGAGGTTTACTTGACACTCGACATGACCGGGGAGATCCCAGTTTCTGATAGTCTTTCTGGCTGTTCTCAGGGGCCAGGTATGTATTGCTCCTGCCCTGTTTGCAAGGTAGCAGCTTTCAGGTAGTCCACATGTTTGTTCAGGACTGCCTCACTTATTTGAACTTTGTGTGTCACAGGACTTGACCTCACCTTGTGCCCATGCAGGGCCATTTCCATGGTTCCAGCACCAAACTTCGTCCCCTGCAGTAAACTGTCTCTCTTGCTTTGAGGAAGCGAGTGGCCGGCATTGACGTTCCTGCTGCCATTTCACCGACATAGCCAGGTGCGGAAATACCAGGTTTAACCTTGTGTGGAGTCTTCTCCCCACAAGAAACTCTGCTGGAGCTATCCCCATAGTTCTGTGAAGGTGGTCCTGTATTCGAACAGGAACCAGGATAATTTGACATCGAGTGAAGCTGTAGGCTGTTTCTTTAAGTTTGCCTTCAACATTTCGACTGCTCTTTTTTGGTCTTCCCAGTTATTAACACGTCATCCAGATAAATGGCAATCTGGGGTAGGTCTTGTAAAATGTTCTCCATCATCCGCTGGAAAAGGGCGCAGGCTGATAATACCTCAAATGGCAGTCTTGTATACTGGTAAAAATCCTTATGGGTATCGTGGCGTTCTCCTGCAATTGCTCATCTAGTCGCAACTGCAAGTAGGAATGGCTCATATCCAGCTTCATGAAAGACAGCCTCCCTGCCAAGTTTGCATACAAGTCCTCTATGTGAGGGATTGGGCATTTATCCAGCTGCAAGAAGCCATTTACCATTTGTTTAAAATCCCCACAAAGGCGAACTGAGCCATCAGGCTTCATAATCGGCACGACCGGTGCTGCCCATTCCACGAACTGCACCAGTTTGATGATTCCTTCACTTTCCAGCCTCCTGATTTCCACCTCTACTTTTGCCCACAAGGCAAATGGCACTGGACAGGCTTTGCAAAACCACGAAATTGCTTTCCGGTCAACATATAAAGTGGCTTTGGCCCCGTTGATAGTCCCAAGCCCTTACTGAAAAACTCCTGGGTATTTCATTCGGACTTCACTGAGGCAGCCATTTTCTAGTTGAAAAATGTTGAGGTAATCAAAGTGAATCTTTCTCAACCAATTCCACCCCAATAGACTTGAGCCCGAACCACTTACTACAATCAGTGGTAACTGCACCAACTGCTTCTTATAGGACACCGGAACCAAAGTCGTAGCATTAATCTGTGAAGGTTCCCCAGTGTACGTTCTCAGTCTGGCCAAGGTTTTGCACAAATTTAAGGGTTGGAGTCCAGAGCAAATCTGCTTAAAGACAGATTCTGCAACCACATATACATCTGCGCTTGTGTCAATCTCCATGAGGACCAGGTGACCATTTAACCACACATTAATTTTAGTTGTTACAGAGATAGTAGGAACTGCCGATGCTGGAGAATCTGATATAACAAGGTGTAGAGCTGGATGAACACAGCAGGCCAAGCAGCATCAGAGGAGCAGGAAAGCTGACGTTTCGGGTCTAGACCCTTCTTTTCTGATCGTGGCTGATATGTTTCTCAACCCCATTCTCCTGCCTTCTCCCCCTAACCTTTGAATCCCTTACAATCAAGAACCTATCTATCTCTGTCTTAAATGCACTGAATGACTTGACCTGCAAAGCCCACTGCAGTAATGGGTTCCAGATTACCCACCCTCTAGATGAAAAATTCCTCCTTATTTCAGTTCTAAAAAGTTGTCCATTCTGAGGCTCTGCTCCTCTGATGCTGCTTGGCCTGCTGTGTTCATCCAGCTCTTCACCTTGTTATATTTAATTTTAGTTGGTTGTGATTTGGATATTCCTAAAGAATTTAACTGTTCGAACCCACACGTAGATGGGGTTACCGGGGAGTGCACTCTCCTGGATACCGGCCTATGAGTTTTCTTACTCAAGTCAGGCCTTGAAGGACTCCTTTGCTTTCTCAAGTCCACATACCGGCAGGTACTACAATGGTTTACCAGGCCAGATCCTGAAGAAATTTTTAGCCATTTGACCGAGGCTTGGCTTTGTTGTGGGGTTCTGCTGTTGGCTGGCCTACGGTCCCTTTATTCATGACATGCTCTGTGTGAGGCTCTGTGAGTTGTTTTAACCTCATCAAAAATCCCGTTACAGATTTTCCTGGTTCTTGAACAGTCAAATAAAACTGAAAGCATCTCAGAATTAGAGGAGGTTTGGGATCATTATATTCCTTAGCCAAATCTGTCAACTGTTGGAAGGTTTTAGTGTCTGGTGCATCGGAGAAAGTTAAGCCCCTAATAACTGAGAATTTTGCAGGCCCGCAAGTGGTCAGAATGATTACTCATTGCTTTTCATCTGTGCCAATGTCGTTTGCCCGGAAGAAATATCGTATTCTTTCCACATACTGGGCCCAGTCTTTGATGGCAGGTTCAAATAAGTCAAGTTTCCCAAATAAAGGCATGATGCCAGAAATGCTTACTCCAACTCAAAGATGACTGTTGCGAGGAAATATTCTTTAGGCACATATTTTTACTCCCATTACCACTGAAATAACTGCACAGGGGCCAGTATCCCGTCACCAAGTAACCCTTTATTTACACATGCACAGTACACTGGGTGTGGCCAGGCAGCTCAGAGTCAATCCCCAAAATGAATCTCCTGTTCATATTGGTCAGCCAGGACTGTCTGATTGGTCCAGGTTAACAACCCCAATCAAGGATTGCATAGTTAATAAGATCCACCTGCTTCCCATCACTACAGAAGGCAAACGCAATGTTAATATTTATTTCAAGAGGGTTAGAAATGCAGAGGGGTACTGCTGAGGCTACACAAGGCTCTGGTCAGACTGCATTTGGAATACTAACAGCAGCTTTGGGCCTTGTATCGAAGGAAGGATGTGCTGGCTTTGGAGAAGGTCCAGAGGAGTTTTACAAGAATAATCCAGTGGATGAAGGGCTTGTTGTATAAGAAGCAATACAGGACTCTAGGTCTGTACTCAACTGAGTTTAGAAGGATGACGGGAGATCTTAATCAAATTTATAGAATACCAAGAGACCCGGATACAGTAGACATGGAGAAGATGTTTTCACTAGCAGGAGAGACTAAGACACGAAGGCAGAGCCTCAGAATGGACAACTTTTTAGAACTGAAATAAGGAGGAATTTTTCATCTGGAGGGTGGGTAATCTGTGGAACCCACTACTGCAGTGGGCTTTGCAGGTCAAGTCATTTAGTGCATTTAAGACAGAGATAGATAGGTTCTTGATTGTAAGGGATTCAAAGGTTAGGGGGAGAAGGCAGGAGAATGGGGTTGAGAAACATACAGCCATGATCAAATAGTGGATCAGATTTGATGGGCCTTCCAAACCCATGACCACTACCATCTAGAAGGAAAAGGCAACAGGTACACAGGATTACCACCACCTGCAAGTTTCCCTTCAAGCCACTCACTATCCTCACTTGGAAATATATAACAGTTCTTTCAGTGTTGGTCAAAATCCTGGATCTTCCTCCATAACAGCAGTGAAGGTGTTCCTACACCAAATAGACCACACCTTCTCAAGGACAACTAGAAATCATAGAATCATAGAATCCCTACAGTGTGGAAACAGGCCCTTCGGCCCAACAAGTCCACATTGACACTCAGAACATCCCACCCAGACCCATTCCCGTATAACCCAACTGATTTACACATCCTTGAACACTATGGGCAATTTAGCATGGCCAATCCACCTAGCCTGCACATCTTTGAACTGTGGGAGGAAACCGGAGCACCTGGAGGAAACCCATGCAGACATGGGGAGAATGTGCAAACTCCACACAGACAGTTGCCCGAGGCTAGAATCGAAGCCGGGTCCCTGGTGCTGTGAGGCAGCAGTGTTAACCACTGAACCACCATGCTGCCCAAATGAGATAAGCAATAAATGCTGGCACAATCAGTATTGCTCACATGAATGAATGAATTTTAGAAGTGATCAGGATTTGTTGAACATAATATTGAGTCTGCAAGGTTCTAAGTCACAACTGTAAAAATGAGATGCTGTACCTGAAGCTTACAAGTTCTCAATGAACACTATACTGGACCAGCACAGTGAGGCCAGAGTGGTGTTGAGTTGAAGAAGTAAAATAAAAGGTGACTGAAAATGTGGAATGATATTTCTGCACTAAACATAGATCTCTTGCAAAGTTGTTATCCCAACCTGTGTTTGATCACCCCAATTTTGAGAAAAGCATTGTAAGCAATTGATACATCATACCAGATGGAAAGGAGGAGTTGGGACCTCATGTTGTGGCTGTACAAGATATTGGTGAGCACTTTTAGAATACTGCATACAATTCTGTTCAGCTTTCTATAAGACGGATGTTGTTAATCTTGAGAGAATGCAGAAAAGACTTACAAGGACGTTGCCAGGACTGAAGGGTTTGAGTTACAGGGAAAGGTTGAATAGGCTGGGGCTTTTTTCCTCTGGAGCATCGGAGGCTGACGGGTGATCTTATAGAGGCTTATAAAATCATGAGGGGCATGGATAGGGTGTTTAGCCAAGGTCTTTTTCTCTTTGTAGGGGAGTCCAAAGCTAAAGGGTATAGGTTTAAGGTGAGAGGAGAAAGATTTAAAAAGGACCCAAGGGGTAACTTTTTCACAGAGGATGGTGTGTATATGGAACAAGCTGCCAGAGGAAGTGCTGGAGGTGGGTACAATTACATTTAAAAGTCATCTTGATGGGTATATGACTAGGAGGGGTTTAGGGAGATATTGGCCAAATGCTGGCAAATGGGACGAAATCAGGTTGGTTTGTCTGGTTGGCGCAGATCAGTTGGACTGAAGGTTCTGTTTCCGTGCTGTATGACTCAATGACTATGACTCTTTAAGTGCAAGTACATTGGAAGGAGCTTTTGGAAGTCATTTGTTTCCTCAGGCATTAATAGGGCTTTTAAAGATATGTTTGGAATGTTAGTCTTGAATTGTTGTTGCATTAATCCAAATGATCCGTGCAGTTTCTACTGTAGTTTTCATAGATACGTTGTGTTCAGTTATCAGAATAAGAATTCAAATAAATGATTCAATAGTCAAAAATATATCTTCCTACATAAAAAAGTTCAAAATTATATTTACATAGGATAACAAGTTCCACCACCATTTTGACTTTCCTCACCAGTAAGCTTCAATAGCAGTATCTGTACCAGCAGGTTGTTATCCTTCAGTGAATCCATATGTAACCCACATAATCAGTAGTTCACTTTTGCCACAGGATTGATGGTTCTAAATCATCTCTCAAACTGAGTTAAAATAACAGTCTGGATTACTTGCAATGAAATTATTCAAGAATCATTGAATACTCCCAAAAACAAACAGCAAGGTCTAAAACGGAAACTGCAGACATAAAATTACTCCAAAATTCTCCTTACCAAGTTTGTGGTAAGTTTTCAAGTTTACTCCCCGTTTCGAGCCTGGTAATCTAACTGTTTAACTCAGAACAAATTAATCAATAGAAATGCCTCGGCTAAGTTTTGACAAAATGTAATCTAGCGACTTTCCCAGGATAATGATTTTTCCAAATGGAAAAAGCAATTATTACTCCAAGCAGCTTTTAAATATGTAATGCGTACGTATTGTTTTTGCTGTCAACCTCGTCCATTCTGACCCTTTTAGAATACCAGTTCCAACTTTCAATATGCACATCCTCGGATCAAATACATCTACTGAAAGAGAATATTCAGATTGGAAGACACGTTCCCAACTCTAAATCAGAAAAACAAAGGCTAAACGACTATCTCTTACACTTGGCATTTGGAAGAATGAATGTTAAGTACACTGCGTTATTTTAAAACTACATACATATTGGATGAACAAATAATGGAAAGTATCGAGAGTTTGGGCCGCAGAAAAGTCTAAAAGTAAAACTTTTCCAAACGGGGTTCGCATGATGCACCTTTGCCCACAGCGTGAAATCTCAAACCGGTCACGAACAGCTCTCTATCACCAACTGCTTAGTGTACGCACCTGCGGCGCACAAGATACAGTTTTTCCGCTTCTTTCCAGCTTTCCAGACGAAGACCAAGCCCAACAACCTCTCCTCCTGCGGTGTGAAAACATCCTTTTGCAACTGGTTCCGAATAGCAATCATAGCAGATACAAAAAGGAAGCAAATGGTTTCCTCCCGTTTTCTTGAAATTCAATCCAGGAAGTCACAACACCACTGTTTCAGATAAGATTTAACTAAAAGTACAATGCACACAACAAGAACGACAAATGTTCTGAGCGATTCTCCAACTAATGGGAAATCATATAAATAGGTTGCAATCTATTCCCAAAAAAGAAACAGTCCCTCCAGCTCACAAGGCCTTCCCCGTTTCTATCTCACCAACTGACAGATTTCCTGCCAACGGAAGCGCGAGGGAAACAACGCGCGTGCAACCCGGCACTTTGAGCCAAACCGAGGCTCGGCCTCAGGCATCGGGCTCCGCCCTCTCAGAGACAGCCCACCCTCACAAGCGCCCAACCCCCTTCTGACGTCCCACACCCTCCGATGCCCCGCCCCACTATTTGCGTCCTCGGCGGACAGCCGTTGGCTTTAGCAGGTGTGCGTTGTCAGCTGGTCTGTTTTGCTTAACGGTCTCGCTTCCCGTCTCATTTAAAAATAAAAGGTGTACCAAACTCGCAGGTGATCCGGACGGGGTTGGTATCATTCTCTTGCTCTCGTTAATAATATAAGAATCCTCATATATGAACAGCTATGTTCATGTTCGTCCTGAGGTAAATTCCTTTTTGTTTGCTTTAACATAAAACAAGTGATTCTAATCACACTTGACGGGTTGGGGAGTGGGTAATGGTGGTGGGGTGAGGGGCGCTGTGTGGAGTTGGTCGCTGCAACCAGAAGAAGTCACCGGATTCGAAACGTTAACTGTGTTTCTGGCTCCACAGACGCTGCCAGACTAGCTGAGTTTCTGATCTCCTGCATCTGCAGTTCTTTGTTTTATTTTAGGATATAAACAAAATCTTGGATTTCCCCGCCTCAATGTCTGTGGATACTGAGAAGACGCCAACTGTACCTGTTCTTCTGATAGCGTTGGTAGACGAGGCCAGTAGGATCTCCCTGGCTGCCGGGAATGAAATCCCAGAGCTGGCCAGAGCCAAAGGTTTCAGCTGCAATGGTCTCCCAAGACCACCTGTACGGCTTCTGACTTAATACTGTGCCGAGCCGAGCATGAGCTTTTGGTTTAGTAGTTACACAAATCTGATACCATCACTCTTCTCCAATATGCTTTATTCTGCCATCTGTTTTTACCACAGCACTCTGCTATTCTCCTCTCTCTACTTTCTTCAGTTTCTCTGATTCTTTTCCACTTCATCCTCACCCAAACCTACAAGTTCTCAAAACTTTCCACCACTGCCATGCATTCAGATCCTGTGTAGACCAGCTGGTGGAAGTGTTCGCTGACATCTTCAACTTCTCCTTCTACAATCTGAAGTCCCCACCTGCTTCCAGAAGACCACCATTATTCCAGTACCAAAGAAAACACATGCAGTGTGCATCAGTGACTACTGCCCAGCGGCTCTGACCTCTATAATCATGAAGTGCTTCGAGAGGTTAGTCTTGGCCCACATCAACTCCAGCCTCCCAGCCTGCCTTATTCCCCTGCAATATGCCTACCGGGTGAAACAGGTCCACAACGGATGCCAATTCCCAAGCCCTTGACTCATTTCTGGAACATATGGATAACAAGGACACTTGTGTCAGGCTCCTACTCATCAAATACAGTTCTGCTTTCAACACTATAATCTCTCCCAGACTAATCTCAAAACTCCAAGACTAAGGTCTCGGTTCCACCCTCTGCAACTGGATCTTTAGCTTCTTGACCCACAGACCGCAATCAGTGAAGATAGACAACAGCACCTCCACCATGGTAATCCTCAGCACTGGTGCCCTGTTTGGATGTGTATTTAGCCCTCTATTGTACTCCCTTTGCACCCATGACAGTGTAGCTAAATTCCATCTATCTGTTGATGATGCCACTGTTGTAGGCCGGATATCAAACAATGATGGAATATAGAAAGGAGACAGAGTGCTTGTTGTCATGGTGCAATGATAACAGTCTCTCTCCGTCAATGTCAGCAAAACAAATGAATTGATCATTGACTTCAAGAAGAAAGGATGAGGACACATCCGACCTACATCAACATAGCTGAGGAGAAGAGGTTTGTGAGTGTCAAGTTCCTAGGAGTGACCATAACCAACAATCTGTCCTGGACCTTCCACGCCAATGTGACAGTCAAGAAGACACAACAATGCCTCTTCTTCCTCAGGCAGCCAAGGAAATTTGACATGTCCAACTTTTACAGATACACCATAGAAAACATTCTATCCAGGTGCTTTATAGCTTGGTATGACAACTGCTCTGCCCAGGACCATAAGAAACCATGGAAAGTCGTGTGCACAGCCAAGACCATCATGGAAAACAGCCTCTCATCCATGGACTCTATTTACACTACACGTTGCTGCAAAAAGGCTGCCAACATCATCAAAGACCCCTCCCACCCCAATAATACCCTCTTACAACCTCTTCCGTCAGGAAGAAGATACAGAAGCTTGAAAACACGCACCAACAGGTTCAAGAACAACTTTGCCCCTGCTGTTATTAGACTGTTGAATGGACCTCTCCAGTTTCAAATCTAATGTTAATCTTGCTTTGCGCACCTCCCGTGCAATCGTTACCTTGTATGTCTTGCTCTGTCTAAGCACTGTATAATTTGCATGACCTTGTTTGCTATAATCTGCCTGTATTGCAAGCAATACAGAACTTTTCACTGTATGTAGGTACATATGACAACAAAAAATCAAATCAAAATTAAGGCCAGACCTTTCAGGAGAGATATTGGGAAGCAGTTCACACACAAAGGATTGTAGAGGTTTGGAACTTTTTTCCACAAATGGTAGTTGATGCTAGTTCAGTTAATTTTGATCCTGAGACAGATAAACCTTTGCTAAGTAAAGGTGTTAAGGGATATGGGTGAAAGGCAGGCATCTGAAGTTAGGCCTCAGATCTCCCATAATCTCATTGAATGGCAAACAGGCTCAAAGGGCCTGAATGGCATACTCCTGCTCCTATATTCCCTATGTGTTCCTTAAACTCATGTCTTCAGCAGACTTGTGCAATGTCTTCCTTTGTGACTCCACAATAGCTTCTGTTTCTGGAGTTTTCTTCTAATGGCAGAGGACTAGGAGTCCTCACCAAAGCTCATCCACTCCAACAGCTTTTCTTTCTTCATCTCTCTCTTTATTTTCCTTTCATTTCCTTTAGTTCTTTAGTCTTTAGAGCTTGGTGATGGAGGCTTCAAGGCAACTGGTCACGGTCGGAGGCATCACGTCTTCAACAATGTCTGAAGTGGTACCAGAGTAGGACTCTGCAGCAAGGTGGCCAAAGTGGCAAAGGAGATCGGCAGGATGGGGCCACTCAGGGCTACTTTTCAATGCAGACTGAACAGAGTCTGGTAATGATAGTGCGTCTGTTTTTGGGATGTATTCTCTGAATCAGCCAGCACTTTGCCTGAATTCTTCTGGATTGTTCTGACTTTGTGTTACTGGAATACTGTTGCCACAGTTCACCTCCAGGATTTAAAGACCTCATTAGATGCATATCTTTAGGCATCCCACCATCATTCTCAGAACAAATCTAAAACAAAACTGGAAAACGTGTCTTTTCGTTTTTAACACGCAAAATAAAAATATAGCTTCAACTTCTGTACATTCTTCTTCCACTTCAGAACCCAAGCTCTCAAATAATAATATGTTATGAACCTTCATCGTATAGTGCATCCATTCATAGAGAGCAGAGGATTTGGTCACCAGTGTACATCAAATTTGCAAGAGGCATAGGAATTGCAGTTGCAGTTGCAGTTGCAGTTGCAGTGCCTCTGGTTCCAGAATATGATGAAAGAAGAGTTCAGGCTGCAGGCAGGGAAAGCTCTGCAAAGAGGAAAGAGGCCCTACCTAGCAAAAGCTTTCTACCTCTATCCCACCTCAGCCACAACTGAGATAACTGTGATTCATCAAGAAAGTGGTCACAGAATTTTTACACTCCAAGAGGATCTGTAGCCTTGCATCTTGGTGAAGGCAGCACTACTAATGGCTGTAAAGGTCAGTTTTATGTGAATGAGTTATCTCCCGTGAACAGGCAACATAGCAAACTCCTCTCAGTCTGCCATCTTTGTCACATTCAGAAAGTGATGGAAGTCCATTATGCTGAAAGGGGAGGATGAATAGGAATATGGATTAGGCAGGGTAGGAGGTTTAACCCAATGGTATAATAAAACCATTGACTGCATGCATTTGGCACTGCTGGTTCCACAGCAATGGGGACAAATATAAAAGCCAGAAGGATCATCATTATTATGTGACTATGTGTAAAGGAAAATAATGCTAATAAATTTGTGCCATCTTAGCAGCAATTACAATGTCTACGGCCTGAGACAGTTTGCCATTTCCTCCATTTTCAGTCTTCCAAGAAGGAATAGAGAGTGGGCAAGGGTCTGTTTTGTTAATATGTGACTAATGATTCCTCTTCACCACTACCCCATGCAATGGCAACAAGTGTATGGTGAAAGCCATCGGTGTTCTTAAGCAAATATTCTGCTTTCTGGACTGCTTGTGCACTGTGGAGTGTGACTCTGATGTACTTGTGGTCTTTTGAATGCACCATAACCTTTCCATACTGACAATGCAGCCATTACCATCAGACTTCCTGATGTCACCTTGGGAAGAGGAAGAAGAGAGAATGCAGCTAGGGTCCCTTTGTTCTGGAGACCCTGAACTACCCGTTGCCTGCCACTTCAATACCCTGCTCCCTGCCAACATCCCTGTCTCTGGCTTGCTACAGTGTTCCAGTGAAGCCCAACGGAAGCTGGAGGAACAACACCTCATTTTCCGCTTAGGGACCCTACAGCCCTCCAGACTCTCACACCAGGCCTTGTTACCACATAGCCTGCTATTACACACCCCCTGTTGTTAGTCACTAACAGTCCCCATTAACAACTACTCACCCTCCCAGCCTGATCGTTAGCAACTCCTTTATCTGTCCAACTACCTTTCTCTCTCTTTGGGCTCTATCCTATCGTTTACTCCCTACCCCACCCACCTCCCTATTTTCTGCATATAAACTGATCTTTTCCCAGCCACCGTCAGTTCTGAGGAAGGGTCACTGGATCCAAAACATTAACTCTGTTTTCTCCTTCACAGATGCTGCCAGACCTGCTGAGCTTTTCCAGCAACTTTGTTTTTGCCCCTTTGCTCTGGGATGGCAGTTTGGGATTGGGTTCCTAGATGTCTGTTCCCCTCTGGAATATCCATTTAGCATCTTGCCTCCAACATTGCTCATTCTATCACAGCACCCATTTGGCCATGATCTTCCAATAAAGTTTTACCAACAATAATATTTCTGTAATATTTTTATACATAAATATATCCTTTTCTATGTTGGAGCTTTAATCCTCCATGCTCCTTGTCAGTGAAGGTAGGATGCCTAGCAGGCCTACTAATGTTCTAAGCATCTTAACGCACATCCTCATCTGCATTCTATATTCCAGTGCCAAACAATTTATGTGAATCACCTGTCATAAAATTTGTTTGTGACCCCACCCTCTGATGAACTGGCACACAATTTTCCCCCCAGTTCTGCTGCAACCCAGTCATGCTCAGTTACAAACCAAGTGCTCTTCAAATTCTGTACTATATTAGCCGCTAAAGCTTCTGCAATGAAGTTTTTTTTGCTGCAGGTGTCAGATCAAGTGCTGGCCTTTCTTGATCATTGGTATTATGTTAACCGCTCCCTCTTGAGGCTGCAAAAGTGACTGTTGGGTACCTGAACGCACAAAATTAGAAGGGGAAGGGTAATTGAGGGAAGGAGAATTTGGGAGGAAATCAAATCTGTGCACCTGTAGTTGTACCAGGCAATTTACCTGAGATATTAAGCTAAAAGTGAGGTGGGAGTGGAGAAAGTATGTAAGACTGTAACATTGTGCCATCCTCAATATTCTTGATGCCTGTTACTATTGTGGGGTTTGTAGATAAGATCATTATGTTTTAGGATGATGACTTGGTTCACTGTATTTTGACACTGTAACTTTAAAGTTAAGATAGATGAAACGGCTATTTTGACATGTAATAAATTTGTTCCTGGTGATAGTTCTACTGGCTTACCTCGTGGTTTTATTATAATTTATAAATTGAATTGTCTTTGAGACTGAGTTATGGTCCACTAAAGGTGTGCCACTGTTGTTTTTGGAAAGAAGTCAAGAGATCGAACATCGCCTAAACCTTGGAAACAGTGCAGGATTGAGGAAGTAGAGTGGTAGACTTGCTGGAGACAGACCAAGACATTAAGGGTAGTGGTTGCGAGAGGACTCCTGTTGTAGTTGATGCTGGGGAAGTGGGAAGTGGGCCGAAACTGGTGGTCATGAGGGGACTCAGGCTGCAGCCAATGGCTAAAAAGTTCAGTACTCAAACTCGTTACAGAGAACATTCACCAAGGGGACTCAGGCTGTGAGTGGCTACTGGCTACATAGACTCGAGCAGTGGGAAAACAAATGGCGGGCCAATTTGGAACAATGTGACAGTTTGACGAAGAGACAGAAAGTTGGATTCTGTACACTGAACATTTTAATGCTTACTTATAGGCAAACAGAATGGCTGAAAACTTCATGGTACATTTTTTGATCACCATTGGGAGCAAGACCTTCACCTTTGTAAGGAGATTAGTGCAACCAGAGAAACCAGCTGAGAAGATGTAACAAGAATTATGCGAAGCATCAGAAAGTCATTTTGCAACAAGCCACTGATGATTGTGGAACATTTCCATTTTTATAAAAGGGCATAACAGCCCAATTTGTGGTCAGCTTAAAGAGGTTAGTGGAACTTTGTGAATTCAGAGGGTTCCTCAAGGATGCCTTGTAGAACTGGTTGGTTTGTGGCATCCAAAATTAAGCCATTCAATGGAAGCTACTAACAAAGAGAGACCTGGATTTAAAGGCAACTTTCAAAATCACTCCCTCAATGGAGTTGACAGCCAGCAAAGCAATGCAGTTGGGTGTCAATGTCAGAGTGGATAAAGACGTGTACATTCAGCAGACTGCATTACCAGTTGCAAAATGCCACAATGTGGCAAGTTTGGCTACAAGGAGACAACACAGTGGATTCAAGAAGTCCAGTGCCGAAAATGTAAAAAAGTGGATTCAAGAAGCCCAGTGCCGAAAATGTAAAAAAAAAGTGGGCCAACATTGCCCGTTACTACTCAACAAGAGAAGGTACATTAAAAAGAAACAATCCTGAGGACAAGTCATAAGGTGTATGTTGCCAGCCAGGAAGTAAACAGGGAGTCATCTGGGTCTGTGGAAGAAGCACATGGGCCAGAGTCAGCAGAGATTTGCATCCAAAATGTAGAATCATAGCAACCCTGCAATGCAGAAAGAAACCATTCAGCCCATTAAGTCTGCACCGACTCTCCAAAGCGTATCTCACACGATAGCTGTAACCCTACATTTACCATGGCTAATCCACCTATCTTTGGACAGTATTGGGCAATTTCATCATGACTAATCTACCTAATAAATGCACCTTTTGACAGTGGGGGGTAACTGGAGTACCCAGAGGAAACCCAAGCAGACACTGGGAGAACGTGCAAACTCTACAAGGCCAATCACCCAAGGTTGGAATTGAACCCAAGATCCTGGCATTGTGTCCTACATGCCACACAATGTTTTGCGTAAACATCTTGCTGGTATGGGGTAAGCTAGGTTCTTTCCAAATTAGAGGGGAAGATAGTACAGATGGAAGTGGATACAGACCTAGCTGTGTCTCCGATTGAGTCTATGTGGAGAAGTGAAGGGCATTACGACAAGCCTGCCAAGATTACACTATGAACATACATGGAACAAGTGATGCCACTGAGGGACAATGTACTGATAAAAGTGCAGTTCAGGGACCAGTGCACAGAATTTAAATTATACATGGGAAAAGGTGAATACCCTATATTATTCGGACACTCCTCATTCCCAAAATTAAAGTTGAATTGATGCATGGTTAATAGACTGGCAGACTCAAACATGAATTTGCAAGAATTCCTGGAGAACTATAAACATGCCTTCAAGCAAACTCTGGCGGGAATGAAAGGAGTCAAAATGAAAATACAACTGAAACCAGAGACTTGTCGGAAGAGACTGAAGGTGCGTCCAGTACTGTAGACCATTTTAAAGTTTAAAGTCGAGGAGGAACTGGAATGGCTGGTGAATGTGAGAATGTTGAAAACTGTAACCATCAGTGAATCAGTCATGGCAATCATTCTGGTCTTAAAAGCAGATCACGCAGTGAGGATTTATGGTGACTTTAAGGTCACAGTCCTTAGTACAGATCCACTCATAGGAAATTTTTGATTTATTATTGTCATGTATCAAGATACAGTGAAGAATTTGGTTTTCCATGCTATCCAGACAAATCATACCTTACATAATTATGTCAAGTGTGCTTTTTTGACTGTAGCGTCATCATGTATGGACCAGGATAGATCGTTGGTGATATTTACTCCCAGGAATTTGAAGCTCTTGATCACCTCCATCTCAGCCACATTGATACAGAGAAGAATGCATCTTCCACTCTGCTTCCTGAAGTCAATGATCAGCTCCTTTCATTTTGCTGACATTGAGGGAGAGATTGTTGTCTTTATACATACCACTAAGATGTCTATCTCCTTCTTGTACTCTGTCTCATCCTTGTTTGAGATCTGACCCACTATGATGGTGTCATCAGCAAATTTGTAAATTGAGTTAGAGCTGAATTTAGCCACATGGTTGTTACTGTATAAAGAGTATGATAAGGGGCTGAGTACGCAGTCTTGCGAGGCACTAGTGTTGAGGATTATTATGGAGGAGGTCTAGTCACCTATCCTTACTGATTTGTGGTTTGTGAATCAGGAAATCAAGTGTGGAGTGCAGAGAGGGGAACTGAGTCCTAGGTCTTGGAGTTTGGAGATGGGTTTTGTTGGAATTATAGTGTTGAGGGTGGAACTAAAGTCAATAAGTAGGAGTCTGACATAAGTGTACTTGTTATCCAGATGTTCCAGGCATGAGTGTGGGGCCAGAGAGATGACGTTTGCTGCAGAGCTATTGCAATAATAGGTGAATTGTCATGGATCAAGGCAATCTGGATGGCTAAAGCTGACATGTGCCATACTAGCCTCTCGAAGCACTTCAATAATGATGGATGTCAGAGTCACCAGATGGTAGTCATTAAAGCATGTTGCCTGATTTTTCTTTGGCACTGGGATGATAGTAGTCTTCTTGAAGCAGATCTGATGTCTGCATGGGTGACTATGGGTACAGGTGAACCCAAGGCTGATGGGGCAGATGGCACTATTTCACTGACCTTCTGTTCAAAATGTGCATAGAATGCATTGAGTTTGTCAGGGAGGGATGCATTGTCCGCAATTCTACTCAACTTCGCTTTGCAGCCTGTTATACCGTGTAAGCTTTGCCACAGTCGATGTGTGTTAGTGTGTTTTGTCTCAGACTTGAATTTCGTCTGGTATTGCCTCTTAGCATCCTTGATGGCTTTGTGAAAATCGTACCTAGGTTTCCTGTATAGTATCACCCGACTTGAATGCCTCAGACCTGGACTTTAGTAGGGAGTGGATCTTCCGATTCATCCATGGTTTCTGGTTGGGGGACACTTGGATTAACTTCTTTGGCATGCAGTCCTCTAAGTACTATTACTGATTTAGGTTGGCTGCTGAATTCTTGAATACAGACCAGTCAACCGTCTTAAAGGAGTCACATAGGAGCTCGTTCGTTACCTCAGACCAGCATTGTACAACTTTCTGTACCAATCCTCATGCTTCAGTTTCTGCTTGTAAGCTGAGAGAAGAACACAACTTTATGGTTTGATTTACCAAAATGTGGGTGGGGGAATGGAGCGTTAGGTGTCTTTGATCATTGTATAGCAATGGTCCAGGCTGTTTGGGCCTCTGGTGGGACAGCAGATGTGTTGATGGTATCTTGGAAGTGCACTCTTAAAGTTTGTGTGGTTGAAGTCACTGGCTACAATGAACAAGACCTCAGGGAATGCTGTATCAGGCTATTTGTAGTGGTGAATGTTTCATCAAGTGTGCTCTTCACTTCCGCATAGAGTGGAATGTGAACTGCTGTCAGGAAGCAGAAGTAAACTCCCATGGCAGGTAATAGGGATGATACTTCACCTTTAGATATTCTAGGTCTGGGGAGCAGTAACTCACCAAGGTCATCACGTCTGAACACCAAGAGGTGTTGATTAGGAGTCAGACTCCCTCTGCCCTTTGCTTTGTCTGAGGATGAAGTGCAGTCCATCTGATGGATTTAGGAACCTTCATGCTGTAAAACACAGTCAGGTGAAGCAGGAGTCAGCCATGTCTCTTTAAAACAGCACACAGAGGACTTATTCAGGGACAAAATCAGAAATTGCTGGAAAAACTCAGCCAGGCTGAAGCATCTGTGGAGAGAAAGCAGAGTTAATGTTTCAAGTCTAGTGACCCTTCTTTAGAACTGGTTGTAGCTAGGAAAAGGTTGATATATGCTGAAGGTAGGATGGGGGAGCTGGGGAAAGGAGCAAATGATAGGTAGAGACAGGCTCAAAGAGAGAGAAAACAGTTTTGCAGATAAACAAATAGGTAATGGCCAACCTGAGAAAGTGAATAGCTGCTAATGGGGACTGTTAGTGGCTGATAATGGTTTGCTTGTAGTTGAAATCCATGAGATGACAGACCTCAGTGTGTGGTGGTTTGGGTAGGGACATGGGAGAAGGTCTTCAGGCCCTCAAGGTATTGAACTTGATATTGAGTCCAGAAGGTCAGTGTCCCCACATGGAAAATGAGGTGTTGTTCTTCCAGCTTATGCTGAGCTTTGCAGAAGCACTGTAGCAAGCTTGAGACAGCAATGTTGGCCAGGGAATAAGATGGTGTGTTGAAATTGCAGGCAGTCGGATGCTCGGGATCGTTCTTGCGGACAGAACACAAGTGTTCCAAAAAACAATCACTCAGTTTGCACTTTGTCTCCCCAATGTAGAGCAGCCTATTCAGTGGACTGAAATTCTTGAAAATGAATGCGTCACATGCCTACTTTTGAAGGAATCTCAGCTGCTGCTGACAGTAGTGACACACTAGGGATCTTTCCACCTAAAGCACCTTCAAGTCAGTGCTGGCAGTATGCCAGAGGGCCGTGGGCCAGATTTTAAATGAGTTGCCATTGTCCAGTGTTATCTGGACAATGTTTGATTTGATTTGATTTATGATTGTGACACGTATCAAGATATAGTGAAAAGTATTGTTTTGCATGCTAACTAGACAAATTATACCTTACATTAGTCCATGAGGAAAATAGAACAGAATGCAGGATAGAGAGTTACAATTACAGAGAAGGTGCAGAGAAAGATCAACTCTAATATATGAGAGTTTCATTCGTAGGTCTAATAACAGTGGGAAGAAGCTGTTCTTCAATCTGTTGATACGTGTTTTCAAACTTTTATATCTTTCACCTGATGGAAGAGGGTGGAAGAGAGTATAACTGGGGTGGGAGGGTTCTTTGATTATGTTGGCTTCTTTCCCAAGCAGTGGGAAGTGTAAACTGAGTCAATGGAAGGAAGGCTGGCTTTCATGATGGACTGGGATGCGTTCACAACTCTCTGTAATTTCTTGTCATCTTGGACATAGCAGTTGCTATACCAAGCTGTGATGCATCTGGATTAGATGTGTTCTATGGTGCATCTGTACAAATGGGTAAGAGTTATTGTGGATGTGCCAAATTTCCTCAGCCTTCTGATGAAGTAGAGGTATTGGTGTGGTTTCTTGACTGTAGCATCGATGTGGATGGACCAGGCTAGATTGTTGGTGATATTTACTCCCTAGAACTTGAAATCTCAATCACGTCCACCTCAGCACCATTGATACAGACAGGGGCATGAACTCCATTCCACTTCCCGAAGTTGATGACCAGCTCCTTCAATTTGCTGACCTTGAGAGAGACAGTGTTGTCTTTACACAATGCCACAAACTGTACTCCTTGTTGTTTGAGATCGACCACTATGGTGGTGTCATCAGCAAATCAGCGAGGCACTGGTGTTGAGGATTACTGTGGAGGAGATGTAGTCACCTATCCTTGCAGTCTGTGGGTCAGGAGATCGCATTTGGAATTGCAGAGAGGGGAGCAGACTCCTAGGTCTCGGAATTGGAGATGAAGGAGTCTGACATAGGTGTCCTTGTATTCAGATGTTCCTGGGTGAGTGTGGGGCCAGGTAGACGGCGTCTGCCAAAGACCTACCGCAACTGTAGGTAAAACTGTAGTGGATCAAGGCAATCTGGGAGGTTGGACCTGATGTGTTCCATTACTAACCTCTTGAAGCACTTCATATGATGGATGTCAGAGGCACCAAGTGGTATTCATTAAGGCACGTTGCCTGATTTTTCTTTGGCACTGGGATGATAGTGATCTTCTTGAAGTGGGTGGGAACTTCACATTGTAGTAAGGAAGGTTAAAGATGTCTGCAAATATGCATCAGCTGGTCTGCATCGGATCTGAGTGCATGGCTGGGCATTCCATCTGGGCTAGTCACATTCCACGCAATCACTCTCAAGATGGCAAATCTACGTCTGCAACTGTGACTGTGGTTATAGGTGGACTCGAACCTGATAGGGCTGGTGACATCATTTCACTGATCTTCTCTTCAAATTGAACATAGAATGCACTGACCTCATTGCGGGAGCATGCATTGTCAGCAATTCTACTCGACTTAGCTTTGTAGTCCATTACATCCTGTAAGCTTTGCCATGGTGTGTTGGTATGCTTAGTCTGTGACTTGAATTTAGTCTGGTATTGTCTCTTGGTGTCCCTGATGGCCTTGCAAATATCATACCTAGATTTCCTGTAAAGGTCAGGGTCACACGACTTGAACGCCTCTGACCTAGACTTCAGTAGGGAGTGGATCTTTCAAATCATCCATGGTTTCCGTTTGGGAAACATTCAGATTAACTTCTTTGGCACACAGTCCTCTACTTATTTATTGAGGAACTCTATGACGGTAGTGGCATACTCATTTAGGTTGGCTGCTGAGTTCATGAATATGGACCTGTCCACTGATTCAAAGCAGTCACGTAGGATCTTATCTGTTACCCCAGACGAAAATTGAATGACTTTCTGTAACAATCCTCATGCTTCCGTTTCTGCTTGTAAGCCAGGTGAAGGAGCACAGCTTTTCAATTTAGCAAAAGCTGGTAAGGGATTGAGCAGTAGGCATCTTTGATGGTCATGTAGCAATGGTCCTGTGTGTTTGGGCCTCTGGTGGAACAGGAGATGTGTTGATGGTATCTTGGCAGCATACTCTTGAGGTTTGCCTGGTTGAATTCACCGTCTACAATGAACAAGATCTTGGAGAGTCCTGTATCAAGGCGATTTGTAGTGATGTACATTTCATCAAATGTGCTGTTCACTTCCACATAGAGTGGGTTGTAAACTTCTGTCAGGATAGCAGAAGTAAGCTCCTGCAGCAGGCAGCAGGGACAATACTTCACTATTAGACATCTTAGGTCCAGGGAGCAGTAACTTGCCAGAATGATCACATCCAAGCATGAAGAACTATTGACCAGGAGGCAGAATCCTCCGCCCTTTGCCTTGGCTGAGGATACGTGCAGTCCATCCGATGGACTGAGAAGCCATCAGGTTGAAAGGCAGTCAGGTGAAGCAGGAGTGAGCCATGTCTCTGTAAAACAGAGAATACAGCAGGCTCTCCATTGCCTTTGGTAGATTAGCCTAGCTTTAAGTTCATTCAGCTTGTTTTCCATAGCTCGGATGATTGCGAGGTGTGTGCTGGGGAGGGGATCTTGAAACTGCATTGTTTCAGTCTCATCTGTAGGCCAGTGCGTCTCCCACATTTCCTGGATAAGTAGCTGCTTCTGGTTGCCCCAGGAGTTGGAGTGAATGGTCTGCTGTTCCGGAAGGTATGTGGCTATGCAATCACGCCCCCAGGTTCTCTGGTGGATCTTGCTTGCAGTCTAGTTGTGCCTTCATGTCAGGTCTTCACATGTTCGAGTGGGACATTGGGCCCATATTGGGGTCAATTCCATGGAATTGGGTTGCTGATCAACATCTGGTTCGGGTCTTTGTGAAGCCAGTAAGCGGTTGGTCACTTTGTTTAGTGGTCGCAGTTCTAATGTCAGCAGTCAGGCCCCGTTGGTTCACACTGTTGGGTGGTCTGTTCTTCGCCAGGTCAGACTGGTTGTTTCCAGCGGTCAAAAGATCGACAGACATGTAAGCAGATTTAAAAGAAAATTGTTAATAATTCTGACAGACTTACAGTAGAGATTTAAAAGAGTAGAATGATTATGTAAGATGTGAGGGGATGATCTGTTTAGAAGGGCTTGAAGAGTGTCACCACACCCCAGTGCTATCTTGGAGATCAATCAATTTTGGAGATCAATTTTTACCACTGGCTCCTCAGAAGACTAGCATTTGAAAAATATAGATTAAACCCTGAAAACGGGAACAATAGCAACAGCAGCAATACAAATAGCTGCAGAACAGCAGCCTTCTTCTTGGCCACCAGCTATTCCACAGGACTAAGGTTATTGAGTGCAAAGCCCTAGTTCACAGGAGGTGATACCTGCAACATAGAGTATACAAGCAGAGGATAGGTTTCCTGCACCTGGCTGAGCACCAGTACCTTGAGAGGTACAGAATGCTTGTTGCTGATATTGGCAGAGTCTTTAGAGAAGATTTCCTGCTTGGTAAACAAATGCCTGCATTGTTAGTGGTGATCAAGACTATCAGAGTTTGCAGACGTCGAAAGTTCATGTCTGCTTGCAAATGCATGTCTCTTCAAGATTCCTCAGAGTTACATTGGTGTGTTCATCCTGCACTAATCAGGTTTCCCACAAATACTATTGCTATTTTAAACAAAAGTCACACATGATCATTGGAGATGAGGGATATTTTTCAAAGTCCACGAAAGCCACATGAGCGCAAGAGTTGTAAACAATCAAAATACTGAAAATGTATCTTGAAGGCCTGGACAGATGTTCAGTATGCACCAGCCAGGATTTCAGTAATGGTACAACATTGTACCTTGTACAATATTGTCCAAAAGCATGGTGATGAAAAAGCTTTGGAGGAGGAAGAGACTACTCTGGTGAGGGTCTGCATACTTGGGTGCCAGAGAAGTCCAGAATTGACAAATTTCAAGGAAACTTCAGTTAATTTGAGTCAATGCAATCACCTAGTGTGATTTGAAACTCAACAAGTTCCCTCACTCACCCAGAGCCAACAGATACAAAACAGTCATACAGGCAACAATTTATTCATCTGTCACATATCCAATTCTTGTCTGTAAGTCTAGGCATACTAAATTTGCAAGTAAAAAAATCACTTAACAAGTAAAGATAGGGAGGACAGATAATGCAGCTTTGAGTTAATAGTCTGGCTCATAAACATGAATTGGAAATGTGATATTTATTAAGTGTTGAACAATGAATGGGCAGCTCAAAATACTTGTTTATTTTCCTATTATTGTGTGATGCAACCCTCTGTGGCTTTAGCAAAGCTAGTCAGGCAGCTCATATCTCTGCTCAATCTGCTTAGATGTTCTTGACTGAAGTCCTTTGGATTCTGGAATCTCTGAGGAAGCTATCAAAGACTGTGCAGAAGCACAAGCTGATCAGTTATGAATGTATTGAATAGTGGAATTGCCTCGAGGGGCCGAATAGACTATTTCTATGAGGAAGCTATCAAAGACTGTGCAGAAGCACAAGCTGATTAGTTATGAATGTATTGAATTGTGGAATTGCCTCAATGCGTCAAATAGACTATTTCTACTCTCATTTCATTTGTTCGTATCCTAAATATATTTGTGCAGGAGTAGGCCCTATACTGGAACAGGAGGCAGTATGTGGAGTTCTAATTTGGAAGCGGGGTAAGGGGAATGAAGTGGACCCACTTTGAATGGGGTCACCCTTCGATATGTCCTTGCTCCATCTTCGTGAACAGTGCCAAACCACACTCCCTTACCAGCCTGGGTCTGAAGAACATTTTGTGCACTTCAGTGAAGTCCCAATAGGTTTTAGCGTTCTTATCCAAGAGTTAGAGATAATGAAATCACATTCAGTTGTTATAGTTATCTACCGAAAATCGTTGCTACTCTTTTACATGCCAGCATATCCAATACAATTTTAATCAAGCACCAAACTACACAGATATATGAAGTTGCAAAGAGATTATACCCACAACCACTCCTATTGGTCAGGTCTGACTTTCTGATTGATTGGCCTATTTCATTTTCTCAACTGCAATAACCAAATTCAAAAGTCACTGTCTGTTATACAGTGAAAATCAGCAAGTGCCAAGTTGTTCATCAGCAGAACCCCATTTAAATCAACTGAATTTCAATAGTCTAACACAGTGTGGAGCTGGAGGAACACAGCATGTCAGGCAGCATCAGAGGAATAGGAAAGTTGACGTTTCAAGTCAGGACCCTTCTTTGTTCTGTTCAGCTGGGCAAAATTTTCAGTGGAGGTTCTTGGCTGCTGTACCTGCCTCAAGTATCTGTCCATCCCATTTGTGATATGTGCATCACCATCTAATAATGCAAATATCTGTCTCACTTCCCACTCTTGGTTGTGCTTTTGAGTTGGTGGTGGGTGGACATTAGGCATGTGATAGTGCATCCTCAGAATGAGCAGCCTCCATGAGATGTTTACATCCTCTTCCGGCACCAGTACCTGTGGAGCATATAAAGAAACCAGGGGATTGAAAGATATGAATTATAGCTAACAAGATAAGAGAGTTCTAGGTTATTATTATGCGGATTATCAAATTTAAACAGTTACTGACATGTGACTATAATATTTCATTCTGCCACTAGGTAGCTGGGAGACTCCCATTTCTAATGGCAATGCTTGCAGTGTTCAAACTTAACTGTATTACTGCTTCTCTGCAGCCGTCAAGGCTGCCCTGACTGCCAGGCCATATCCTGTTCTTTGCCTCTGCATGTTTTATGATTTATCTTTGTGAATGGAGGGAAAGGAGACAACAACAAGTTGGGAGAAGTGAACTACTTATAAGGATGGAATAAGATGATGGAAAGTAAATGTATTGATCAATAATTATGATTTTTTTAAAATTTTCAGATCTGGGTCCCTGCATAAAGTATTGCAAACAAGTAGCAAACAGTGCATGTACAAACAACATGCTGTGCTTTCCATCTGCTGCAACTTGTGTCAGCAACTGTTACCTGACCACTGCATACCAAAATAATGTCCACAACATATAGAAATGCAGGGCACCAGCTAATGTGATACTTGCATAAGGTTTCAATGATTCAATCACCATGAATAATTTCTGAATCTCTATAAAATATACTCTCCTACATTAATCTCGTGCTAGTTGAGTTATGGCAAATGTGAAGCATACTGCGTTATACTCTCTTCAAGTGATCATAATTACCTGAGGTACAAGAATTATAAAATGGCCTTAGACATCTGGAGCCATGTGAAAGAAGCCCCTGGCTGCAAATGCCTGGCAACTAACTGGCATTTAAGAGAGTAGGCTGGATTTAATGTATGTGGAATCACCCTGAGAAATTCTCTCAGCTAATTTCTGCATTACTGCAGGCATATCTAAGCATTCCTGCAAGATGATGTGTTATTGATATAAGAATGTGCTGAAGAATTCCACTGGGATGTAGAATTACAGCCAAAACAAATACCTTGAACTGATTCATTGACTATCCATTTATTAGAGGTTCCTGGAGATTGAAATTAAATATAAGTAAGAATCATAATACACCTAGGAAAATTTATGTCTGGTTGGCTATCCAGAATTCTTCTGAAAATGGTTTTAAAATGCATATGTTCTCATTTTAGAAATCTGTTACACATTATTGCAGTATTTGACAGGTAGAATGCTTCACATTCTCCAATAAATCCATACAGGACATGCACCATAGTCTCCAAGTATGACACAAAGACCTTTTGTTCATCAATAAACTCCCTTTCGTGGTAGGGTCCAAGTGAATACCAATTCCTTTAACTGAGAAATGTATCAGCAGAGGGAGCTGATTACTCTTCATTAGCTACCACTTCTACTAATACCTCATTACATGTTGATTATCATCCTCTTCCACCTCTTGCTAGAGAAATGTATGCAAAGGGATCCACATGGAGTACTCACTGCCATGGCAAAAGCCGTTGAAAAGTTCAGGAAACATCAGCACTATAATATAAATAAAAATCTTCTAAAAGATTCTTGACAACTTTTTATCTGTCACTGCAGTTGTCTGCCTTCTAACTTGTACCAACCATGATTTAGGAGCAGAGCAAGAACAGGCATTGAGGGTGGGCAATTTTTCTTTTGACTCCAAATTACATATTTGAGATACTGATCAATGTTTGGCAATGTTTTCTTGCTATCTAGATTGAGGTTTGCATGAAA
>NC_063345.1:42833183-42847012 GCF_021869965.1 Rhincodon typus
ATCTAGTCCCAATTGCCAGCATTTGGCCAATATAGCTCTAAACCCTTCACATTCATATTCCCATCCAGATGCCTTTTATATGTTATAATTGTACCAGCCTCCACCACTCCCTCTGGCAACTCATTCCATACACGCCTCACGCTCTGAATAAAAAAGTTGTCCCTTAGCTACCTTTTAACTCTTTCCCCTCTCATCTTAATTCTATTTCCTCTAGTTTTGGACTCTGCTACCCTGGGGAAAAGACCTTGGTTGTATCCATGCACCTCAAAATTGGGATTTATAGAGTCTTCTTAAAGTTAAAGCACATCAATCCCACAAGTGGCCCAATTTGTTATGATCCCAGCTGCTGTTAATACTGGACAACATAGGTCCTAATATGAAATGTGGCTTCTTAGCTCCCAACATTGTTTTGTTTTACACTGCAGTGGTCAGTCACTCAACACATTCAGAAGAGGTTGCTTGTGAAATTTTAACAGAAATAATGCAATATTTATTCAGTAACAAAAATGAAACTATGTTATACTGGGCACAAGAAAGATTGGAAACATTTTTTTGTAGACATCAGAAAAGGATTCAAATGCATGTTATCCTTTTTACCCAAGCACAAACCTTGAAACACTGAACACCTAATGATTCACCACTACTTCCAAACAAAGGCCCTTCACTCAGACTCAGACAAAGGCAGCTGCAACCAGTTTCCTCACGATCAAATACTGTGCTGTTACTAAATGCATCTAGTGTTTCTCCCTGAGAGACTTCAAGCAAATTAAACTCACTATTAAACTCACAATACATCGCATTGAGCCTGCAGAATTGGCAGCAAGTCATACTCAATTCATGCTTGTAAGCCTCAGAAAGTATGTCTAACATTGGATGTGATTTTGCTACTGGAAATCATTTATTAAATAATCCAAAGTCTGCTAAGATTTACACTGGAAACCAGTTTAATGTCATCAGCCAGGCCCACGGTGCTAGAGGTTATGGAAGCAAATAGCCAGGATTTGGTTTGTGTAGGCAAAAGGATTGTATATTTAGATTGCACCTTTTTTTTAAAGAAAAAGGCATCATAGAGACAGTCAAACTCTGCTGTATGCCCCGTGGCAATATCCTGGCCAATCTGAATCTATTGCCAGGTAGGAGAATTAAGATTGACATTGCCAGGCAATGACTGTCTCCAATAAGAAACAATCTAACCACTGCTTCTTGGCATTACCACCATTGAATCCTCCATAGCCACCATCCTTGGAGTTACATTGATCAGAAACTCAACTAGACTCATCATATAAATACAGTGACTACAAGAGCAGTTCAGAGGCTAGGAATACTGTGAATAACTTACCTCCTGACTCCCCAAAGCCTGATTTTCATTTACAAGGCACAAGTCAGGAGTGTGATGGAACACTTCCCATTTGCCTGGATGGCTGCAGCCCCAACAACACTCAAGTAGTTTGACACCATCCAAGACAAAACACCCACTTAATTGGCAGCACATCCACAAGCATCCACTCCCTTCACCGCCGATGCTCGGTAGCAGCAGTGTGTGCTATCTATAAGACAGTAGATGGTGACTCACAGTGCTAGGGACCCAGGTTCGATTCAAGCCTCGTGACTGTGGGGAGTTTGCACGTTCTCCCCACATCTGCGTGGTTTTCCTTTGGATGCTTCAGTTTCTTTCCACAGTCCAAAGAAGTTCAGATTAGGTGGATTGGCCATGCTAACTTGCCCTGTAGTGTCCAGGGATATACAGGCTAGGTGGGTTAGCCATAGTACATGTGGGTTACCAGGATAGGGTGGTGGGGGGGTGCTGGGTTTGTAGGGGATGTTCTTCGGAAGGTTGGTGTGGACTTGATGGGCTGAATGACTTCTTCCCACGCTGTGAGAATTCTATGATTCTTCTATGGCTCTATGTTTCTAAGATGCACTGCAGAAATTCACCAAAGAAAGACTGGTACCTTTCAAACTCATGATCACTTCCATCTAGAAGGACAAGGGGCAGCATATGAACACCACTACCTGCATGATCCACTACAAGCAACTCACTATCCTGACTCAGAAATATATCACTATTCTTTAAGTGTTACTGGGTCAAAACGTTGGAATTCCCTCCTTCATGGCATTTGGGTCTACCCGCAGCATGCGGGCTGTAGCAGTTCAAAAAGGCAGCTCACCATCACCTTCTCAAGGACAACTAGGGATGAGCAGATAAATACTGGTCAGACAATGATGCCCTCATCCAATAAGTAAATTTTAAAAATCTATTCTAGTCGCATCTCCAATTCAATTACAGCTCATCCAATTAATATCCTCTTCCCATTCTAGAAACTTACGTTTCTTTTTTCCCCAAGTCTATTTGTTGCGTCCCGGTTCTGATGAGTGCAAGATGAAAGACTTTGATTTCTTTTAGTCTTCTTTTAGCAATGTTTAAGTTCTGTACTACAATGCATTTATTGGAAAGATCCATCAATTTTGCTTCAGATTTCTATCCTTCTTTCACCTTTACCTGATACAACTTTGACACTTCACTTCTTTAACATCTCCATTTCCATTTCTGAGGATAGGCTGTCCACCAATATCATTACAAGGTCATTGCGCAGCTACCTCAACGACACCTCTTCACACCCTACTTCTCCCGTAAGGGCTTTATTCCAATTTCACAGTTTCTTTGTCTCCATCACATTTGTTCCAATGATGTCACCTTCATTGGCATGCCTCTGACATAACTTCATTTTTCCTCAACCTGACCCATTTTCTGCACTTCTGCCCTCACCCCTTCCACTGCCTCCCAGATCAACAATAGGTTTCCTTTGACCTCATTTCCCATCTCACTAGTCTTCGTATTCAAGGGAGCATCCTCTGCCATTTCTGCAACATTCAGCAGCATGCCACCACCAAGCATACATTCCCATCCCCTCCACTGTCAGCATAACACAGGGATCATTCACTCTGTGACACCCTGGTCACTCCTCCAGCACTCCTAATGCTTCCTCACTCTCCCATGGCACCTTCCTATTCAACTGCTCAAGGTGCAACATTTGCCCATTTGCTTCCTTCCTCTTCATCATTAAAGGCCTCAGGCACACCTTCCAGCTGAAGCATTGACTTACTTGTACTTCTTTCAATCTGCGTATTTGTTGCTCATATTGCAGTTTCCTTTACCTTGGTGAAACTAAACACAGATGGGTTGACCACTTTTTGGAACACCTCCACTCTGTCAATAGCAATGACCCTGAGTTTCCAGTTACTTGCTATTTCAATAAACCACCTTACTCTCATGCTAACATTTCTGTCCTTGGCCTGCTGCAATGTTCCAGTGAAGCACAACACAATCTTGAAACCTAAGGTATGTAGATGAGGGCAATGCATTTGACATCATCTACTTGGACTTCAGCAAGTTTTCTGAGAAGGTCCTGTATGGGAGATATATAGCATGGGTGAGAGCCCACGGAATTCAGGAAAATTTGGCAAATTAGATCCACAATTGGCTAGATGGCAGGAAGCAGTTTGATGGTTGAGAGGTGTTTGCTGACTAGAAGCTTGTGTCTATTGGGTTCTCACAGGGTCCTTGCTGTTTGTGACATATACAACTGATTTAGACTTTAATGTCAGAGGGTTGATCAGTAAGTTCGCAGTTGATTCAAAAATTGGTGGGATGGTTAGTAATGAGGAAGAAAGCCTTTATAGGAGAATATAAATAGGACGGTCAGATGGGCTGACAAGTGGCAAATAGAATTCAATCTGGACAAACGTGATGTTATGCAATTGGGCAGGACCAATAAGGCAAGGGAATGCATGATGAATGGTAGCATAAGAGGGACTTTGGTCTGTATATAAACCAGTCTCATACTGTATCAGGACAGATGGATGAAGTGGTTAGGAAGGTACATGGTAAACTTGCCTTTATTAGCCGAGGCATAAAGTTTAAGAGCATGAAGGTTATGCCGGAACTGTATAAAATGTTGGTTCGGCTACAGCTAGAGTATTGTGTGTAGTTCTGGAATCCACTTTATAGGATGGTGTGACAGTATTGGAGAGGGTGCAGAGGAGATTTACCAGGATGTTGCCTGGTCTGGAGAGTTTCAATTATGAAGAGCAATTGACGTACTGTAGTTGTTTTCCTTAGAGTAGGGGAGATTGAGGGGGGACATGATTAAGATGCATAAGACAGGAAGAAACGTTTCCCCTTGATGGAGGGATTATTGACCGGGGTGTAGATTTAAGGTAAAGCAGAAGATTTGTATGGGATTTGAGGAAAAATGTTTTCACACAGAGATGGTGGAATTCTGGAACTCACTGCCTGTGATTGTGGCAGAGGCAGAAACTTCCATCATAGTTAAGAAGCATTTTGATGTGCATCTGCAATGCCAAGACAATGCAAAGCTATGGGCCAAGTGCAGGAAATTGGGATTCAAATAGTTAGGTAGTTGTTTATGACTGGCATATATGCAATGGGCCGAAGGCCCTTTCCCTTTGCTGCAGAACTCTACTATGATTATAAATTCCACACTTCAGACCCTGACCATATGATATCTGTTCTCCATTTTTCTTACGTTCATTCCACCTGCAACAAGGGCTTGTCTTGTTTGTGTCTTATTTACTTTGCTCTCAGTCGAGAGGATCCATTGTAACCCTTCCACACCTTCTTTTACTCTCATTTTACATCTCTATTTCTCTTTCACCCCAATTAGCAACCCTTTGTCTTTTGCACTGGGCCTCTACCCCATCTGTTCCCTTTGCTCCTCCTCCAGCTCTGTCAAAAGTATGAAAAATATTTTCCAAACTATTTTAGTTTTAAAGAGTTATATTAAACTCTGTGTCCACAGAAGATGTGAAACTTTTTGAGTTTCTCCAGCATTTCTGTGTTTGTTTTATTTGCATGTACATGGCTTTGGTGATGACCTGAGGAAGTGTGAAGCCTGAGGGGTTAAAGGAATGGACTCTTAGGGCACCTGATAGTGCGGGTCTCAGTAGCACATTCATGCTAAGGAGGAAAGCCACTCACAGAGTACAACTTGCTGATGTGCCAGTTGTGAAATACATGGATAGTATGCACTGCTGGGGATAACAGCTATGAAGGTACCCCGAATGGACAGGATAAGTGAGCTGTCTTGTGAGGGGGTGAGCTACATCTCCAACCATTCAATGGAATTTAACAGGGGAACATCACTGTCCCCTAACATGGGATGTATTGGCCACATAGGCATGAATGGTGCCTGCCTTTTGCCATCCTGCCACATTGACTATTTCAGTTGTACCTTACTACCTTCGTCACCGCAGTCCTGCGCACGAGATGCAGAATGATGGGTGGAAGCGAGGTAGGATCAGAATGAAGGGCCCAGCCACTTCTACAGTCTCCTGCGTGGAGACTGTCATAGGGTCTGGTTCTCCCTTCGGCAGGGAGCCTTGTGACACCGCCCTCTATCCTTGAAAGGGAAGAGCCCCTGGATTATGGTCGGGCCAGCATTTATTGCCCATCCCTTGTTGCCTTGAGAAGATGATGGTGAGCTGCCTTTTTGAACCGCTGTTATTGGTAGTCCCACAACACTCTTAGGAATTCTAAGAACAGGGAAGAAACGGCGATATATTTCCAAGTCAGGAATGTGAGAGGCTTAGACGGGAACTTGTAGGTGGTGGTGTTCCTAGCAATCTGCTGCCCTTGCCCTTCTAGAAGAAGCAGTCTTGTGCTTAGAAGGTGCAGGCTAAATATCTTTGGTGAATTTATGTCATGCATCTTGTAGATGGTACAAATGCTATTATTGAGCATTCATGACTGAATGTCTGTGAATGTGATGCCAATCAGCTGGGCTGCTTTATTGTGTAAAAAAAAGCCTGAAAGAACTGTGGATGCTGTAAATCAGGAACAAAACAAAGTTGCTGGAAAAGCTCAGTAGGTCTGGCAGCATCTGTGAAGAAAAAAACAAAGTTAACATTTTGGGTCCGGTGACTCTTCCTCAGAACTGCTTTATCATGTATGTCGTCAAGCTTGGGCCATTGGCAGTCCTAGGCAATAACAGGATGTAATGCCACTTTAGCACATTGTGCATTAAAGAAAGGTAGCACTCCCTTAGACAGGGTTATAGGTCGTATTGTATTATAGACAGGTAGCCTGTGTAGAATGATTCTTGAAGTTGCTATGATAGCGAATCAGACAGGTGATAGTGTAATGTGGCTATAAATTTACAAAAATGAACTTTAATTTGCTATGATGCATCACCCATGCCACCTGGATGCCCTCAAAAGCTTTCCCTTTTCACTTCTTCCCCACTATGTGTACTGAGAAGCTCTATTCATTGCTGATTCATGGCAGGGCTTTAATAATGGCAACAGAAATTCTGGCAATTCCTGGCATTAGCAAGTAGTCCTGCAAGATAGCATGTGAGCATTGCCATAATGACATGGTGCATAGTCAGCAGGGAATTGTCTGAGATAACTAGTAGAACTCACAGAAGGAAACTTTCTACATAGCTCCTTGAAATTGACACTTAGCTGACTTTTGGAAAATTTCAGCCCATAAACAGAACCTTGCTCAATCTCATGGACTTTGTCATATTCTATCCTTGCTGACAATAATCAACTTCTTTCATAATTTTCCGTTCTTCCTTCTCGGTGGTTACATAAATTGATGCTACCAAACAGTACCAGTCTGTCAAGGACTGCTTGTCTATATGTCTTCCACAGACTGTTCAATACGCTTCAAATCCCCACAGCAAGAGTTCTTGAGTTGTCAATTTTATTAATCTTTTAACTGAATTTTACGACTTTAACAGGTTAATGAATGGAAGTCAATCCAAAAAATCATTGAGGTCAGCCTCAAGCAAGTGTGGGATATTGAATAGCTTGCATTAAATCATTCCTTGAATCTGAGTTGAATCCATGACTGGTATGCTGAATCATTTGAAAGAAAAACATAATGAGCTTAAGTGTGTTAATATGATTAATAAAGCATCTCTATAGAATGGCAAAAGCTTTAAATCTGAATGCTAACTATGTTCACTCAAGTATATTTGCATGGTTTTCATGCAGCAGCTCATTCTATTGTTGAAGAACTGTCCAATGACTTAAGTAAATCCAGTGAGAAGTTCTAAATAGGTATCTTGACAATGAAGGTATATATCTTAGAGTGATAGTGTCCACATTCTTTAGTACAGTCTCAGTTACAGCCACTGGCAATAATGATCTCTCTTATCAATGTTAACCTCACTAATCATCATTACATGATCTGAAACAAGAATCTGGAATTAGCCAATACATAGGATTGTATTGGTCATTGCACAACAACATCCTTCTGCAAATCAACCAACTGTAGCCATTGATTACAGTGTTTGAGCAGACAATTCATTCGCTCGGTGGTAATTAGTGGAATCAAGCATTCTGCCCCTCACCGAGGAGGGACAGTTACCTTAGAGACCTGTCAGCCAACTGATTGGGCAACGCCTCTGCATTCTCAGCAATGCCAGCAGTTGGAGGATAAGGTAAGTGACAGAAGGCATGATCCATACTGAAACCTGGTGTCACCCCAACTGATTTGCTTTCCAGGGGCTTTAAGGGAATAAAGCTTCTAATAGTCAGCAGGCAATCTCCACTGAGATCATTTAATTGCCGCATTTCCTATCATGGGATGCATATCTTTCTCTTTAGTGCTGCTGGCCATCAGGGATTAACAGCTCATTTACACAACAGTTCCGCTGGGGTCAGTAGCCCCTACTGGTATTGTATTGTCATCAGTGATTGATCATCCAGAGACCAGGAGGGAGGTGGGACTGGGGATGGGGGGGCACTTTCCAGGGGTAAGAGGTAAGTAGATATAAGTGACATGGGTGGCTACCTGTGACACCACACTTCCCAATGGCAGGTTTTGCAGTCAGTCATAACGTGTCCCACTCAAAAGGCCGCAATAAAACTAAAAACAGTTGGATTTCACAAGTTTCAAAATCTCCCCTCCCCCCACCACATCCCAAAACCAGTCCAGCTCGTCCCTGCCTCCCTAACCTGTTCTTCCTCCCACCTATCCCCTCCTCCCACCTCAAGCCGCACCTCCATCTCCTACCGACCAACCTCATCCCGCCCCCTTGACCTGTCCGTCCTCCCTGGACTGACCTATCCCCTTCCTAACTCCCTACCTACACTCACCTTTACTGGCTCCATCCCCGCCTCTTCGACCTGTTTGTTTCCTCTCCACCTATCCTCTCCTCTATCCCTCTTCTATCCGCCTCCCACTCTCTCCCTATTTATTTCAAAACCCCCTTCCCCTCCCCCTTTTCTGATGAAGGGTCTAGGCCCGAAACGTCAGCCTCTCTGCTCCTATGATGCTGCTTGGCCTGCTGTGTTCATCCAGCCCTGCACCTTGTTGTCTGAGATAGAAGACTGATGCCATAGTAGAACGAGGCCCCTAGGAGGTCTTGAACTGGTGATTGCTTTCTGGGGTAGATGGATGTCCCCAAAGCTATCAATTCTGGACTTAAATCCGAAGTGGGGTGGAAAGCCGTTGGGATTTCCCAACACTGTCCTGCTTCAAAACTCACTCTGGACACATGTATAAATTCAGTCCTATGAGCACCAGAACCAGGATGGAGATCAGAGTGTGGGTCTGGTAATGGGGTCAGGAAGAGAGGATTGGGGTATATGATAGGCTTTGGGAGGTGGGTTTTGGGATTGCAAGGATTGGTGATTGTGATGGATAGCCAGGAGGAACAAGGTTGTGGGTGGTGGTGGGTGCGTGTGTCGCCTAATTGGGAAAGGGGACCCTGAGGGAGTCACCTCTTCATCTCTCAGCCAAGGCTTGAGTAGGACAACCAGCCAGGCCTTCCCCGTTCTTGACATTAATGAAGGAGACGTATTAGACAGTCTGGTTCCACTTAAAATTGATAAGCCATGAAAACCAGAGAAAATGCATTCAAGAACAGAGAGATGACTGAGTGCCTCCCTGAGGGCCCACCTTTCCCAATGCTGTCTATCTGCTTGAGCTATTCGTCTATTGCCACTCCACTGCCTTTTCATTGTAGCTCGGTGAATTGTTGCTGTTCAGATATTGATCAAATTCTCTTTTGAAAGCCACAGTTAAATGGCTCTCCTTCATCCGCAAGCAAGGCCATTCCAGATTCTAACCACTAGCAGTGCAAAAGGCTTTTTGTCAATTTAATTAAACACAACTTGCCCATAACCAATCCATATTGGCTTTCCTTACTTAACTCACATTTCACAAGTAAAGTTGACTTGAATTATTGTTTCTAAAATCTTCTCCATCACTGATCTTAAGCTGACTGGTCAGTATTACTTGCTGGGTTTCTTGTTACACCCTACAATTCTTCAGTCTTTGTTTACAGGGGAATTGGAAAATTATGGCCATTGTCTCTGTAATTTCCACCTTTACTACCCTTTATTGTTCTTGGATGCATGTTAACTGGTTCTTACGACATAACAATTGTAAGTGGAACCAAATTATCTAATACATCTTCCTCGTTAATTTTAAACCCTTCAAGTGTCTGAAATATCTCCGTTTTTCACCATGACTAGCACATGTGGACTGCAGTGGTTCAAGAAGGCAGTTCACCAACGCCAATCAAGGGCAACTAGGGACAGGCAATAAAATGCTGCCAGCTAGCAAGATCCACATCCCATGAATGAATCAAAACAAAACCTTCTTTCTTGGTATAGACAGATACAAAGTACAGGTACAATTTCTCAGAACTTGCTGTTTAGTAACCCAAGTTGTCTAAAAACCAGACATTTTTAGAATGTACCATGAAACATTTTAATGAAATATTTACTCAATTGAAATGAAACTACTTGGACAATTTGGCTGTACGTTGCGTGACATCAGATTTGTTATCTGTTTTCTGCTGCTCACTGATCCATTCTCATGTTCTGGCTGACCATTGACTCCATCAGATCAGGATTGGCCTGAACCACTGACTTTCAGTTAATTACTGCAGCTAAGTACACAGAAAAGAAATACTAAACATGTTGCTGTTATGGTAGAATTGCCTGGAATAATATTTATTAACGTAATCATCACAAATAGACAATGAAATAATGTACAAATAATTTCCTTTATACAAGACTTATAATTCAAAACTATCAAATATTACTTCATCAAACCTCCATCGTTATTTCCTTCACTTTCTCCCAGGATTCACGATATTTGGTATTCAAGTGGTTTTGGCAAAATTGCACATTTGATTAAGACCAAAGGCACATCCAAACAAATAATAACTGTGTCTGTTTCACTAAATCACTTTGTTTCAAATATTTATCCAATCTCCTACTGATAATTATTATTTAATCTGCTTCCACAGCCCTTTCAGGAAAAGTTACAAAGAAAAGTAACAAAACATTACAATACAAAGATTTTAGCACCAGCTGCTAATATACAAAAGTCTAGAAATTACTGTACAATTTTAGCACAATACATTTACATGGAATTAAACTATTTGCCCTCTTGAAATAAATTTCGACTGATTTCAAATGACTGGGTTAAAGTACCAAAATAATGACAAAAATATGAAATAACTCCAAGTTATTTCTGGTTAATTTCTATTAGGAATTTTTTTCGCGTTCAATATTTTCCAACAATATTTCTTTTCCATTATTTTTATGTATTAACTAATAAAATATCTGTTGAACACACTATAAACTGTATTCTAATTTAGATCTATTAAAGTAATAAAAATGGCTAGCAATTCTGATCAAGGATCATCCCTGATTTGTTAGCCTTCTTTTGAATTTCACATCACTGTGTTCTGTTTTTACTCCAAATTCACAGAATAGGCAGTTTTTCCTTCTATGTTCTGGTATTTATATTTGTATTTATAAGTGGTATCTTTTTAATAAAACCAGTGTTGCCAAAAAACATAATTTAGCTTTGCAATAACAGAAAGGACGGACTCACTATTAGATTGCAATTAGTTGAAAATGTGCAATTGCCGCCATTATTATGACTGGAAGGCTAATGTCATAGAGGTAGTTTGAGGCTTACTGAGATATTTAAGCTATTCTTTCAACATATATGACACCACAAATAATGTGGTACTCAACTTCATATCCTCACATCGGAATGTAACATGATGACAGTTTGGGTAGCACCAAACTTCACATCTGAGCCATACAGGCGTCACCCTAACATTGACTAAGATCTATTTCTAAGTGAAGATGCATGTCAACACTTATTTGAATAAAAAAATTTTAGGACTTTTGCTTTATACATCAGAATGGCAGAATTATTGAATTATTAATATTCCCTGTTTGTAGGATTTTTATCTCCCAGCCAGCTTCATATCAGAGACAACAGTGTGGAGCTGGAGGAGCACAGCAGGTCAGGCAGCATCAGAGGAGCAGGAAAGGTAATGTTTCAGGTCGTTACCCTTCTTCAGAAATCATATCAGCTTCATATCAGGCCTTTTCAGCCCAACGATATAAAATGTTGCTTGGATAAAGGGAACTAATACCTATAAAAGTGCAAAAACTCACAATTTCCCATATTCCTTTTAATGAAAGGAAAATTGTAGATATTATTGCATTAGGCCTACTGCCACATTTATCAAACATAATGTGAAATTATCCCTGTGTAACACATTGTGACTGCTATTGCTTGCACTCTGTGACTTTATGCCAGTGCTCCATGTATCTTTGTTATCTGTTGGTTCTGAAACATTCTTTCAGTGGGGGTTTGCTATTAGTCAAGCTTGTTCTTCACTTGTTCAAAAATCTGCATAACTCTCACTGTTGGGACACATCCTTCTCTTAGAATGGTGATTCCTTCTAAAGAAAGTAAATATATTTTATTAGAAACGGATTAATCGTTGCCAAACCCACAACAATTACCACTGAAGTGACCTTTAAGAAGCATTAATTACAGACTTATTGAAAACTCCACATTAAAACTAAGAACACTTTTAGAAACCGGATCATGTGTAAAGATTGATGCTTGGCTTATGCTAGTTATTAGTAAAATCAGTTTACAATTGCATTTCTGTGATGGGCCTCAGAATTGTCAACAAAAGTTATATCTGGCTGACTGGCAGAAGTACTGACCTGTACTAGTAACAATACGATAATCATTGTGTCATATGCTATGAGAGAAAATTGCTTAGCGCTAGATGTGACAGCTATATGTGCAGCTGATCCAACTGTAATCCCATTTCATATTTCAACTACCACTGTTAACATATCAAAACTAAAATATGATTTAAATGAATTAAATATACATATATAAGACTTAGTGTGTAAACTACTATAGATGTCTTGGATACAATCAGTTTAGTCAGCAGGCAAAGCAATTTATAACTAAAAATCTGTGATACCTTCATCAATCTTAGTACAGTTGATGACAGTGGAAGCAACCAGTTCATTGGAGTCTCCGTCACATAAAACAGCATCAATTTTGTGCCCCAGGCGTCTATTGATAAAATGATAATGTAAAACATTGAAAAATGCATTTATCGTGAGGTAAAACAACATATAATTCCATGTCAATATTTGAATACGTACGAGATAACCATGTCATGATGGATGCTATCAGGCTCCCCACTTGGGTTGGCTGATGTAATTGCTAGTGGCCCAGTCATATTCACGAGATGTGCTGTCACAGTATGGTCAGGAACACGGATCATGATGCTGTCCTTGGTACCAACATGGTCATATGCAGCACCAACACCTTTAAAAAAGGATACAATCTGATTTTTCAGAATCTATTCTCATTTCCATTATTATTGATGAACTGATAATAAACCAATTATTTGAATAAGGATGAACAGATACTTCAAAGCGCTCTGCTAATTGTGATGCACACCTAGTTTCTTCAGCCATTCTCCTTTCTTCACAATGCAGCTCATCCCTCCAGGGTAGACATGGTTCATAAACTCCCAGAGCAAGGGGCTGAATGGAGGATGCACTGCAGAAAGCTGATCGAGACTGGAGATGCAGATACAAATAGGCTTCTCAGCAGGACGCTCCTGGAAAGCCATGGACACCAATTATATGCATTAAAAGATTGATAAAGTGCACTTTGAAGAAAGATTATATTATGGACTAAAAATAAAATGCTTTAAAAATCATGTCTAAATACAGAGTATTTATGCCTCATTGCATTTTGCACACTTACCTTTATGTTGTAAATTCCTTCAATAGCTTTTGGGTGTTTACAGGAAGCTGCCAGAGCATACACAGTATCTGTTGGGATGCCACACACATGGCCAGAATCTAGGATTTTTGCAATAGTCCGTAGGCCACTAGTTTTCCGTGAAGAAGCAATGGAACAAGGCAAAGGGACTTGATCTTTCTTTTTGCTTGCTCCTACCTGTGATTTATATATAAAACTATAAATCATGTCAGGAACATAATCCATTTTAATTGATATATTACAACGGAAATGACCCTGCTGTTCTTCAATATTGTTTGTATTTAAATAAAAGAGTAGAACCTCTTTACATTATCCCTTGTAAATAAAACAAGAATGCAAGTTGATAGACTATTAGAAAGTTATGGCAATTTGGAAGACATCTGAAATTTTAAATAATGTTCTTGAGCAGTTTATTAACTGCCAAGAAAGTGAAATACATATCTATGACTCTTGACAGTTTACTCCTTAACTTGTGGATCTTTTCTGTGGTATTGCTCACAGAAGCTCGGATGCTAGGTTATTTCATCCTGACAGGGGTATTTTACTAAGCTGAAATATGCAAGCTGAGGACAACATTGTTTAGGAGAGATAGTAAGAACTGCAGATGTTGGAGAATCTGAGATAACAAGGTGTAGAGCTGGATGAACACAGCAGGCCAAGCAGCATCATAGGAGCAGGAAGGCTGACGTTTCGGGCCTAGACCCTTCATCAGAAA
>NC_063345.1:42847512-42868970 GCF_021869965.1 Rhincodon typus
ATTTGTTTCTGCGGTAACTAACTCATTTCAGGTGTGAATTTGCAAATTTGAAATTCCTAGTTCTGAAACAATGTCAAGCACTGACACAGCTAACTCATCAGTTATTACATATGCTTACTGAGCTGCTCATGTTAATTCCTATTAAAGATTTAAAGCTTATTAGTAGTGTTAAGACGAGAGTAATTGATCCACTTGGAACCACAGTTTGCCCTGTTTAACAAGAATGTCACTTGCTGATAGAACTGTTGAAGTCACATCATTGTGAACATATTCCAGTATATTGAGTGGCACTATCACTCTGCTAAATGGGATAGACTTCCAACATAACTTGCTACCTAAAAACTGGGCATCCATAAGGCTGTAGGCCATTAGCAACTGCAGAACTGCACTCCAACACAACCTGTAATGATATGACATACATCCCACCCTATTGTTACCATGAAGCCAAGGGATCAACACTCATTAAATGAAGTGTACAGGAGAACATGCCAGCAGCAGCACCAGCATACTTAAAAATGGAGTGTCAACTTGGTAAGAATACAAAACTGGGCAACATACATGCCAAACAGTAGAAGCTTCAAGTGATGGCCAGAGCTAAGTAATTTAACAACCAAAGAATCAGATCTAAGCTCTGCAACTCTGCTGTGTCCTGTCATAAATGGTGCTGGACAATTAAAAAACAGACTGGAGGGGAAGGATCCACAAATATCTCCATCTTCAATAATGGTGGAGATCAGGGCAAAAGTTCAACTTGATGCATTTGCTGAGTCGATGATCCATCTCAGTATCCTGCAGAGGCCAAGCAGACATCTGACCTTGGCCATGTTCCTGGACTGTGTGCATATGCTGTTCTTGACTGTCTGCACTAGGAACCCCTAACTGACATAAGTTCCCCCTCAACATCTCTAAGGACTTCTTCCCTTTGACTTTGAGAAATGGCCATTTGATTGAGCCTCATGTAGTACATTTGCCATGCGGTTTGCTGGAACATGCTGTAGGTGTGAGTTTGTGTTTGCATCATGCCATTCAGCAACATGTACACCCCTTAGACTGATGACTGCTGACAAGCATGATAAGCTGTCTGACTTTGTGTCTACACTAAACTGCAAAGAAAGCCAGAAGTAGTGTGCACCTTTAAAGAGCAGCTGAAGGGACAAAGGACTGAAAGGCAAATGAAAGCAGGGGTAATGTGTGCATCTAGATAGGTGCAAAGTGTGTAAGTACAGAGAAAGCAAGCCAGCAGCCCTATTTTGCAGCCATACAATGGTTCAGTCCATGAACCGGGTTCCTGTGCACAAGGCATCCTTTCAGTAGCATTGCAATGATAGTTGCCAGTTTGTTCAAAAGTGCAGCATTATGATGCATAGGTGTACCATAGATAAATTGAGAATGTGCCATGATGCTGTGGAAAGCTGGCATATGTTGAATACCAGTGTCCATGGATGTGGGATGCTTTCAGAGACTGCACAAGAGCATGCCCTGAGACATTGGTTACAGGTGTCCAAATGGCCAGAGGAGCAAGCAACGAGATGTAGTTGCTAGATACCTTTTTTTTCCTCATTTATGTCAAGAATTCTAGGCATCTAGTTTCTATCCGACAGGTGGTAGGAAAGGAACCTGCAAATTTTTGAGCTGGGATTCAGTATTGGTGAGGGTGATAATAAGCAATAATCCTCGTTAATATGCATCTCGCTGGTCCTTATCATGAATCTTGTCTCACTGTCCGGAACTTAGTTTGAAAATTCAACTTGTTGTTCTCGAAGTTGAGAAAGACCTCACTGTGATTCTGCCTGATTTCTCATTATAGCCTGTCGTTCAGGCTGCTGTAAAATTCTGCCCAATGGAACCAGACTCAGAAAATCACAAATGAATGCTGTTTCAACAGCTCCTTTTAATCTGTAGAAGGAAAATAGATTTGCAAGTTAGAACTGGAAGACCTTTTCTCTCTCCCTCCCTGATTGTGTCATCATATCTAAAACAGTACCTGATGTAAAAGCAAACTGGGGAAACAACTATTCACTGAGGTCTCAAAGATACCTGCAAAAGTCAACACTGCTGAGGATATCAGTCATCAAATAATCAACTGTGTCCTCAGGTTAAAAATCCAAGCTTTCTATCATGTGTTCAGAAATATTTTGATCAATGCCTCCATTAACTCTGCAGGTTTAATGTCTTTGGGTGCTGGCCATCAGTTCTTTACACCTTGAATATTGAGTTGATAGTCTTGGGTAGTCTGTGCTCTCAAACTACCTCCTCTTTCAAAGATGGTGACTCAGATAGTTCCACAGGTATTGCTATCGTTGTAGCACTTAGCCTGTGTGGTCATTCTCCATGTGTGAAACATTGCTGGGAGATCTAAAGCTGAGTCCAGACTTGCTATTATTACACATAAGCATGTAATTTATAGCAAAGAGGCCTAGATAGCAATGTATGGCAAGATCCATGACTGATATTTGATCCTTGCCTTTTGAAGCTCATGCAGATGTTAATTATAATGCTTCCTGTTCCGATTATCTCAACTAGAATTCATAAACTCAGAACAGATCAGGAATTAAACCTATGACTTTCTCAGCATTTATTTTGTTCAAAACAGTATAATTTCTAATGGAGCTAGAAAGGAAGCCACAGTTAAATTCGAGCACTATTTAACAAACTGATGAATGAACTTGTGTGAATTCCTTATGTATGCTGTTTCTCAAAGCTGTTAATCCCTTTGAAATAAGTTTAATAATTGTGTAAAAACAGCTTGTATAGAATTTTACATTTTGTATTGTGTTTAGCAACATTCTAAAGCTTCCTCTGCAGGTTTTAACTCATTCACCCAAAGATGACCAACTACTTTTTAAGATAGGTCATCCAGATCAATAGGCACAAAAGAATAATGTTCTCCAAGGCACCTTGGTTAGGGATTGTGAAGGTATTTTTCAATTAATTAGTTTAATTAGAAGATAACTCAAAATAGAATAATGAAGACAAAAGTAAACAGTTTTATCCATTTTATAGATTTTCACCACAAGTAACCTTATCCATAACATGGAATACCATAAAGGCTGAAAAGTGTAGGAGAGAACAAATGCCAGTTAATATTAATTGACACCAGGCTTGACTTTTAAATGGTTTTAGATTGTAGCAGGAAGGAAAACTGCGGGCGACAAGCAAATACAGTTTTAAGGTACAAAAAAAGGAGACTGCATTAAAAATTAAACATGATAAAAACATCAGCTTAGTCAACGTGCATAAGCTTCATTTCATTGTTGTATTTGTTACCTGCTCTGCTGAGTTGGTTGGTGATATCCATCTGACTCCAGGAGTTTGGAGAACCTGGTCAGAAAAAAGAAACAAGATACAGCTTGACAGCTAAATTAAAGCATTTTTGCTACTGCAGTAAATAAAATGCTTAATATCATAAAATCACATCAGTGCTTAAATCCTATTTGTTATGTATTCTGTTTGAATTGTCCATGTCAAACAATAATTCCACAATATTTGTAACTTCAGGAAGCATACACACTCAAGAAAAAAAATCACGCCTAAAACTATTAAAAAAAACTTCTAGAAATGTATCACAAAGAAAATAATGCCTCAATGTTTACTTGTCAGCTTTTGTAGTCCACAGCCATGCAGATTTTCTGTTAGTTTTTTATTCAGAATGAATTCATAGATACAAAAATGTTTATTTTCAATGCAATTCTGTAAAACACAACATATTCATTTTTTTCCAACACATTTTTGAAATCTACAAAGTATATGGAATTGTAGAATAAAGTGTATTTGTGTCAATCTTTAAGCAGTGATTACAAGCATAATATTTTATTCATTGAAATTTCTAATTGATCCAAATTGCACCACTTCAAATGTCATCATCTGCTACTTTGCATGATTGGATTGAACATTGGTTTTACAGAAGTGTGATATAAAGTGTGTGTGATTTATATATATTTTAGAGTTACTTAGTTTAGAGTTTGGATTTTGAATTAGTGATATGTGGATTTGGGCTGTGTGGATGAGGTGTTTTAATGATTTACTTTTTGTATTTTTCTGAAGGCATTTTTCAAAAAAAAGTATGAGAGATATAGGACATAGGTCATGGAATGATAATGGGAATTTGTTTGCATTAGGAGAGTATTATGAACAGACAAACATTGAAGAGCAGTAGGCTTTGGGGAAAACAGTTCTCAATTAGTTAGTAAGGTTTTAGTTTGAAAGTTCCAGACCAGAAGTGTTTGGTTAGAACCCTAAGAGGTTATTTGAAGCCAAGAAAGTCGAAGCTCAGTTCTGTGAGTACTCAAGGAACGGGGATGGAAATTGAAATAACAGCTAAGTCAAAGTTGTAAAGGTGATTGAAAAAGAATTCTCTCTCATGTTTGTATACCACAAAGATTTGCAGTTGGGATGGAAGGAATATTGTATTTTGTTGCTGTTTCAAAATCTTTGAAATTGTGTTGCGTATGAATAGTTTGACTTATGCTATTTTATCTTCTTTGTATGAAACTTTTGTTTCGTTGTTAAAACCAGATCTGCTGCATTGTATGCTTGTGTTTCTGTGAAAAATCACCTCATTTAAAAAAATCTGGCAAGCCAGATTTCAGTCTGGGGATCTGACTTATTCAGTAATAACATCAGTTGAGATCATAAGACCTGCTCTATTGTATAAATATTAAGATTAATGGAAAATTAAATTAGGAGAGATGCAAAATTAATGTTCAACTCAATTCTGTCAGTTTTACCTCAGGCAGGTTACTTTAAAATTATCTGCATGATGCCTAAAGTTGTATTTCATCACAAGTAGTATTATTGATCCTTCAGTTCATCACGAATCGCATATTGTTTGTGCCATGTCCAGTTTATAAATCAATAGGGTGCTATTCAAGTAAACAATGTCTAACCTAAACTAAATTCAGTGATAAAGAGGGATTATATTTTAAAAGGACGGTGTTCTTCTTTTAATTAAAGATATCTAGTAACAATAGTATTTCCTGTGTACGGCCCTTATTAGGATGATACATGGAAATAAATTGAAAAAAAACTGAAGGCTCTTTATCTGAATGTATGCCGCATCTACAATAAGATTGAGAAACTACATTCATTATTGCGAAACAAGAGTGGTTAATTACTAATGTCATAGTAAAGGGTCTACTGGGAAATAATGATTGTGATACAATTCAATTCCAAATTAAGTTTGAAAATGGCATACTCCAATCACAAAGAATCTCAGAGCTAAAGAAAGTCAATTACAAGGTATGAGGGGAGATCCAGCTAAGGGCAATTGGATAAATAGACTAAACGGTATGGCAGTAAATCAACATTGGGAAACATTTAACAAAACAATTCAAAATGTTTAAATGGTTAAAAATGTACATTCTGTTGGGGAAAAAATCCATTATTTGGTTTTCTAAGGATGCTCAGCATAGTATTAGATTAAATTAAGAAGAGGCCTATAATGTTGCCTATAATAGCAGTGACTCTGAGGATTGAAATTATTTTAGAAACTAAATGAGAGTAAAATAGCCAGGAATATAAAGTAAAACCTGCAACTTTTTTTTTAAAGAACACTAAAAAGGAAGACAGTAACTAAAGCAAACGTTGATCCCTTAGAAGCAGAATCAGTATAAGTTATCACGGGGAATGAATATAAATGGCTGAGTCATATAACAAGTATTTTGTGTTTGTCTTCACAGTAGAAGATGTAAGTTCTAAATAGAATGCAACCAAGGGGCTATGATGTGGAGATGCCGGTGCTGGCCTGTGGTGGTCAAGGTTAGAAATCACACGATACCAGGTTATAGTCCAACAGGTTTATTTGAAAACACAAGTTGTCGGAGCCTCACCCTTTTTAAGGTATTAGTGAGTGGTATCAGACACAGAATTTATAAGTAAATGCCCACTTTGGAAATAAAACTAATCTGACTCCAAACCAAAACACAAACAGATTCTAAACAAGGCCTCACACCTAACATACACTGTCTGACCTAAAGTGTCACCTCTTCTTTACAGTGATAAAACCCTTTAGTTCTCTCAGGGCAGTGACTTGAAATAAATTTGGTGATTTGCATATACATATTAATCAATTAAAGCCTTCTAACTGATTAAAGATTTAACAGCATCTTAGGTTTGTTTAATACATCCTCATCAGTGGTGTGACCTTTTGATCCTTTACTTATAAATTCTGTGTCTGATACCACCTCTCTTACTAATATCTGAAGAAGGAGCGAAGCTCAGTAAGCTTGTGTTTTCAAATAAACCTGTTGGACTATAACCTGGTATCATGTGATTTCTGACCTTGATCAAAGGGCTAACAAGAGGCAGGTAATTATTTATTATCAGAAGAGAAAATGTACAAAAGAAATTCAAGGGACTAATATGAGTTAAATCTGATTATCTATATCCTAGTATGCTAAAAAGCAAACAGAAATATTGAAAGTGCTGTCTCTGATTTTCCAAAATTTCCTAAATTCTGGAACAGTACTAGGGTTTTGAAAGTTATTCAATATTACACTGTGTTCAGAAAGATGGAGAGAAAAGGCAGGAAACAGCAGGCATGTTAGCCTGAAACTTGCCATTGGGAAAGTGGTGGAATTTGTTTTTAAAGAAGTCTTAACAAGGCATTTATGAAAAACATAAAATGATCAGAACAAGTCAACATGGTTTTATGAAGGGGAAAGTACATTTGACCAATTTATTAGAGGTTTTGAGTAAGTAACTAGTCATGGATAAAGGGAAATCAGTAGATATAGTACACTTGATTTCTAAAAGACAGTAATAAGTTGCGATACAAAAGATAAACATATAATAAAATAGCTCATAGAGATGGAGTGATATATCAGCATGATAGAAGATCAGTTAATCTACAGGAAGCAGAGATGACATTGAAACCATGATCCTCAACAGCTGAACAACCACGGATTCTATTTCAGTGAAGATGGTCTGTCATTGCACCAACCCTATTCTCCATCTTCTTTGCTGTGATTCCACACTTCACATCTGGCAAATTACTTACAGATATGCAGTAATTATAGATCAGACGGGAAACTGTTCAAGCTACACCTCATTCAATGCAAAAACAAAGTTGCTCCAATCTCAGTCATTCGCCTCCAAAATTCAGATGACACAGTGTGTACTCACTCAGAATTGAGCTCCAGGTCATTATCGAATCCTTCTCTGAAGCATGAGAGAAAATGGTAATTTCACGAAATAATCAGAAAATGAACTTTCTCCCTCCTGTTAAGATGAGAGGTGAGATCTTGGGAAATGTGGGCCACTGTAGAATTCCTACAGTGTGGAAGCAGGCCATTCAGGCCATTGATTCATACTGACCCTCCGAACAGCATCCCACCCAGACCCACCACACTACTCTGTAACCCTGCATTTCCCATGACTAACCCACTTAGCCTGCACATCCCTGCGCACTATGGGCAATTTACCATGGCCAATCTGCCTAACCTGCACATCTTTGAACTGTGGAAGGAAACTGGGAGGAATCCCATGCAAACACATGGAGAATGTGCAAACTCAAAACAGACAGTCACTTGAAACTAGAATCAAACCTGCATCCCTGGTGCTGTGAGACAGTAGTGGTAAACACTGTTTAGAAGAATGAGGGGAGATATCATACAAACCTATAAAATTCTAACAGGACTAGTCAGGATAAACACAGGATGTTCCTGATGAGTGGGGAGTCTAGAACTCGGAGACACAATTTAAGGATATGGGTAGGTCTGGAGAAATTTCTTTACGTAGTGAGCCATGAGCATGTGCAATTCTCTGCCACAGAAAGTGATTGATACCAAAACATTGAATGTTTTCAAGAAGGATTTAGATTTGGTTCTTAGGGCTAAAAGGATAAAAGGGTATGGGAAGAAAGTGAGTACAGGGTACTGAGTTAGATGATGACACATGATCATATTGAATGGAAGAGCAGGGCTCAAATAAATGGTCTACTCCTACTCCTATTTTCTCGGTAAACATCCCAATTTCTAATCTATCTAAATAAACACCCAAATCTCCAAGCAACTAATTTTTCTGACCCTTTTAAACACCACCATTTTACACCCAACAGCACCTGCAAATTGTTCCTTGAACTGAGGTAGAGGCAGGTTGTTTGGATTTCTGCTCTGACTGCTGAGATGCCTTTATCAGGCAACTTCCAGGATTTTGGAGACAACAAAGACCACATCAAGACTGCTATACCTGCTGCTGTGCAGCAGCAAACACAATCAGCGAAGATAGAATGAGAGCTACTGTTTGTGGGATTTGGGCAATGGACAACAGGTGGAAGCACCAAGTGAAGTCTGCACTTCCATGTCTAACTTGTTGGTATCTTTCTCAAGGGCCAGTTACATTTCATTCCTATTTCTGTGTTGAAATACATTTTGGTGCAGATTAATGTGACATTGCAAAATATCTGAGACCATCTTCAACATCACAGAAATGCCAGAGTCTGCATGGCTATGGTCAAGATATACATTCATCTATTTGATTGTTGCATTTAAGGGTTCATGTTGGTGGCCACTGAACTTATGCAAAAAGAGATCATCACAACACCCTCCATCATCAAACTATAAATAATGCTGAGGACTCTTCCATTCTCTCCGCAATCATGTTCAGTGTGCTTTAAACGCTAGTCAGTGCATTAAAAGTTCTCTGCTGCTCAATGATTTTTATTTTCAGTCACAAACTATAGAGTACACCATCTCTGTCTAGCTCTGGAGATCTTGCAGAGAGCTGCATATGCCAATGAAACTCTCCGTTGCTGAACCTGTCACTGTCATTTGTGTTTGGTCACTCGTGAAGTGGACCTCACTGGGTAAAATCCCAAATATTTGTCTGTATGGGCCCAGTAAATTGCAGGGCGTCTGAATAAATGCATTGAATACATCAACCTTGTAATGATTTCAATACCCCCATGCCCTCACCTTTCCCTATCTATGTAATTTCCTCCAGTTCAACAAACCTTTGATATACTGCATTCCTCTATTCTGGCTTCTTGAGGATCCCCAACTTTAACAATCTGTAATTGTTGGCAGTGTCTTCAGCTGTTAATGCCCTAGGCTCTGGAACTCCTTCCAGAAACTTCCCCACCTCCCTACTTCACTTTCCCCCTTTTGTTGTCCATTTCTCTTCACTAATGAAGATGGTAATTTCTTGCATGCGGAGTGTCATCTATTTTGTGTTTTAATGTGGCTGCGGAGCCCAATTGCAGACTTGAACTTGCTTTTTGTCCTTTTCTATTACAATTGTTTGCTGTTTGAAGAAAACACCAGTACTTAAATGCTTTAACTGCAGTTACTGCTGGAAACATATGGGGATCCACCTACAGTTTTTTTTCCATCATGCTGTTGTGTTCTGCTGCAAAGAGGTAAAGAACACATTTATGATGATTGTAAGCTATAGGTGTCTCACCTGATAAGAGGGGGTGCCTTTTTGAGAATGGTAATGGTGCATGAATTGTTGGAAATTTGATAAAATACATAGGAGAAAGGAAACACGGGTAAGGTGGATATGAAGAATGATTTGTTGTATGTTTTCTAAGTCATAATGAGGGGTAAGGTGTTGGACACAGCAGGATCTAGGTAAATGTGAAGTTATACCCACTTTCTTAAGTCAGTCCTTCCAGCTTTACCCAATGGTTTCACACATTTCTCCCTCCTGCCACCATTACTGGGGCTGAGTATACCTTTGCAACTCCTCAGTGCCCCGAGCAGCTCATTAAGTTAGATATCACTAATATTTGGCTCAGGGTTTTCTTGTCTCACCTCCAATATTAACTTTCCTCTTCATGTCTGCAAACACTAACTCCTATAAATTTTTAAATTGGTCCTGTAAAGACTAGGATTGGGATCACATCATGCAGGTTTTCATCATGCCCTGCAGACACTATGCACTTAACACCAAATATGTTAAGTAAAATGCTTGTGAGGTGGTTAAGTAAAAAAGCTACTGACAGACACACTAATCTTCCAGATTTCCACATGATTATTCAAATCCTCTCCTGACCTTGATCCCACTGTGTCCCCAAGTAAATATTGTTGCTTATATGGCTCAGTAAAGACTCTTCAATTTGATTGGTTAAAGAAACTCAGTTCTTTTCTTGTACATAAAGGTCCCAGATCCTTATAGAATACACCACACTATTCTGGCTCTCAAACAAGTTCTACTTCAAATTCCAAAGTACGTAGACAAGAGTAGATTTAATGAACAACTAGCACCATTTGTCCTCTGCTGACTAAACTCTGGGTCACTTTAACATATCGACAATTTTGCCAAATATGCTATAACAATGTTGTTTCATAACTTTTTTCCATCCTGTCTTCAGTCTTCATTGTGATGCCTCTTGCCAATCTTGCTTTTTGATTGACTAAGGATATATATATTAATGAGGGCTCTTGTGGCATAGTGGTAGTGTCCCTAACTTTGAGCCAGGAGGCCTGGATTCAGAGGAGTGTAATAATATTCCCGAACAGGTTGATTAGAAAATATTTATAAGTGCAAGTCATTGATTTCTTTTCTGTGGTGAAATAGTTGACAATTTATTCATGCCATCTTTATGACTGTACCACCATTACATTGAATAATATTAATGGGGCTCAAACTCCAGTGTCTGTTTATTCTGTTAATCCTGTTTACAACTCTATACATTTAAAGCTGTGATTTTGACATTAATTTTTTTTGCTGAAGATTGTTCTTGATGGCCGAGGAATTTCCATACAGACTAGCCATTTGTAAACTGCACTGCAAGGTGGTGTTTATGCCCCCAAGTGTTCAGACATCACACAACCAGGAATAGTAGCAGCCAGCATCATTAGTTGGTAACATTTTCAGTAAGGGCCAGCAACACTTAGTCAATTCTACTGGAGTGAAAATATCTGCTTTTTTCTTCAATTCTAACCACGCAGATTAACTCATGACTTAGTGAGATCTGGGTTGAAATTAGACTTTATTTAAGCACGGTAAAACAACTAGATATCAATAACAGATGGCATGAAAGTTACCAGCCTCATTCACTGTTTGCCCTGCAAGAATTTTATATACAAATTATACACATTTGACTCAAAATTGAACAAAACAGGATTATGGCATTGTAGCTTATATTCGGACTGCAAAACAGAAACAAAACAAGTTCACTTTCAATTTGATAAACTTCGCACATTGATATCTCAAATTTGTCAGAAATTCTGAAGATTATTGGGGCAAAATGTATTCTGGTGCAATCTTCTCAAACTCATATGAAAATTCAACTTTATCTAAGTTAGGTGATATCTTTTAGAAATGACCTGGTTTTCAGCTCTTTCAACTGGCAATAATAATTCTGTTTTTATTCTAATGTTACCTTAAAGCATCAAACTTACTTGGGACACCTTGCTTATTTAAACTGAGCCTGTGTTTGATATTGATCTATAAGATACCAGATTTCAGTCCTGGCTTCTGTTGAGTTGGCTGAACTTAATTAGGCTACTAGTATGAGGGAAATGATTGATTTGTGTATTCCTGACTTAGTAAGGAGAAAATACAGTATCTCGTAATCCTTAATACATATTATTATCTGGGTGTCTCTTCTGAGACTGGTGGAGGATGTTCTTGATGGGACTGTGATCAAAATCTAAATCCTATGTGACTTCAAGGTAAGCTTCTGACTAAATATCCTCTAGCTCATTATTACTTCCACCTCTGTATAATTGCTCTCTTTCACCATTCTCCCTGTTCACCTGTTGAAATCCTCAATAATTTTGTGCCACTTCCAGAATTGATAGTTCCAATGATCTTCTGGCCAGCCTCCTATTCTCTTCTTTCATAAACTTAAGTTTATCCATAACTTTGCTACCCACACCAAACAGAAAGTTTCACATTGGCTCCTGGTTCTTCAATGCTTCCAATTTCATCCTGTTGTTTCAAACCCTTTATAACCTTGCTCCTTCTCAGCTGAATAACTTCAGTTAAGAAAACTAAATCTATGAAGTCTGGTGTGTGCTCCAATCACTTCACCACACCATAAGCTGTCAACCATTTATGCTTTAGACTTCCCTCCTCAACCTATATGCTTCTCACCCCTCCATTAAGACCTCCCTTACAGCCAACCTATTCTATTGCTACTACAACTGAGATCTCTTTATTTAGCTGTGTGACGATATCTGTGTGGAGGCCCTTAATATGTTTTGATATATTAAAGATGCTAATATATAAAGGTATATATATATATATAAATAATTATTGAACAACTGACTTCAATTTGGATCTCAGAGGCTGTGAAATTGCATTCCATCCTTCCCCTACAACGGCCTTTGACCAAAGTGACCATAATTGAAATGGATCACATTTAGCTCTGTTCATGACTTTCTTCAAAACATTGTCTTGCAAACTAGACAATGTACAAAATAAAAGCAAGAAAGAAAAAATGTTTAATGGCTACAGGTGGAACCAACAAGTAGAAAGTTGACTTTTCTATTCAATTCTAAAAATGGTTTTTTTTCTTTATTCATGGGATGAGGGCTATCAGCATCCAAATCTATTTAATTGCAGAAATATTGATTGTATAAACTTTTGCGCTATATCATTTTACCTTTGCACATTGGGGTTGTACGATAAAGGATGTATGTGACTCAAAGTTATTTCTAAAATTGTAAAATATTAAAGGAGCAATTAAAGGATGACAGCAAGCTGATATCTCAGCATGAGGGTTATACACATTTCTATTTCCCTGCCATGAGCTCTAGCACATACACTATGACAAGCTTACGCTGTACTAAGAGTTATGCCTAACAAACTGACACAGGAAAATTACAAACTGTTGGTACATCACAAATTTGGCTAAATAGCATCAATTCCTAGTCATTTTCAAATGAAGTCCACTAAGGTTCACAAATCTGCAGCCAAATTTCTTTGTCTATCCTTTGGGTTGGCTAAGATATGGGCAAACATGGACAAATTCCTGTGATGGAATACAAAGTAAGAGAAAATAAGTAGAATAACAGGAGGCTGGAAGAACACAGTAGGCCAGGCAGCATCTGGAAGAAAAGAGTAGTCAACATTTCGGATATTACCCTTCTTCAGGACTGGCTACATAAGCTGTTGCCAGAAATGGAAATGGAGAGGTCAAGGAAGGGGAGGGAAATGTCTGAGATAGACCAAGTGAATTTGAGGGCAGGGTGGAAGTTGTTAGCAAAGTCGATGAACTGCTTCAGTTCAGCCTGGGTGCAGGAAGCAGCACCGATGCAGTCATCGATGCAATGGCGGAAGATTTGGGGAACAGTACACGTATACTCACCGAAGAGGGACTGTTTGACATAACCGACATACAGGCAGGCATAGCCGGGGCCCATGCGGATGACCATGGCAACCCCCTGGATTTGAAGAAAGTGGGAAGAATTAAAGGAAAAGTTATTGAGGGTGAAGACTAGTTTGGCAAGGCGGAGGAGGGTATGGTGGGTGGGGACTGGGTGGGTCTGTTAGAGTGAAAAAGCTGAGGGCCTCTAGGCCATCCTTGTGGGGTATGGAAGTGTATAGGGATTGAATAAAATTATTTGGAGAGGGAATGCCATGTTTTTACCAACCTGCTAACTCCAAAAACTGCACTTGATATAAACATACAGTATTTTAAAGTTGGTTGACAAAAGGAGATTATGAACATCTGAGTTAACATATAATGAGATATTAAATCACTGGATTAATTCTGATGGTTCTGATCCTGGACAAAAAAACAACTAATCAATTGGTGTCTGTAAAAGGTAGAATTGCACTAGATTTTTTAAAAAGAATTGGACACAGATGCTTGAGATTATCTTTCTGAAATACTTAAAGAAAACCGATACCTGTCTGATCAAGTCCAATTCTTGTAATTTGAAATTATTAAAAATATATTTGCATTGAGAAGGAAAAAAAGTTACATTAGTTAGCTGTTAAAATATGTTGGGCTTACTTGACAAAATGTTCCAGTTCCTAAAGTTTCATTCAAACCGAAGCACAGAATGTTAACGAAGCAGGCAGTAACCACTTGAATGTTATGTTACAGAATGCACTAAAAATGAAATGGCTTCTCTCATGCAAAATGTTGGGAACATCAAAGCGGGGTTAGGCCATTCAGCCTGACAAACCTGATCTGCCATTTGATTTTATCACAGCTGACCATCTACCTCAGTGTCACTTTCCTTACTATTTCTTATTCCTTGTTATCATTCCTCTCCAGAAATCTATCAATTTCTGTTTTTTTACTTAAAACCTCACAATAAAGGATCATTACTATGCCAATGGAAATTTAACTGCTTTATCAAACTTCCTCTTCAATTTTCATCACAAATTGAACAGTTTGGAACTTGAAGACTGAAGGATATTACATCTAATTACTCCCATTTGATACACTTGAAACAGTTACAAATGGGTTTTAGTGATATGTTAAAAAAAAGCTTGTAATGCAATAAAATACAAAGTATACAAATGCCAGAGCCAGATGCATATTAACCATCACGCTTGAGATATGTTATCTAACCGGTTCAACAAGGAATTATCAGGAAAACTGGCAGTTTTGAATGTGCCATTCATTAATGTCCTATTTGTTTCATTTTTCTTTTATCACATATTTAGTAAATTGTATACAAATGGCCTGGTCAAAATGTTTATTTTACACAATCTGAGAAGGCGAAATATTTCATAAGAATACTGTTGAGTGGTTGAGAGTCTAAGAAGGCCCATTACATTTATACTACTAAACCCTCCCACAATTTAATGTATATGTAGGAATCATGTATCAGCAGGTGACAAAACTAACTTCATGTTTTACACTAGAGAGAGAGTTTTGAGCACTACAATAGTAGGTTGGAATGGGGTGGGGTTGGTGGGAGACAGAAGCGATGTTTAGGACTTCATACAAAACAATAAAAATATATGAAGTTCACCACCTGTATTCCATTGTGCCTTTCTGCTTTGATACAGAATACAAAAGGGATACAACTGCTGCTTACACAAGAGTTTTTTTTTAAATTAAGCTTTAGCTTGTGAGCAAGATAAATTATCCTACATCTAGGTAAACAACTTGGGTTAATAAAGATCCCTCCAAAATCAATAAAACGTCAATATGTTGCCTGGCTCAGTAACATTTACAAGCTGGTTATCAAAAATGTAATTAGCATTTACCACGGAAACCATTTTTTAAAACAGATAACATGAAGAAGCTTCTTTCTTTTTTTTGTGCTAAAGTAGTGACAGTAGGTCACTTCAAATATTTATGTCATTAATAACACATGAAGCACAGAGTGAATCCATGTCAAGGCTGCAATGTTTCATTAAAATAAAATTCTCATTGGTGCTGGGTCATTAAGGGAATTTGACATAATCTCAGTCCTAAATCAGTTTAAATTTGGATTCATTAGTGTGCTACTTTCCTAAATGTTTGGGTTTTAAAATAGACGTGAATACACGGTCAATGCACTTGCAGCTGTGAGGCACCTTATAGTCCACTTGGGAGAAGCTAATCTTTCACTACTTTCAAGGAAAGTGCCCACTATAGCTTATTAATTTTTTTAAATTCTCTTTGAAACAAATCTTCACATTCACTAGCCGGCTGTAAGCTCATCAAGATTACAATGATTTTGTTGTTAAATCAACCGGCTCTTAACCTTTGCAAGTATATTTGACACAACTTGATTGCAATAAAAATTAATTCCAAATAGATTACAAACTTGTGTATCAAAAAAATCACTACTTATGTAAAGATACAAATTAAACTACGAAGGCTTTGGCATTTGATTTAGTCACAAAATAGCTTTATTTTTTAAACAATATCACATACGCATATCATAGGAAACATCAAAGTTCATTTGGAAATATCTGCACAAACCCATGCAGACTGATCCAAAATTTTACAACAGTGATTTCACTATGAAATTTAAATCTGTTTATCTCTTTTTAAAGGCGATGTGTTATTTGGCAAACATTTATTTTAAGATACAAACCGTATTTCTTCAAGCTCAGAATACTATGTTGTGAAAAATGGCAAATCTCTTTAAATTTCACTTCTACATCCTTGTTTCGATGTCAATAGAAATACTATCCCCACCATTAGCCTTTCATTTAAATATTCTGGGTAAGGAGCACAAACACAGTTTGCTGTTCATGAAATAATGACAGCTCACTGACATGTACAAAAATCAGTTGTTTTATATACTGTTGTTCTCTTATGAAGCAGTTCTTCTGTCACTTGCCATACGTTTTTGTTTTGTTTTAAAATTATTTTTACCTCAGACACTACCAGGCTGCTGAAGGCACTGGGAAATGTGCCAATTACCCAATGGGCACCACATCCAAACACATCCCTAGACTACAAAACTGTGTGTTCGTTTACAAATTGATATATCAATTTAAACAGCATCATTTTTCCAAATAAAAATGTAACAGACAATAATTTAAAAAGTTCATCCATCCAAATGAATTGGAAAGCGTGAGCAATTGGGTGAGGCGGCAATGGCACACGGAGGAGCATTTAGGGCAGTTCTAGGGGTGGTGGATCGGATTTAGATCTAATCATTTGGGAAAGAGCAGGCAGAGGTTGGTGATGCACAGGTCACTCACGGTAGAAAATATATTCGGTGTAGCTGGTCCATATCTTGTCATCGGTCTGATCGTGAGCGAAGGCGCAGGTTCCGGTGGAATTACAGGACACCATGTGGAAGCCAGCCTCTGCCAACCTGTCGAACGCCTGCTCCAGGAAAGTAAACTTCAGATAGTAACGGGACGTGTAGCGCTCGGGAGGCCGGTCCGGGTCCCTGCTCTCGTTCAGAGTCTCCCCGAATACCTCTTTGGCCAGAGCAGTCTTCCCGCAGACCATGATCCTGGCTACTCTTCTAAACTTGGCGTCTGTCTGGCTGTCCCTGCCCAGCGTGTAGGAGCCCCGGTAACCGATGGTGATGAAACCGGCTCTCCTTTCGCTGCCGGTACTGCTGGCCATCGCCGTGGTCGAGACGATGCTGCGGATCGCATCGGTGCTGGGCGAGCCGTCCTCGGTGTCGCTGGGGCAAGCGTCGTCGTTGATGGAGTTCTGTTTGCTGAGTTTGGGGCTCAGCGTTTTGACCAGTTCGGGAAGTGCGAAGTACTCGGCCTCCCTCTGCAGCCGGCTCCTCTCGGGGAAGTGGTCGGGCAGCACTAGCTGCTGGTCCCGCATGTAATCCAGAATGTAACGGAAAAGAAAACCGTCTCGGTCGATGAAGAAACGCCCCTTACCGTCTCTCGCCAGCCCCAACCCGCTTTTCGGCCTGAACATCTGCGATAGGAGAGAGTCGGGCACACTGAGCAGGGTGGAGTACCGGGTGATATATACCTGGCCGCCGACATTCAGCTCTACAATCTCAGGGAAAGATGGCTCTTCGCTGCCCATGACAGAGCTGGCGTTGTCCGGCAGAGCCATGGGCAAACGGTCGGTACGGGAACAACTCGCGCTCTCCTGGCCTCGTGCCTCTCACTCTCTCTCCTCGCGCTCTCCTAACCCCGTGCCACCCCTTCTCCTCGCGCTCTCCTCTCCTCGTGCTCCCTCCGCCGACTCTCCGGGAACTTTATAAACAGAACAACAGCGCGAAAGCTGCTGTTGCCCGCGACGTCAGGCAGTGGGCGTGGCTCGGCTGAGCAAACTGATCAATCAGCGTGGCGTGTAAACGCCTCTTTCCATTCTGGAGAACTGACTCCTTGTGCCCTGCTGCCAATCCATTTGTCACCGACATTCAAGTAATGCAAAGAGATACATCCACCTCCTTAGTGCAAAGGGGTCACTCAAAAAAAAACAGAATAGTCTGAATCTGAAATTAAAAGAAAATGCTGCAATACTCAGCAAGTCTGATAGCACCTGTACGAGGTTTCAGCAGACCTGAAATATCAAATTATTTTCTGCGAATCCATGCAATGCACTTCATTTTTACATGCTACCCGATACCTTTAGCTTTAGCGATCACACTACCAATGTTGGCAATTTTCCATATACCTACTGCCACAGATGGCATTGTTTTTCTCTTTCGCCACTGCAAAGCCTCAAATCGGAAAAGAAGTGTGCGGTATCCAAATATAAATTTATTTCTTGTGTTTTGGAATTGGCACGAATTATGTATGAAATTGAAAAAAACTCTCACCTCTACTGTTTATTATGACAGAGTTTTTGTAACAAAATGTTAATTGAAAATAACACCCTGTGCTTAATTGAGAGCTTAGGTATTACAGGTGAAACGATAGTATCCATTGTATTTGCAATCTCTAATCGGTATAAAATACAAAATCTGTACAATAAACATACTCTTGAATACCCAGGCATGACTTACACATTATTCTGGACAATCTATGTTGCTGAATTAATGCCACGTTGTATAGAAAACTTATTTTTTAAAACCGCGTTTTTCTAATGTTTGGCTGAATAAAACAGGGCCAGCAAAGTTAACATTTGGGTGTTACATGATTTATGCTTGAAGTGAAACATGATGGACGTGAGAAAACGGTTATTACATAGCAGTATTTGAATGATAAGATGATATCAATTGTTTAGGCTTTCTTTGTCCGGTATAAAATTCATGGTCATTCTCTTTCAGTGTGACTCATCTTTACTTCATTTCACGAAATATGTTACAAAATGTGTTTGCTGTTCATGATAGCTCAGTTTTGTGTATTTATTGGAATTCACGATAACGCTGAACTTGGATTTTCAATTTTATTCGCTGAATCATACGATATAATATATTCAAAATCGTTATTTTTCGCTTGTTTTAGTTCCTCTTTTTAATATTTTGTAAGTTCCTTTCAAACCGTCATTCCTAAATGCGTTCATTTCAACTGCATTATAAATGCAAGTGTTTTATTTTTCCTTTAACTTCATACACTAGTAGTGGAGTTGTACCAAGTCGAAAACACTTTCTTTTCGCCTAGCCGATTTCCCGATAGTATAGTAATTTTGATTAATTAACTTATAATTTTACTAAGATGATGTCAATTAAGAAATATGAATAAACTATATTAATGTTAAAGTGAAACAGTGCAATTACTGTGATTTGTTAAAACAATGGTTTTGTACTGTTTAAGTTTAACAAGAAAATTACAGAAAATGTAATCTTAACTAAACAGGACTTCCAGATTTTTGTTTCAGGCTTCAATTTTACCAACTGTTTACAGACGTCCAGCAGGGCTTTTCTTCCGGATAGACTGTTTCTGACATAAATTAGGAGGCATATTTCCGTAAAATTTTGAATTTCCAAGGGGCAATAAGCTTTGGGGAACCCTGCATTCTAACTGCAACTAAAACTAAACAGCTGATCATTGACTTCAGGAAGAAAGGAGGACGACATACCCCTGTCTACATCAATGCAGCTGAGGTAGAGAGGGTCCAGACAGTCAAGTTCCTAGGAGTGACCATAACCAACAATCTGTCCTGGACCACCCAAATAGATGCGACTGTCAAGAAGGCATAACAATACTTGTTCCTAGGAGTCCAAGGAAATTCACCATGTCCATACGGATCCTCTCTAACTTTTACAGATGGACCTTAGAAAGCATTCTATTTGGGTGTCACCTCTTGGTAGAGCAACTGTTCTGCACTAGACCATACGAAACTACTGAAAGTTGTGAACACAGCCCAGACCATCATTCAAGCCAACCTTTCATCTATTGACTCCATCTACCCTTCTTGTTGAGGAAAGGCAACCAACATCATTTAACATCTTTCAACCTCTTCAGTCAGGCAGAAGATACAAAAGCTTAAACACAGGTACCAACAAGTTCAAGAACAGCTTCTTTCCCGCTTTTATTACTGCTGAATGGACCTCTCAAATTTCAAAGCTTTTGATCTTGCTTTTGTACACTTCCTATGCAGTTGTACCCTTCGCTCAGTTCAAACACCCTATACCTCAAGCAAAACAAAACTTTTCAATGTACTTAGATACATGCGACAATAAATCAAAGCAAATCAAACTGGGGTCGCTGAAGTGATGTCACTGAACTGGCAAAGGATAGGCGACCTACTGCAGGATCGCCACTCCAATAAGAAAAAGCTGAAAGAATATAGCATCTTTCAATGAGAAATACTGAGTTCTTTTAACAAAACATAGTCACTTACGCGGCCTTTCAATTTTAAGAAATCATACATCACTGTCAAATGCTGCTAACAGAATCTGCTTTCTCCGACAAAAAAGGTACACCCTAAGATTCAATTGTGCGAAATGATACTCTTGAAGTAGATTCACAGAAGTGACATATTGCACGGTTATTTAGCCACGCTATTGTCACAGCTTTTCGCATTATGAATCCTCTCAATCCCTTGAGACACTATGCTTTCTTTCCATCCACATTGAGACGTTTATATTTGACTGCGCCTAAAATTAATTTAAAACCTCTTTTCATTATTCTTCATGTAACTTCATCATGTTTATCTTTCTTTTATTCCTTAGTTATAGCTGGTGTAGGATTTTAATTTATGTATCTGAGGGTATGGAGAGTAGAGAAATTTGATCAAGATTACGTGTAGAAACATATTGTCATGTCATATACAAAAGCAGAAATTGCTGGAAAAACCTCAGCAATCTGGCAGTATCTACAGATAACATCAGAGTTAAGGTTTCGGGTCGAGTGACACTTCCTCAGAACTTACACCATCCGCAGTTCTTTCGGTTTTTATGTTGTAATTTCATATTTTGTTTTTTAAGATTTATAAACATTCCTTTCCATTTCAACTCTATTGTATTATAAATGAGACCACCAGCGTATTAAAACGTGTGAGAAATGTTAAAAAGTACTTCATTTAAAAAAAACTCTTAAAGGTGTCACGAATGGTGGGAATGCATTTTCATGCATCTCGAGTGAGTTTCACGTTGTGAAAATGCCCCAAAGTCCATCGTAGCTAATGGATTCCTTATTGTACTGTAATCAGTTCTTTTATTTAGGCAGTGAGTTTCTAGCACAGCAAGGTCCCACTAACAGGAAATGAGACAAAAAGCCGATTAATGTGAAAATATTGCTTTTCTTCCACTGCATCATTCGATGACACGTTGAATAATTTACTCCAATAGCATAGTTGAGAATAACAAATATAAAACATTTGAAGCTTGGTAGATAGATGCACATATGTAATATATACTGTTGTGTTTTGTAAGAACAAACTGTAATTCTGTATGTGAAATGGATTAAGTCAACAGCCTGGACATGAAATATTTTCGTACAGCCTCAATTCCAACATGTAGTTTGAATACACTATGAGTACAATGCCATACTTACTACTAATTTAACAAATCGTTGATACGATGACCTCTAGCGGTCACTAGTGACTTCGCATGTGTTTTTGTTTCCTTCGCCAATTCAACAGCAACACTAATTGCCTTTAAACACTTCGATTGGCTCAGTGGAGGATGGGCCACCATCATCATCACCCTTGGTTTAATTGCAGTGAGGTGTGTTCTTCTGCCTTCAAAGCCACTGGTGGAGAGCATGAAATCCAGTCCCATAATTATAGCAGG
>NC_063345.1:42869370-42872512 GCF_021869965.1 Rhincodon typus
CAAGCCGCACCTCCATCTCCTACCGACCAACCTCATCCTGCCCCCTTGACCTGTCCGTCCTCCCTGGACTGACCTATCCCCTTCCTAACTCCCTACCTACACTCACCTTTCCTGGCCCCATCCCCGCCTCTTCGACCTGTTTGTTTCCTCTCCACCTATCCTCTCCTCTATCCCTCTTCTATCCGCCTCCCACTCTCTCCCTATTTATTTCAAAACCCCCTTCCCCTCCCCCTTTTCTGATGAAGGGTCTAGGCCCGAAACGTCAGCCTCTCTGCTCCTATGATGCTGCTTGGCCTGCTGTGTTCATCCAGCCCTGCACCTTGTTGTCTCGGATTCTCCAGCATCTGCAGTTCCTACTATCCATAATTATAGCATGTCCCTCCACCTTGAAAAACCAATGCATGCTCATTCCCAGATTGCCAGCCAATTAGCCAGAGGCTCTCTGCTTGAACTTTAAAACTGCCATTAAGACAATCTGTACAACAAATTGATGGGAAACCTCAGCATGTCTGGCAGCATCTGTGCAAAATTGACGTATTGAGTCCAATAACCCACCTTCACAACTAACTGTAGCTAGGGAAAGGCTGGCATTTCCAATCTACAATCAGTTCTGAAGAAGGGTCACTGCAACCGAAATGTTAACTCCACTTTCTCGATGCTACCAGACCTCTGAGTTTCCCCAGCAATTTCAGTTTTAGTTTCTGATTCCCAGTATCCACAGTTCTTTATGGGTTTTTCTTTTCTTAAGTTTATCTCTATCTGTTCTAACAAAATGCATCACCTCACACTTTTAAGTTGTAAGGTTATGTGAAAGCTTGTACTGGCTCCATACCTAACATTTTGCTAGCCCAAATGTACTGTTGCCTTTTATCAAATCTTAATCACAGGCTCATAGGAGCAGGAATAGGCCAGTTGGCCCTTTTAGCCTGTTATACCATTCAATAAGTTGATCTGGTTGTGGTCTCATCTCTACCTTCCAGTCTATATCCCATAACCCTTGACTCCCTTGTCAAAAATCTAATTCAGCCTTGAATAAATTTAAAGACCCAGCTTCTACCATTCCACAGAATTCCACAACCCTGAGAGAGAGAAAAAATCTCCTTCACTCTGTCTTAAAGTGAGACCACAGGACCCATCCTCCACTTCTGGGACAGGAAAGGTGATAAATTATAAACATTGAGGTGAGACTTTATTGACTTAGTTTTCTCATACCTGCACTGGCTGCTCAGCATTCTCTTGCACAACATTCCTGTTGGATGAAGGTTCGTGATCAGTCTTGACCTTTTAATGTAAAACCTCCCTTTTCTGCAGGTTTGAGATTTAGCAGACTGCCACAATAAACAAGACTGTCACCTTTTTTGGGGATTATTACACAGCTCCACCAAATCAAGGCATGAATCTCTTATTTTCAGCAGGCCAATGGTCTGCTTAATGGTTACCCAAAGAAGTGTATGACATGCATTGTGTTTGTTCAATGCTGCATTTTGAAGAATCCTCAAGGTAAGGAGACATGACTTCGATAAGAATCCCTCATTTTTGAGGATCCACTCAGGAAGGCAAGCAGGGAGCTTGAAAACAGAGGTACCTGCGACTGCCTGAATATGTAGGTTCAATAGCTGCTTTTTCACAATAGAGTATAAGCCTGCAGGGAGTGTTTTTGGCAGTCAAAGATTAGTCCAACATTAATTGAGAGGAAGCCCTTTTTGTTGAAGTTGACCACTAGCGGGGCTGTGGGAGTCTTGATAGCCACATATATGCAACCATTAATATCAAACCCAGCAATGGCTCCAAGGCCAATGGCCATCTCTGCCTGACTCAGGATCAGGTCAGTTTAGTAGTATATGTAGTCACTGGTCCTCCTAAACAGCACATTCATCAATTCCTACTGTGGTAGTTTGATGCCTGGGAGACTGCACACAACCCCATTGGAACCCTGTAAAGATCCAGTTGCTTAAAGGTGGAGTGTGTCAGTGATCTTCAAAGCCATGGATCTCAACTCACAACACACTGCAAGACATCATTGTGACAGTATCTCTACATCATCTTCAATGACACTGCCATTCAAATATTTGCAGATAGTTGAGGCAAGTCTGGTACACACTCTGGCGAGGATATGCCCTTCTTAATGGAGATAGCTGTGGTTTCTTCTTTAATTAAAGCTCACCAGCTTACTAAGGCTGCACCTGACTGTCTCCTTTGGAGCCTCTGCTGTGCATCACATAGTTTGGCTGCCATAGACTCTTGCCATCTGGTTTTTTCTCCCATGTCTGATCCTTGAAAACCAAGCTGTTACCTTTCTTTGCTATTCATATTCTGAGTACATGCTGATGTTCCTTCCACTTCCAGACTTGCCATAAACATCCACCACCTAGCCACGAATGCAGCAGCACTGTCACACCCCCATGTGGATCTGTTTGATGCATTGACGTAACAGCTTTATAGCTGTATTCCTAATTAGGCAGTGTGTTATCAGTTTGCCATGCCACCTTTAACCAAGTGAGGATCAGAAGACATACAATTCCTGTGTTCTGCTAAATAAATTCAAATTGTCTCAAAATTGAAATGAAATCTATTTAAATTCATCGTATACGTATGATGTAATGCCATTATATCTTTGGATGAGTGCATGCCGCCCTAAATTTTTATCACTTTACATCTACATAAAATTTACTCCAATGCTTTTACGTGTGAGGAATAGCATAACTGGAGGCCAGCAAGACCATGACAGTCACTCAGAATTTCAATATAGATTTTAGAAATATATATTTTATTCCAGGTGGTAAGAATGTAGAACTCACCATCACTGGGAGCGATTGAAGCAAAATAATAGATGTATTAATGGGGATGCTATAAAGGAATAACAGTGAGAAGGGAATAGAAGTTTACTTTGAAAGATTTAGATAGAAAAATGGAAAGAGACTTCTGTGGAGCATAAAAACTAACAAACTGATGGAATACAGGGAAAGAACAGGAATTTGTCCCTAAATAATCCTATGTTTCTGTTTTCTATATCCAATAACAACCTATGTAAGCTGAGTAGGTAAATAATGGGGTTATTATGTTGTCCATCCCACATTTGCAACTTGAGATATTGGGCATAAGTGGCTGAACGGTTTACTGGATGGATTTTGCTAATTTGATT
>NC_063345.1:42873012-42875634 GCF_021869965.1 Rhincodon typus
AAATTCATTATTTTATCTTCCTGGCAATGTGATAATTTTCAGGTGATATGGCTGAAGGAATAAACTCCAACTGAATGACCTAGCATTCTAGGTTTTAGCCCTTTCCATAAACATTAAAGAGTTGTGATCATAATATGGTCTGTCTGCACCCCATTACATTCATATATCTCAATTAATTTGGAATGTCAGTAATAGAATTTGCTAAACTGCTGTTGGCTTCATTCCTGCTGCTCCATTTGATATTCAAGTTCCTGCTCATGTATGTTCATCTGTGGTCCAAGATAGAGCTACAAAAGCTGCTCGCATGCTGCTGTGAAGCCTAACAACAGGCAAGATTGGATTGAAGTATGTAAAATGTAAGAACTGGGAATGACTTCCAATATGCTGTAATTTATCTCCATTTTTCTGAGTTCAGAGGTACTGCTCAGGGATATGAAAAGCAAATTCTTTGGGGAGGCAATGGCCGAGAGGTATTATTGTTGGACTGTTAATCCGAGGACACAGGCTCAAATCCCACCACAGAAGATTGAGGAATTTCAAATAAAAAAAAAGAAACCTGGAATGTAGAGTCTAATGATGACCATTAATTCATTGCCAGTTATTTGGAGAAAAAAAGAACCCATCTGTTTCACTAATGTCCTTTAGGGAAAGAAACTGCCATCCTTGCCTGTTCCTACCTACATGTGACTCCAGACCCACAGCAATGTGGTTGACTCTTAACTGCCCTCTGGGCAATTAAAAATGGGCAACAAATGCCGACAATGGCCATATACCATGAATGTGTAAAGGATCCTTCCATTGCATTATCCCACAAAATGGCAAGTTTGCAAACTTTCGTCCAAACTTGTCTCTTAAACCTATAAATGCTTCAATTTCGTTTCGATGCATGAATCTTTGTGAGCACAAGCTAGTGTAAACTGAACTGCTTTGATTTCACATTGAGCAAAGTGCTTACATGTAACTTGAAATACATTCAGAATCTGGCGTTGCTCACAGAAAACAGCCCAGAGGAATCTTTGGAGATAGAAGGAACTGCAGATGCTGGAGAATCTGAGATAACAAGGTGTAGAGCTGGATGAACACAGCAGGCCAAGCAGCATCAGAGGAACAGGAAAGCTGATGTTTCAGATCTGGACCCTTCTTCTGACAGCAGCAATTCTATGTCATTAATGTGAAGGTGGGAACTGGGGAATTGAAGCGCTATTACTATTGTCTGTTACTGAGTTAAGCCAGTGCAGTACAAAAGGAGAAATGGGTTAATTTATAAGCTAGTTATATAAATAGTTAACTGAAATTTTCTTGATGATGCTCAGATTAAAAAGCTCACTGAGATAGTTGAGAGTTATTGCAGTGAATGAATTTAATACCCAAAGGTAATACTCTACCAAACCATTGGGCTTCCCTCTCATTAGGCAGAAAAACAGCTGATGGTGGCTTATCCTGAGGACTACCATACGTGAGGCAAGGGGAGAGGTTTTGCAAATAGGACTTTGATGGTAACCTCACCTAGTGCAGAAACAGAGGATGCAAAACAGTGAGGCAGAAACAGAGGACAAGAAACAAAGGGGCAGAAACACAGGATGAGATACAGAGAGGCCGAATCAGAAATGAGAAACAGAGGGGCAGAAACAGAGAATGAGAAAGGGAGTGGCAGAAGCAGATGGTGGGAAGCAATGAATGAATAACATAGCGGCAGAAGCAGATGATGAGAAACAGAAGATGAGATGCTGGGGGCAGATACAGAGGATGAGAAACAGAGGGATGGAAACATAGAAAGTGAATCAGAGGATGAGATACAGAGTGGCCAAATCAGAGAATGTGAAACAGTGAAGCAGAATCAGTGGATGAGAAACAGAGGATACGAAACAGAGAATGAGAAACAGAGGATGAGAAACAGAGGGGCAAAAACAGACAATGTGAAACAGAGGGGCAGAAACAGAGGATGAGAAACAGAAGATGAAAAACAGAAGGCAGAAACAGAGGATGGGTAACAGTGTGGCAGAAACAGATTGAGAAACAGAGCAGCAGAAACAGAGGATGAGAAAGGGAGTGGCAGAAGCAGATGGTGAGAAGCAATGAATGAGTAACAGAGCAGCGGAAGCAGATGATGAGAAACAGAGTATGAAATACAGAACAGCAGATACACAGGATGAGAAACAGAGGGGCGGAAACAGAGGATGAGAAACAGATGGGCAGAATCAGAGGATGTGGAACAGCGAATATGCAACAGAGAATGTGAAACAGAGTTTGAGAAATATTTCATGAAATATTGTCAGCACCTCTTAGGGTTCTGAAAGAGGTAGCAGCCACGACCATGGTGACAGGTTACGATTTTCCAACATTTCTTGGAGTATGGAATGGTCTCATTAGGTTAGAAATGAATAAATGTTAATAAATAATGAATAAATTAATTTCAAGTGCGGAGGCAGGGGGAGGGGTGAAACAGAAGTTAGGAAACTAGACAGAAATTAAAAAAACAAGGCCACTCCTGTGACTAGAGATTTGTGCCCTTCGAACAGCATGACCCTAAATAAAAGCAAGTTGATTAGCTGTTGGCTTTATTCCTGCTACTCTGATTAATATTGGTGTTGGCATCGCTTGTAACCTCATCTGAGGTCCAAG
>NC_063345.1:42875734-42884944 GCF_021869965.1 Rhincodon typus
TTTTCTGAAGAAGGGTCTCGACCCGAAACGTCAGCATTCCTGCTCCTCTGATGCTGCTTGGCCTGCTGTGTTCATCCAGCTCTATACCTTGTTATCTCAATTGCTCCAAGGAGGTGCCTTTCACTGAGGCAAGGAAATAGCTTTGCAGTTTAATGTTTGAAAAGCTTTCCAGACTGTTAATTTTATTGATTTCTTGCTCCTCACCTGTACCTGAACCTGAAACAACATTGCCTTCCTACCTACCAATTCAATTTCTGCTAAGGTTCCAGAAATACTACCCTGTGATATGGAAGTATTATCTTGAGAAAGACTTCCATTGTGTTGTCCCACAAAATAGAAAATTTGCACACTTTCCTCTAAATTTATCTCTTAAAACTATAACATTTCCAACTTTATTTTGATCTCTGAATCTTATGAACACAAGGGGCTATAAACTGAACTGCTTTGTCTGGACAATGAGCACAGTGCTCATATTTAACTTGAATTACATTCAGAATCTGGTACTGCTGATAGAAACCAGTGGAATCTTTGTGGTGCTGCTAATGCACATGTGTAAAAATGTGATTCTGTTCAGAACTCAAAACATTGACATATTGCACTGATTGGAAAATTCCACAAAAACTTAGAACAATATCCTCAGATAAGATTACTCTCTAATATCTGTCATCGTTTTCAATACATCAACATGATTTAACCCATAAATATTTATTCCAGCATTTATTATTTTTCTAAATAACGTCAACCATAATTTACTTTGGTACAGCAAACCTTTCAATGAATCTATCTGCTCTCCATCCTGAAAACAGCCAGTTATGTTTTAAATGCATTTAATCACATTGCAGAAAGGATTTGTCACCTGGAGTAGAGCTTACGTGATGTTACCATTTGTGCAATGAAAGAAATTCCTAATCTGGAAAGTACTTCTGGTTAATAGTCCTTGTCTCATCTGTAAATAAGACATTACAGGGGTATGACAAAAGGTATGGAAAACCAACAGCAGAAAACCCAAGATTTTCCATTCCTTTGTAAATGATCTCTGGGTTGGTTCCTTTCTGATATGATAAAAGCTGTAGGTAATTGAACAACTTTCACAAAGCATGGAAGCAAACTCAATCTTGGCACAGATCCCCTGCACTAACTAATGTATCATAGAATCCCTACAGTGTGGAAATAGGCCCTTTGGCCCAACAAGTCCACACTGACTCTCATAGCATCCCACCCAGGCCCATCCCCCTATAACCCTCCTAATCTACACATCCCTGAACACTACAGGCAATTTATCTTGGCCAAACCACCTAGCCTGCACACCTTTGGACTGTGGGAGGAAAACGATGCAGACACGGGGAGAATGCGCAAACTCCACACAGACAGTCACCCACTGGTGGAATTGAACCCAGGTCCCTGGTACTGTGAGGTAGCAGTGCTAACCACTGAGCCACTGAGCCACCATGACACCCTACTTTGATTGCTAATCAATTGGTATTGAGCGGGTGATCTACTTTAACCGCTGGTTGTGGGAGAGTGGAAAACCCCAGCCTAACTGAAGTGCATAATTAGATTTCAAACCACAATCTTAAAAAGTGAATGGTGGACGTCCTGTCAGTTGAGTTTTATCTGATACTTATTATTTATTAATGAGTGGGCTTTTATGGTGCTGTGTTAGTATCCCCATCTCTGAACCTAGCAGCCTGGGTTCAAGTCTCATCTACTCCAGGGATAGATTGGTGTTCCAAAGTAGCTCCTCTCTTCTGGATGCCTTTCTTCCAGACCTAAACAAACTTATATCTTAAAAGGTGTCAACTTAACCATGTTTTCTCCAATTAACAAAGAGTAAGCATATTAGTTACTAAATAGAACAAGAATTAGGAACACCGCACACATACATTCATTGAAAACATAAGGTGAACCCCAAAAGTTAGAAGTTTTAAAGAAACATAGATCAGCATGTGAATTATCTGTGAAGTGTGAATAACTGACTGTTGCGGCATTAACATTCATTCCAGGGCAATAGATCAAGTGTCATATGATTCAAATATAGTGGCATTTTTGTTCAGAGGTAAGAACCAACTCACTTGTGGAAATTCGCCGACTGTATTTTAGTGCGGGCAACTTCACTGATACTGAATGAATGAAATAGTCTCTTTCTCTGTCAAACCAATCCTTCATGTGTCATTGGTGCCTTGATATTCACCAACTATACACATATGAAAACACTGTGTAAAGAAATGCACAACAAAGATCATATTAGATTTCTCACTTTAGCCCAACATGCAGGAACAGCATCTCATATTTCGCTTGGGAACCCTACAGCCCAATGGTATCAATGCGGACTTCACAAGCTTCAAAATCTCCCCTCCCCCAACCGCATCCCAAAACCAGCCCAGCTTGTCCCTGCCTCCCTAACCAGTCCTTCCTCCCACCTCTCCACTCCTCCCACCTCAAGCCCCACTCCCATCTCCTACCTACCAACCTCATCCCGCCCCCTTGACTTGTCCGGCTCCCTGGACTGACCTATCCTCTCCCTAACTCCCCACCTACACTCACCTTTACTGGCTCCATTTCCGCCTCTTTGACCGGTCTGTCTCCTCTCCACCTATCTGCTCCTCTATCCATCTTCTATCCACCTCCCCCTCTCTCCCTATTTATTTCAGAACCCCCTTCCCTCCCCCGTTTCTGAAGAAGTGTCTAGGCCTGAAACGTCAGCTTTCCTGCTCCTCTAAAGCTGCCTGGCCTGCTGTGTTCATCCAGCTCTACACCTTGTTATATATCCTTGTCCATGTGCTTTTCCCGAGCTCTTCACAACTAATGTTCGCCTCCAGGACAATGCAGTGATGGCAGGAGTACAACCTGACTCTGGACTGAGAGTCCCTCACTGGCTGTTACAAGGCTAATGCCCAGTTTGGAAGTGGGATGGGCAGGGGCATTGGCTGCACACATTCTAATTGTGGACCACCGAATGTACAACGCCTGTTTCTATTCTCCTTTGGTCCAGTTGGAGCACTGCTGCTCATTCTGATATCTGTTAATGACCTGGACCAGGGCAGAGATTAATTTCAAAATTTTGCAGGTAGCCCAAAATTCGAAGGTGTAGTACACATGGGGAAGATTGAAATAGACGTTTGAGGAACATAGACCTGTGAAATAGACACCGGGAGAGATGACATCGATGCAGAGAAGTGTGAAACAATTCATTTTGCCTGGAATAATGAGGAGAGGCAATGTAAACTGAATGGTACGTTTAAATGGGGTGGACACTGATAACCTGAGGATATACGTTAATTCTGAAGTGGCAGGACAAATTGAGAAAACTGCTAAACCGTATGGTTTCATACTTTTTTAAATAGAAATATAGAATACAAAAACAAAGAAACAACGTTAATGTTTTACAAGTCACTGCATAGAGGATTGGGGCAATTATGGGTGTCATATTATTAGGAAAGATGTCAGGACTTAAAGAGGGTGGAGAGGTGACTTATCAGATACCAGAGATGAAAATCTTTGGTTATGTGGAGAAAGTGAAGTTTTCTTTCCAACAGCGAGTATTGGGGAGAATGAACAAAAGAGTTTGAAGAATTGAAGTCTGAGTCACATGAAGAGTTTTGATTGAGTAAATGAAGAGAAACTGTTTCCAATGGCAAGAAAGTTGTTCTCCCCTTCTTTAAAAATTCTTCTGACATAAAATGTACAACGTACAATCACTTTTCTTCACCTGCAGCGAAATCCAGCTACAGCTGTTAGCGTGTGTTTTCACAAAAGTGTTTAATTAGATGATGTTTCATTGTTTTAACTTTGTTTCATTGTTAGATAGTGAAGTCTATAATGGACTTTCACTGTCCACAACTGGGATTCAAATCTTGGCTCCCTGCTTCATAGCTAAATATACTGCTGTATAACGCCCCCCTTAACAAGTTTGGGCACAGGAATTCTGAAGGTAGAATAATTCTTCAACATACATTGTTGCAAAGATACTTAGAGTAATTGAATGTAGTTACTGTACAAATTGTCTCTATGTGGGAAATGGCATTAGTGAAGCACAGCTGTATCATAATTTTCTAAATTTCTTTTCAATGTTCATGGCCTGTGAAGAGTTTGACTCAGTTCAGATTGAAGAGTACTTCCTCACCAATCCAGATCACAGGATTGGATCACCTTGTTCTGACTGCGAAGAGCATTGAAGATACTGCGGCATTCTACTCCCAAGCATTAGGCATGGAAATTACCACTTTCAAGGTGAAGTCATATTTATAGAATTATTGAAAGTTTAAGGCACAGAAAAAGGCATTTGGCTGACTGTCTGCGCTGTCTGAAAAATAAGTCACTCAGCATAATCAAGCTTTTCAGCATTTGATCCAAATCCCTGAATGCTACAGCACTTGAGGTACATTTTGAGACATCTCATAAATGAGCCAAGGGTTTCTGCTCCACTACCCTTTTAGGGACTGAGTTCCAAACCTCTAGCACTATCTGTGTGAAACTTTTTTTTCTCCTCCCTGCTGTAATCTTTCGACTAATCAGTTTAAAGCTAAGACCTTTAGTTACTGATCCCTTTGCTAAAGTAACTAGGCCTTTCCCTCCATCCTGTCCAGGTCAACTATGTATATCGAAATCAAATCTCTCCTCAGCCTCCTCTGTTCCAAGGAGAAGAAATGAGTCAATCCAATCTTCCTGCATAGCTGCATTGTTCCAGTTCTGGCAAAATCCTTGTAAATGTCCTCTGTTCCTTCTCAAGTGCAAAGACATCCTTCCTGTAATGAGGTGACCTGCACACAGTTCAAGTTGTGGCCTAACTAATGAGTCATACAGTTCTAACGTGACCTCTCTGATTTTATATTCCACATTTTGATCACAAAAGGAAATGATTGCATATATCTGCTTCAAATTGAGGTGGTTTCTTTTCTTGCACAAACATTAAACTCACACTTAAAGCACTTCAAAACCTCAAATCCATTCAGAATTTAAAACCTTTCCCATATTTAAGGGAGATTTTTTCAACAGTGTTCCCTCCCTCTTTTAAAAATGTATCATGGAATAAATACATTCGCAAGAAATTGTGGATGTGTGAATGTAGAATCCATTAGGGTTGAGGTAAAAATTAAAGAAGACACCAGTGGAAGTAGTCTGTTGGCCCCCACCTCCCAACAGTAGCTTTACGGTAGGACAGAGAATAATTCATGAGGGCATATAAAAAAGGCAATCATGGGTGACTTTAATCTTCATGTAGATTGGGAAAATCAAATGAGTAGAGGTAATCATGTAGAAGAATTCATTTATTCTGGACAGTTTCTAGAACATTGTGTTGTGGATTCAACCAGGGATCAGGCTAGTTTGGACCTGCTAAGGTATAGCAAGGCAGGTTTAATAAATTATCTCAGACTAAAATACCCTGAGAAACAATGGCCACAAAATGACAAGATTTAGCATTCAGTTTGAGAGTGACAACCTAGTGACAGAAGCAGCCATGCTAAACTGAAATAATGATATATAAAGGAATAAGGGCAGAGTTGGCTGGAATGGACTGGTGAAGGATTTAGCTTAAGAGACAATTCAGGAAAAATGACAGACATTTAAGAAAATAGTTCAAAGTCCTTATCTACTTGTTTGCCACTAATCTGTCACATCCAGTTGTGAATGATAGTGGACAATTAAACAACTTACTGGAGGAGGTGGCTCCAAAACTATTCCCACCCTCAATGATGGGGAAGTCCATCATATTGGTGTAAAATATAAATTTGAAGCAATCACAACAATCTGCAGCCAGAAGTGCTGAGTGAATGATCCATCTCAGCCTCCTCCAGTGGTCTCCAACATCACAGGCACCAGTCTCCTGCCAATTTGGTTCACGCCACATAATATGAAGAAACAATTGGAGACATTGGATACTGCAAAAACTATCTGTGACAACATTCGAACAATAGTACTGAAGAACTGTGCTCAAGAACCTGCCATGCTCCTAGCCAATCTGTTTCAGTACATCTACAACACTGATATCTATCCAACAATGTAGAAAATTGCCCAGCTAGTCCTGTACACACAAAGCAGGACAAATCCAACTGAGCCAATTACTATCCCATCAGCCTACTTTCAATCATCAGTAAAGTGATAGAAGGTGTCATCAACAGCGCTATCAAGCAGCACTTGCTCAGTAATAACCTTCTCAATGATGCCCAGTTTGGGTTCTGCCAGAGCCACTCAGCTCCTGACCTCATACAGCCTTTGTTCAAACATGGACAAAAGAGCTAAATTCCAGAGGTCAAGTGTAAGTGACAGCCCCTGACATCAAGGCTGCATTTGATCAAGTGTGGCATCAAAGATCGCAAGCAAAACCGGGGTCAGTGGGAATTAAGGGAGAACTTACTTCTGGTTAGAGTCATACCTGACAATAGGAAGATGTCAGTTGTTTTTGGAGGTCAGTCATTTCAGTTGTAGGACATCTCTGTAGGAGTTCTTCAAGGTAGTGTCCTAGGCCCAACCATTTTCAGCTCCTTGATCAATAACCTTCCCTCCATTATAAGTTCAGAATTGGGGATGTTCACTGATGACTTCACAATGTCCAGCACCATTCACAACTCCTCAAATACTGAAGCAGTCCAGGCCCAAATACTTGACAGTATCCAGGCTTGAAATAATACATGTTGAGTAATATTCATGTCACAGAATTGCCAGGCTAATGACCAACTTCAATAAGAGACAATCTAACGACAGCCCCTTGACATTCAATGGTATTACAATCACTGAATTCCCCACTGTCAACATCCTCAGGATTACCACTGACCAGAAACTGAACTGGACTAGCCATATAAATATAGTGGCTACAAGAGCAGGTAGAGACTAGTAACACTGCAGAAAGTAACTACCCCCGCTGACTCCCCAAAGCCTCTCTACCATCTCTCAGGCACAAGTGAGGAGCATGGAATACTCCCAACTTGCCCAGATGTGTGCAACTCCAACAACACTCCAGAACCTTGACACCATCCAGGACAAAGTAGAATGTTTGATTGCTACCATATCCACAAACATTCAATCATCCCACCTTCAATGCTCAGTAGCAGCAGTGTGCATGCTATCTGCAGAAATCCGCCAAAGGTCCTCAGACAGCCCCTTCTAAACCCACAACCAGCTCCATCTAGAAGGACAAGAGCAGTAGATACATGGGAACACTACCACCTGCAATTCCCCTGCAAGCTACTCACCCTTGTTGGAAATATATCGCTATTCCTTCACTTTTGCTGGGTCAAAATCCTTGACTTCTCTTTCTAATAGCATTGTGGGTTAACCTACAGCACATGGACAAAAGCAGTTCAAGAAGGCAGCTCTCCACCACCTTCTCAAGGGTATCTAGGAATGGACAATAAAATGCTGGCTAGGCAACGATGTCCAAATCCCACAAGTATGTAAAACTAAAATCATGCTCTCAAATTTGAAATTGAAATGGAACAATCAAAACATCACCTGCCTTTGAGAACCCTGGCAGTGTAATTCTCCCAACCCAGCAATATGGGATGATTGCCATATTGTTCCATTGTTCCATCATACTGAAAGTGATGGTTCTTGTCCTCATCTTCCTCCTTGTAAGATTGCTGCCACTCTCCCAGTTCTTCAGCATCCATCACATTCCCTCTTTGCCAGCTCCATGTGTGCAGAACTGGATCAGGCAGTAAATCCTGTATGGAGATTACTCCAAAGCCTCCCCCTCCCAGACCAATTCAAACATGGAAACCTCATCTTCAGGAGCTACTGTTCTGATGGAAGAGTAGACTGCATTTTATCTAGGTCCACCCTTCTGTAATTAATGACTTCATGAATTGCCTTTGTGTCCCAGTAACTATCCTTCTTAGACAGGCAAGAAACAATATCTCTGTCTCAAGGATATAAGCATCTTTGCAGTTTCCAGGGTACCTTGTGCAAACTTCTAAGATGTGGTACCAGTGATCATAGATAACTTTCACATTGATGGAATGGAATCCCTTCCTGTTCATGAAGTCAGCTGTGTTATGAAATGGCACACTGTACACAAAGTATAGTCTACTGTGCCCTTCATCTGAGGGAATCAAACTATGTTGGCAAAACCTACTGTCTGGACTGCGTGCTAATCTTGACACAGGGATACAAGATGAAGTGTTGTGATCCGGCAAAAATTGCAGCAGGAACAGCCTTGGATATATTGTGGGTTAAGAATTGAGCGATCCCACACAGGGTCTCCAGTGAATCCTCAGAAGCAGTCAGTTGCCTAAAACTTTAGAGCAGCAGACACCTTGATGGCCACCTACGCCTTCAGGTCACAAGTCCCACTCCACCAGTTGGCATGGTACTGTGATGGTGTCCCGAGATTTCCTCAAATTGTAGCAGCAATGAACCTAGCTCCTCTGGAGGAAATGGTATTGAGGCTGATAGCCTTTTGGCATCTTGTCCCTCGTTTGCACCCTGAAGGGATCTTCAGCTGTAAGCTCATATGGAAGCTTTTGGCAGCTGTTTCAGGTTGATACTAGTACTAGGCTTGCTTGTGAAATTGCTTATCCTCCATTCTGCTGCACCTTTGTAGAACCATAGCCACAACAATTACCCCTGCTGTGGCTTCATTGGCCACAGTGCCAATAACCTTGTGTGGGGAATAATTGTAATAGAAGGGGATCTTAACAGTGTGAGCAATCAGCCAGGAAAGACAGTGTTGCATATAAGACCATACTGTTGAATATTTACATGTCAAGGTGAGAGGAAATCAGCTCTGTGTCCTGATGCAGCCTATGAGATTATCTTCGTGAATTATGGCCAGTAGGTCACAGTTTTAAGATCACCTGTGATTACTTCTGCTTCACAGAGATGACTATGTTCAACCTGTAATGACTAATGACATAGTCAAAAGTGCTTGTGACTAGGATTGTATTCCACAGGTTAGCAAAATACTGTAGATGCTAGAAATCTGAACCAGAAAACAAAATGCTGCTGAAACTCAACTCTTCTGGAAGCATCTGTGGAGAGAGAAACAGAGTTAATGTTTCCAGTCCAAGGACTCTTCCTCAGAACAGGTTCACTGAACTATTGACACCTTCTTTGCTGAAAAAAATCTTTTTAATAACGCTGATGAATATGGTTTTATGATAGTAGATCTCTCAAAACAGGGTAACCGCAAAGCACTTTCTTTTGGGAATCAGAAATTCAACCTGCATGAAGTTGGGAAAGAATTTGAGCCAAAGGCACACAAACCGACAGCAG
>NC_063345.1:42885444-42897240 GCF_021869965.1 Rhincodon typus
GGTCTGGACCCTTCTTCAGACCCTTTTTCTGAAGAAGGGTCCAGACCTGAAACGTCAGCTTTCCTGCTTCTCTGATGCTGCCTGGCCTGCTGTGTTCATCCAGCACTACACTTTGTTATCTGAGTATAGGCCTTTGTGTCCTCCTGGCAGATGGGTGTTGCTCCTCACTGGGCCCAAAATCAGTTTCCTCCATTGACAGCTATAGCCTTCCTCTTGTTTGGGTAACTCCCGCTTTGGTTAGCCTTGGCAGCCTTTCCCCCTCCTCTATGTCGCTACTGTATCAGGTAGTGATGCTTGCACTGCCCAAGCGCTTTTGGTCCAGTCTCCTGACCTTATGCACTGAGCAGAATTAGGGGTTTGGCCTATCCCCTGGCCTTATCAAACTGGCACCCTGGCCCCTATCTACTTCTATTCCCAGATGTGTTATAACCTGTCTGAACAGTTTGATGGCAGTTTTTTTTGACAGCATCAGCCTCATTCCAATCACAAATTCTGGGGCATTGTTTTATTACATGCAAAATAAGAGCACCAAAAGCAGAACTTAATCAGATCTTAATTTTGATTGCTGCTCAGGTCAGGTAGAACTCTAGGAAATAATTATGAAGACACATTCAACTATCAAATCCATAACTAAAAAGCAGAAAGTAAGCTCTTTAAGGAATACTTAAGCTGCAAAGCAGACTCAAAATCAAACATCTTTTAAATATGATTGTAAATATAAGGTACCATGGAGAAAGTTTTTAGAATGTGAGACATTTTCTAACACTCAATATAATCTTTCATCTTTTTACTAGATGAACCTTTTAAAATTCCGGTAGTCAGAATGAATTTTGATGAATATTTTGGAGGGACCATAGCTCAGGCTATTAATATTTATACATTATATTTCTTAGAGAATTGTCATAGAATGAAATGGATTACAGATGCCTTTTGAGAGATTAGGAATTTCTTTTTATAACCGCAGTAATAGTATTATGTGTGATCAACTCTTCAATAGTACTGCATTAATTATCCTTGGTACCCTGAAACTTATAAGTCACTTATAAATCAAAGAACCAATTTCTCTACCAGTTACCATAATACTGCATTCTAATGAAATCAGAAAGCAAATTAATTTAAATTATTGCATTCATACATTATCAAAATTTGCCCCATAAATTGTCAGCTTGACATTGTGGAACTGCTTATGATGATTCCTTAGGCAATGCCATTGGGAACCCTTTGCTCTTGATATAAAGTCACCCATGACTGCAAGGAAGTGCTGGTAGGTAGAGGTTGGAGATGTGTTATCAGAAAAGTGCAGTCAACCATCCTCCACAGCAATACAAGCAAAGTAAAACTTATTCTTTAAATTTGCTAATGTGATGTGGACATCACTGGCTAGGCCAGCTTTAAGCGTGGGCCTGGAGTCACATATGAAGTCAGACATCCTTCCGTAAAAGAGATTAGTGAACCACAAGGGTTTTTACAGCATGGTTTCCATTAAGGATTCCAAATTTTTATTGAATTCAAATTTCGCCATCTACCTCGGTAGAGTTGGAACCTGCCAAAACATCAGCCTGGAGTTCTGGATTTCTATTCCAGTGACATTACCAATACAGCACCACCTCCCCATGAGTTTCACAAGCTGATGATGGGCACAGCTACAATGAGGGCCTTGGTCATTGTGATTTGACATATCACTGTACATCTGACCAAACTTCCCTCAGGATCCTATTGACAATGACATTCCTCCGAGGTCCCCACATTAAAGAAAGTCTCAAGCAGGGTTATGCCATGGTCAATTTATCAAGACCTGGGAAAAAAAAAAGAGATTTGGCAACAGGGACAAGGCTGTGAACCTTGTTGTCCCTAAAAAGAATCTAGAGATTCATGAAGGTCATTGGACACTCATGTTAGGAAAGTGGCTACAGAATCCATGACTGAGTAGTCCTCTTCAGGACATCCACAGCTCACCCCAAATAGGGAGATGATTGAAAAATATTCCTTAAAAATAAACTGTTACACTGTTTCGTGGCTGTGGTCAAAGAATGAAAACTTCAAATTCTACAATTTGGAATAAGACAGCATTCATAGATAATCTCAAAATTATCTAGAAGAACTATAATTTTATCAAATGAACTATCAAGACTCCAAAGTGATATCACTTCCCTCAGAATGACCTGATATCCTGGGGAGGGTCATCTTTTCTTTAATTCATTCATGTGATATTGATTTACTTGCTGGACAAGCATTTAATGCCCAGAGGGAAAATAAGAGTCAACCACATTGCTATGTGTCTGGAATCACATGTAGGCCAGGCCAGGTAATGATGGCAAATTTTGTTCCCGAAGAGACATTAGTGAACTAGATGGGTTTTCCCTGACAATCAACAACAGTTTCATGATCATCATTAAATTCTTATTTCCAGATTATTATTGAATTCAAAAAATTCCACCATTAGCCATGACAGATTTGCCAGGTCCCCAGAACATTATTTCCCCAGCACATTGCCTGGGTCTCTAGATTAACAATCAAGCAATAATACCACTAGGTCATTGCCCACCCTCACTGAAAGAGCAAGTGGGGGCTTGGAAGAAAAAATTGACGGTGAACCAAGTTGTCCACAGTGTTGGTTTCACCATCAGAAATAGGATCTTGAATGCATTGCCAGAACTCCCATATTATACAAGTGAAAGACTAATGCCACATTACCATAGCTTAGCCAGAACCAACATGTTATCAGTGTCAGTGCTTATACTCTAAGCCTGACTCTGATGAAGACATTAATGAAAAGTTATATTCTGTTCTTGATGAAGTAGTCACTCTTATTTCGAAAGAAGAAATAAAAATCCTTCTGGGGAAGTTACTTCATGATTGGCAATGTATGTGCAGTTAAAATGAGTCTACCCTTCACCAGGCGGTAGGCTTGTTGCCACCATGCTCTTTAAGTGAAAGGACTACAAGGCCTTCTTGGGATAAGATCCATGCCTGGGAGAGGGGAGAGGAATTGATGTCCTGAGCTTGGGGTTGGTGAGGTGTTGTAGTCACAAGCCTGAGGGATGTGAGTCATTGTAAACTAGAGCATGGGGGTAGGAGAGGGTATAGCTCCGAGGCTGGAAGAGGGGTGGGTGAGTTCGGACATATTGGCACAACCTGGTATATTTCCAGTGGGCCTCAAGGGGTGCTAGCACATATCTACTTTGGTTTCATCTCCCAGCATGAAGGGAAGGGAGTTTGGTAGAGAATTCAAAGTGTGGGGTGAATTGCAAATTGTCATTCTGAGACATTCATTAAGTGGTTGAGCTTTGGACTCAGAAACAGTGAAGGAATAATTATGTAGTTCCAAGTCAGGATGGTGTGTGGCCTGGAGGGGAACTTACAGATGGCAGTGTTCCTATATAGCTGCCGCTCTTGTCCTTCTAAGTGGAAGATGTTATGGGTATGGAAACTGATGTCAAAGGAATCTTAGTGAGGTGATGAGTTACTAGTTTAGAGTTTTTCATGATATGTTGTACATTTACTTCCATTACACTCTTATTACTTCATTGTTGCCACGTTTTCATTGTTGATCATTTGTTGATGTACTGTTCGTCCCCCTGCCATCACCCATTTGGTGAAGATTCTTCTCCTTTCCGTAGTCATCCTGGCAGGATGGGTAGAAAGATGGAGGAGAATCATTCAAAGTAAGGCCAGGTGGAATGGAAGAGGTAAAGGAAGATGCAGGGGAAAACATTTGCAAAAATGCAACAAAATTTATATATTTTTCTATATATCTTAATCTAGTGGGAAGCTGCATTTGAGCCTGTATGCATCTGTGCAAAAATCTAACAAGCTGCAATCATTTTCAAATGTTCATGATTGCTTCCACAAATTCAGCAAGCTTTGATCACTTTCAAATGCTTCACTGCTCCAGCATGATCACCTACAATCAAGACTCATTCCAAATTGGGCAAAGGTCCATTGATGATTCCTGTTGTAGTTTTAGTGTCTTAGTGCACGATCAAATACTCAATCTTTTCCTGACAGGGTTTCATTAGTTCTGAGGTAGAATTATCAAAGGGTTTCAGTACTGCTACAAAAGTATTTGTCACTTCTTTTTCCTAATTGTGCACAAATGGGTGATAACTTCTGCAGCTTCTGATTTAGCATCTTGTTTGAAATCAATTTACTACCTTATAAATTACTTTCTCCAAAATTCTCAAAGAAATTTGGCAATATTATTTCTGGTACCATATCTTTGTAACTGATTACATTTTTGTGGTTTGAACAGCCTTTAGTTTGCAATACACAGCAGTGCTGCTTGTCTAAGCTTCTTTTCTTCAAGGGTTTCTCATGTTTCTGGTGGAAGTGAATATTCCTGTCTACTGCAGCTAAAATCAAGAATTCCTTTCTTGTGTGACTAAAAATGAATGATTCAGACCATTTTTTGTGCTTCACTTATAAATCCTGCTGTTTGCAATCTTAAATAATTCACATTACATTACTGGTTTTATTAAAGGAATCCCACTGGCTTCAGCTTCAGCAAATGTTTCACGCTTTAATTGCAGCTTTATTAAATGAGTCTTGATCTTTGGAGCTTTAGATGAATCCTACCTCTTTTTTTCCTGGATGATTCTTGCTCCCTACAGTTTAAATCAATATTTGGCACCCTTGCAAGTGTTTTAATGAAGGATCTCCTAATTTCCTTTTGCCATTAGACCAGGGATACTTAGGCATCTAACTTGCTTCATTGTCAATTTAATCCTGGCTTCATGGCATCTTCAAGTCTGAGGCCTCAGTCTGAATTGATGTTGGGTCCCTTGGTTTCCCTTGCTGTAGTTATGCCTCGTAGTAACAAGGCATAGAAGTGACACTCAATCTGAGCTGAAAGTGTAAAGATCCTTAATTTTTGCTTTCCCAGCATGTAATGCTGGATATTTTCTCAAGTTTTAATTTACACAAGTGATTTTAACTTTACCTCCAGTGCTTTTGGTTGAACCCTGAATTGGGACTGCTCCTACCAACTACCGCCAAGTAATGCAGTCTGCATCTCCTTTGGAATAATTAATATCCCTTCTCCACGAAGTTGAAAGGTCTCCTCCTACAGCATAACTCTTACTGGAACAAAAATACTTTTATTCCTATTGTCTGTAGGTTTCTTCTTGGTGAATTTTACCATGAGAGTTTCTTCTGTAATGTCCTTAAATGTTCACTTCTTTCCTGCTGCTGACTCTCTGCAGGAGCGGCGACATAAAGCAGAGTCTTGTAATGACTGCACAGAGGCTGGTATTGCATCACCAAGTCATCCCTCATCCCTCATCCCTCATCCCTCATCCCCCATCCCCCATCCCCTTAGCACTGTACACTGGCTATGGCCAGCCAGCTCGGAGTTGGTCCCCTAAACTGAGGGGATTCTAATCTCCTGGTTATACTGGTCAGCCAGGGTTTCCCTAATTGGCCCAGATTAACAAACCAAATCAAGAATCGTGTAGTCAACAAGATCCAACTGGTTCCAATCACTGCAAGCCTAAAGATGCTGAAAGATCTTCAGACCTCCAATGCTGCCATATTGTTGGATAAAGCAGCTCAATGAAATCCACACTGCTGCATATCGTGTTGTGTGTGCAGCTAAACCCAATCTGCTCCTCACTATATGGTTGGCTTGCTGCCACTATTCTCTTTAAATATAGTGACCATCAAGACCTCTTGGTTTAATGCAGTCACGGAAAACCATTTACTAGTCTAACATGGCAAGTTTCTTTAGGAGAACTGGTTTACTGCATGTAAGTAACTAGTTAGTTACAAGTTAAATTGATATGTCAAACATTGTTATGGAGATTTTAAATTGGACGTGGACTTTAGGTCATACTCCTTTGAGGTCCTAAGCTATTTAGTCTACAAGTCCATATAATATCACCACAGTGGTTAGTGTTAATGACACTTCTCAGCATTATTCCTTTCAGAACCATGTACAACAGGCTGTCACTTGGAAGCCTGGAGTGGAACAATTGAGAAAAACAAGATGGGCAAAAACCAATGCAAAAGGCATTGTTCTGCTGACCAAATGTGCACAGTGTGGTTTCATGATAATACACACCCTGTTCTGCCAGAAGGAAAAATACAAAACCATTAGAGGCATTGTCGATCAAAACTCTGATGCCCAAAGTCAAATCAAGAAGGTAAAGGATATGTGGTGAGAACTGTATTCTCATAGTTTACTTTGTGTCTCCTAAAAAAAACTTCAACAGGTTGGTCAATTAATTTTTCTTTATGGAATCCACATTGACTATTCATTATTATGGGTAAATCTTGTCTGAGCAGCATGGGCGATGGTGAGATATGTGACAGAATCAGACAATAAGTGCAGTAAGGCCCATATAAATATTGAGATCATCTCACTTCATCTTTTATGCTTTGCACAAACAGCCTGCTGAGGTTCTTGGTTGGCAATGGCGAGTTGCCAATTGACAGCCGTCAGTGATTGTTAAACAATTTGTTAACACCACAATTTGCCTCAAAATATTCAGACTCACATCTTACCAAACTCATCAAATAAGTGAGACATTGGGAAAGCTCAACAATGAAACCACAGCATATATCTGGCAGAGTCAGCTCACCATGTGTTCTGAATCACCTGTATATTGGTCACTGGACAACAACAACATCATTGGCCACCAGCTGAACACATTCCTCTTCCATGGACATTTGCATCTGCCATTTACCAACCCATCATGACCAACCTGGCACTTCTACTGTGTACTGGCATTATGCCCTGGAAGCACAAACCTACATTGCAGAGCATATTAGCGTCTTAGATTGAAAGACTGTAGTTGGTACACATGGCACAGAGGGACTACCACCCCTATATGAATTGAACTAGGTTGCATCAGAGGGCTGTTTGCTTGCTCTCTGAACACTCTGTAACTTAATGACTACCTTCTTGCACACAATACCCTGCTTTGCCTTGCCATGCCAATGAGCGCTGTCACACAATCAGGCAACTTGCCTTTCTGCTAAACCATTCTCAATCTAGGGAGCCCACATCATGCTGTACGGCAGTGTGTTAGACCTGCTCCATGTGCCAGCAGTTTACATGGCAAACAGACTGCATGTACAGCTAGCAAGCACCATGAGTAACTGAAGTCCACTAGCCAGCAAGACAACACCAGTCCAAAGTGCTGTAAGTCAGTTTTTAAAAATGGAGTCAGATCAAGGAACTTCTATCAGCCTACAAAAATCAAGAATCTTAAAAATCAATTGTTAAACTACACCAGAGTCGACACTGCCAGCAATCTCCACTGCAAAGGCCATAATGTTTGATTATCTGATCTTCATGAACAATTCAGAGATTGATGAAAGTATTTTTTTAAAATGTTTTTCTTTTGGACTCCCCTCTTATGTCTAATCTGTATATGTGTGCTGCGTTATTAGTTCTTTTCATGTTTAGGCATTAATAAAATCACTCTGTTTGTTGATTCCATAAAGCCTGGTTAAATGGTTCCTTTGAAAACATTTTCATTTGAGTCTGGAAGAAAAGTATTCACAATGGAAGGGATGCTGTTTAAATTAACCTTGCTTTGACCAATTGAGTTGGTGAGGGAATAAAGAGGAAAGGCAGTTCATCCATCCTCACCTAGTACTTTAATAGTTTGTGGTATCCCATTTGAAACCATTAACGATTCAGGTCTGGCTGTAACAAATTGGGAGTAATTCAGGATTTGAACTTCCAGGTGAAACAAAAGAATTGCAGCAGATAAATTGTCACTTTGAAGCCAATTTTAAAAGAAAAAAACTGCAAAAGTTTTTCTTTAGTTTGCAGTGCTATATTTTAGAAATGCCTGTAAGTAGTGCCAGCACATTCTTATCTGCTTTTATTCACCCTGTCCATTCCTTTTGTAATCTTATACGTCTCTGTCAGGTCCCTCTTTAACATTCTCTGCTCTAAAGAAAACAACCCAAGTTTATCCATCCTCTCTTCATAGCTGAAATGCTCCATCCCAGGGAACAGTCTGATGAATCTCCTCTGCACCCTCTGCAGTGCTTTCACATCCTTACTGTAGTGTGGTGACTAGAACTGCACACAGTACTGTAGCTGTGGCGAAACCAACGTTCTGTACAGCTCCAACATGGCCTTCCTTCTCCTATAATATATGCCACCACACATAAAAGCAAGCATCTGGTATGCTTCCTTAACCACTCTACTAACCTCTGCTGAGGTATCATTCATCCCACATTCTCATCTATATCATCTATGAATATTACAAACAATAAAGGACCCACAGCACTGATCCCTGTGGTACACTACCCATCTTTGTCTTCTGTTATTAAGCCAATTTTGAACATACCTTGCCATGTTATTCTGATTCCATGAGCTTTCACCTTCTTTATCAGTTTACCATGTGGGACCATGTTACAAGTCTTGCGGAAATCCATGTAAACTACATCAACTGCCCTGCCCTCATCTAAACACTCGGTCACCTCCTTGAAAAATTCCACAAGATTTGTTAGGCAATGACCTCCCCTCATAAAGCCATGCTGACTATCACTGATGAAACCTTGCCTCTCAAAATGGAGACTAATTTTCTCCTTTAGAGATTTCTCTAATAGTTTCCCTATCACTGATGCTAGACTCACTGCTCTATAGTTCCCTGGTCTATCTCTACCACCCTTCTTGTAACATGGAACCACATTAGCTGTCGTTGCATCCTCTGGCACCTCCCCTCTGGCCGGAGATGATTTTTAAAAATCTACTGTAATTTCCTCCATTGTCTCCCACAACAACTCATTCAGACCTGGGGATTTTTCCACTTTTAAATTCACCAAAACCTCTAAGCCCTTCTTGCTTCCTATATCAATCTGTTCAAGAACTTCAGGGCGCTTCTGGCCTTTATGCTGCTGTGTCATATTTACAGCTCAGCTGCACATCACTTCAGATGGTAGAAGTTGGGAACTGGAGCTTACAGTATGGCACAAAGAACAGAAATTGATGGAGAAACTCAGAAGAGCTAACAGCTTCTGTGGAGAGAAAGACAGAGTAAACATTTCTAATCTGACCTGACTCTTGTTCAGCACTGAAAGAAGCTGGAAAATGGTGTTTTTTTATGCTGTTAATGGAGAGGGAGGGACAGTAAGGGGAACTGATAGTGACGGTGGCCAGAACAAAAGGTAAAACATATTCAAATGGTGGTAAAGGAGAGATAGTGATGCAAAACAGGTTTAAAAGATAGCTGAAAAGGAGAAAACAGGTTTTCTCTACTGAGAGTAAAGCCTCCCACTGTGGTCTTTGACAATCATCAACAAGGATATGACCTAAAAGAAAAGAAAGTTGATTGCCCACTTCGACACAGAGGCCTAAAGGTGGTAGTGAATGGGGTTGTTAAGAAGAAGGCAGTCAATTTCTGCCCCTTGAGGCGAGGCCATATCACCACAGCACACCACCCTGGAGCTGGACTACAGTCCAGGTCAGTGCTGTTTTCCTGGTGAATAAGGACACCTAGTGGTGCAGTAGTGTAAAAGCTTACGACTTTCTGTGCTCTGGAAAGTTAAGTGACGCCATCTTCTCTCTGTTACCTCACACTGAAATGGGCTAGTACTGACTTGAGCTTTGTCACTGCGCACACTTTTCATTAAGGCTCAAAACCTACAGTTCTCTCTATTCCATGCATCACGTTCTTTCAATCCATCCACCTCATTCCCACAAACTACTAGACAAAATCTTGACAAAATCTGGACACTGTCCAGGCTTGGGCTGACAAGTGGCAAGTAACATTTGCACCACAGGCTATGACGATCATCAATAAGAGACAATCTAACCATTGCCCCTTGAAATTTAACAGTGTTACAATCACTAAATCCCCCGCTATCAACATCCTGGGGATTATCCAGGACCAGAAACTCAACTGGACTCACCACATAAACACAGTGGCTACTAGAACAGGTCAGAGTCTAGGAATATTGTGAGTAACTCACTTCCTGACTTCTCAAAGCCTGTCCACCATCTACAAGGCACAAGTCAGGGGTGTAATGGAATACTCCCCGCTTGCCTGGATAAGTTCACTCCCAACAACACCCAAGAAGCTTGACACCATCCAGGACAAAAAAGCCCTCTAGATTGGTACCACATCGACAAGCATCCACTCCTTCCACCACCCACTCTCAGTAGCAGTAGATGTACTATCTACAAGATGCACTGCAGAAATTCACCAGAAACCCTCACACAGTACCTTCCAAAGCACAGTGGCTTAGTGGTTAGCACTGATGCCTCACAGTACTAAGGACCCAGGTTCGATTCCAGCCTCAGGCAACAGTACGTGTGGAGTTTGCACATTCTCCCCATCTCTGCTTGGGTTTCCTTCAGGTGCTCCAGTTTCCTCCCACAGGCCGAACGTGTGCAGGTTAGGTGGATTGGCTGTGCTAAATTACCCATAGTGTTCAGGGATGTGTCGATGGGGTGGTTATAGGGGGATGGGTCTGGGTGGGATGCTCTGGGGGTCAGTGTGGACTTGTTGGGCTGAAGGGCCTGTTTCTATACTGTAGGGATTCTATGAAAACTCATGACCATTTCCATCTAGAAGGACAAGGGGAGCAGATAAACGGGAACACCATCAACTTCAAGTTCCCCTCCGAGCCATTCACAATCTTGACTTGGAAATATATTGCCGTTCCTTCACTGTCACTGGGTAAAAATCCTGGAATTCTCTCCTTAATGGCATTGTGGGTCAACCCACAGCAGATGAACTGCAGCGGTTCAAGAAGGTAGCTCTCCACCACCTTCTCAAGGGCAACTACGGACAGGCAAGAAATGCTGGCCAGGCAGCGACGCCCACATCCGACAAATGAATAGAAAAAAAAACCTCACCCTTTCTGCCCTCTGTGCTTCCTATTCATTCAGTGGGAACATCTTACCACTTCTACTGCCCATGTATCATCATTTAATTGCGACCACTATCTCAATGCAGGAAGGGTTGCCTTACGTACAGACTGAAGTCTCCACAGCACCCTGACTGTTTTGCTTAAAATCCATGGATTAATTACATTTGACATGACCATGGTGTGATGCCACACTACAAGGACAGGATTCCTGGACTCTGATAGAATCAAGCATCTGACTGGTCATTGCCAGTCCCTGGAATGGAATAAGGTGAACCCTTTGACTGGGTGTGGTGATACCCTCTGATTGACTGTATTCCCCTCTACCCCATTGTTCCCCTTTGATTTTCACTTATGGCCATATGCTTGAAGCAAATGCAATGTGTTTCCTCTCTTAAGCTGCTGACAGATGCAACTAGTGTGATATTGATGAAGCACGGTAACATGCCCACCCCCTTATTGTCCAGTGCTCCCCACTATTGCAATCCGCCTGCCTCTCCCTATGCACAAGTAGCAATGCAAGCCCAGGAAACTAGCACTCTGTGGCTGAGCACTAAAGATTCTAAGCATTAAGAAAGCACTAGCCTGTGTAGATGCTTGAGACGCAAGTGTGTCCCTGAATGTAAAGTGACACGGCAGAACCATTCAAGTCGTTGGTGTCGTTGAGATCTAAAGTAAAGTGCTGAAGGATTGAATTGGGGTCTGAGACCAGACATGATGATGTGGTGAGAATGGTACTTTACCAATACTGACCCGCAAGGGTAGAGGGTGAAAGAGGATGGTGGCCTTACAGCATGTAAAAATATTATTGTGAAGAAGCTGTTGAATGATGGCTGAGGTAATCTTTATCTGGAAATAAAGGGCTAACCCAATGGAAATCTTGTAACCTCTGCTGATTGTTGTAAAAACTCATCTGGTTACCTAAGAGAACAAGGTGTAGAGCTGGATGAACACAGCAGGCCAAAC
>NC_063345.1:42897740-42978136 GCF_021869965.1 Rhincodon typus
TTAATGATATAACTCAATATTAGTGATGTTCGTAAAATGCTGGGGGCTGATTTACAACTTAATTCAATTTGATTGAGATGGATTCTGAGTAATGCATGTTGGAGGATGGGAAAAATTGTGGCTGTAAGAGCTGCTCCTTTTTTGAGGTATCTTCAGTGTTGAAGCTGATTGCCTCAAATTCTAAGAGCAGTAATTACTGTTTTATAAGCTGTTGCATTGTTTTGGAACTTTGTGGAAAAAAAAATCAAAACAATGGCACTTTAAAAAGGCGGAAGGGAGACAAAGGCAGTGACCACATGGGAAGTGATTCAAATGGTGAAAGAGACCTACACTGCAGTCTGACCCAGCAGTGAATCTGCACAGCTGCTGCTTTTGCTGTTTGGTTTCAATTATCTCAGGACATTGAAGTTTGTTCTAAGAAAAATAAACAAACAGGGAAATTCACTGCTGACCTTAGAGAAACCTGTTTGGGGAGCTCATAGCAGGGGAGCAGCTCGGTAGCTAGTTTTTAAGTGTAACCTGACTGTGTCGTTGTAAATGTACAATATTGAGTAGAGTGGGTTTTTTTATTATATGTTTTTATTGAGATCTGTCTCTTAATTAAACTTTAAAAATATAAAAAACTCCATAGGTAATAAGCTAGCCTGGAGCAGTATTTTTAGACCCGTAGAACTGTGTTATTTTCTGCATCTGTAGATTGTTAACGCGCAAAGATGACCTTTAGTATAATGATGTGCTCTTCCTGTTTGATGTGGGAGATTAGGGAGAGCTTCCATGTTACTGATGATTATGACTGCAGGAAGTGTGTTTGGTTGTGAATCCTATCGGATCGCATGGATTGGTTGGAGTGGCAGTTAGAGGCAATAAGGCATTTAGAGCAGCTAGTGGGTGTGATGGATGGCAGTTGCAAGGAGGGAGATAAATTGAAGATAGTGTCAGGTAGATGGGAAAGGTAGGAGAGGGAGGCAGATAGTGCCAAAGACACCTGTGGCTATCCCCAACTCAAATAAGTATGCTGTTTTGGAAAATATGGAGATGATGGACTGTCAGGGGAATGTAGTACTGACAGCCAGGTTTCTGGGACCGAGACTAGCTTTAATGTAATGAGGGATATGCCAGGTTCCAAGCAATCGATTGTGATATGGGACTCTCTAGTCAGAGGCACAGACAGATGTTTCTGTGACCAACAGTGTGACTTCAGAATGGTGTGTTACCTCCCTGGAACCAAGGTCAAGGATATCTTGGAGGGTGCAGAATATTCTCAAAGGAGAGAGGGACCAGCAGGAGGTCATTGTACATGTTGGAATTAACAATTTAGGAAGAGTAAAGGATGAGATTCTGAGGAGGGACTACTAAAAGTTAAAAAGGAATTTAAAATGTAGGTTCTTGAAGGTAGTAATCTCTGGATTACTCCTGGTGCCACAAGTTAGTGAGGGTAGGTATAGGAGGATAGAGCAGCTACATGCATGGCTGAGGAGGTGACGCAGGGGAGAAGGATTCACATTTTTGCATCATTGGAATCTCTTTTGGCATAGAAGTGACCTGTATAAGAAGGACGGATTGCACCTGAATTGGAAAGGGACTAATATACCAGCAGGGGGATTTGCCAGAGCTGCTCGGGAGGATTTAAGCTAGTAAGGGGGCAGGGGCGTGCAGGTAGATAGTGAGGAAAGAGATTAGTCTGAGACTGGTACAGTTGCGAAAAGGAGTAAGTCAAGTAGTCAGGGCAGGAAGGAACAAAGCAGGGAATGAGCTGGGACTGATCAATGAAACTGCATTTATTTCAATGCAAGAGGCCTAACAGCTAAGGCAGATGAACTGGTTGGAAACCTGGGACATGGATATTATACATATTATAGACATGTGGCTCAGGGATGGCCGGGACTGACAGCTTAATGTTCCATATAGGTACAGATGCTATGGGAAGTATAGAAAGGTGGGCACGGGAGGAGGGAGACTGACGTTTTGATTAGGGATAACATTACGGCCGTGCTTAGGGAGGATATTCCTGGGAATATGTCCAGGGAAGTTATTTGGGTGGAATTAAGAAATAATAAAGGGATGATCACCTTAATGAGATTGTACTATAGACACCCCCAATAATCAGCAGGAAATTGAAAAACAATTTGTAAGGAGATCTCAGTTATCTAAGAATGATAGGGTGGTTATGGTAGAGGATTTTAACTTTCTAAATGTAGATTGGGACTGCCATAGTGTTAAGGGCTTGGATGGAGAGGAATTTGTTAAGTGTGTACAAGAAAATTTTCTGATGCAGAATGTGGATGTACCTTCTAGGGAAGGAGCAAAACTTAAGCTACTCATCGCAAATAAGACAAGGTAGGTGACTGAGGTGTCAGTGGGAGAGTACTTTGGGGCTAGTGACCATAATTCTATTAGTTTTAAATTTGGTGATGGAAAAGGATAGACCGGATCTAGAAGTTGAAGTTCAAAAGGAAGGCTAATTTGATGGGAATCGGCAAGGACTTTCAAAAGTTGACAGGGGTCGGGTGTTCGCAAGTAAAGGGACAGCTGGAAAATGGGAAGCCTTCAAAAATGAGATCCCGAGAGCTCAGAGACAGTATGTTACTGTTAGGATGAAGGGTAAGACTGGTAGGTGTAGGAAATGCTGGATAGAGAAATTAAGGTTTCTGGTTAAGAATAAGAAGGAAGCATATGTCAGGTATAGACAGCAGGGATTGAATGAATCCCTAGAAGAATATAAAGGCAGTAGAAGTAGATTTAAGAGGGAAATTAGGAGAGCAAAAAGGGGACATGAGACAGTTTCGGCAAATAGGGTTAAGGATAGGGGAGATACTAAATTAATATTTTGCATCAGTGTTTACCGTGGAGAAGGATATTGAAGCTACAGAACTTGGGAAATAAATAGCGACATCTTGAAAAATGTTCATATTACAAAAGAGGAGATGCTGAATGTCTTAAACTGCATAAAGATGGATAAATACCCAGGACCTGATCAGGTGTACCCTAGAACTCTGCGAGAAGCTAGGAAAGTGACTGCTGGGCCCCTTGCTGAGATGTTTGTATCATTGATAGCCACAGGTGAGCTGCCAGAAGACTGGAGGTTGCTAACGTGGGGCCACTATTTAAGAAAAGTGGTAAGGAATAGCCAGGGAACTGCAGACCGGTGAGCCTGACATCAGTGGTGGGCAAGTTGTTGGAGGGAATCCTGAGGGACAGGATTTACAAGTATTTGGAAAGACAAGGACTGATTAGAGATAGCCAACATGGCTTTGTACTTGGGAAATCATGTCTCACTAACTTGATTGAGTTTTGTGAAAATGTAACAAAGAGGATTTTTGAAGGCAGAATGGTGGACGTGATCTATGTGGACTTCAGTAAGGCGCTTGACAAGGTTCCTAATGGCAGACTGATTAGCAAGGTTAGATCACACGGAATACAGGGAGAGCTAGCTATTTGGATACAGAACTGGCCCGAAGGCAGAAGATGGTGGTGACGGAGGGTAGCTTTTCAGACTGGAGGCCTGTGACCAATTCTGTGCCACAAGGATTGTGCTGGGTCCACTGCTTTTTGTCATTTATATAAATGATTTGGATGTGAACGTAGAAGGTATGGTTAGTAAGTTTTCAGATGACACTAAAATTGTGTAGTGGAAAGTTAAGAACGTTACCTCGATCTTGATCAGATGGAACAATGAGCCAAGGAGTGGCAGATGGAATTCAGATAAATGTGAGGTGCTACATTTTGGAAAGGCAGATCAGGGCAGGACTTATACACTTAATGGTAAGGCCCTGGAGAGTGTTGCTGAACAAAGAGATTTTGGAATGCAGGTTCATAGTTATTTGAACGTGGTAGATAGGATACTGAAGAAGGCATTTGGTATGCTTGCCATTATTGGTCAGTGCATTGAGCATAGGAGTTGAGAGGTCATGTTGCAGCTGTACAGGACGTTGTTTATGCCACTGTTGCAATACTGTATGCAATTCTGTTCTCCCTGCTATAGTAAGGATGTTGTGAAACTTCAAAGGGTTCAGAAAAGATTTACAAGGATGTTGCCAGGGTTGGAGGATTTAAGCTATAGGGAGAGGCTGAATAGCACCGTCGCTTACCCTGTATCTTTAGATCGTGATCTGGTTTGCTACATCACTCCTACATTTCCCCTGTCTAGTCCTGTTAGAATTTTATAAGTTTCTATGAAATTTCCTCTCATTCTTCTAATAGTTAATAATGGTTGATATATGGTATTGACATTAAATGCCAAAGGGTAATAGTTATTGTTAATCATCATTACCTGGCACTTAAGCTTCAAGAATGTTACTTGCCACTTTTCAGCCCAAACCTGGATATTGTCCAAGTCTTGTGCATTTGCACATGGACTGTTTCAGTATCTAAGGAATTGTGAATGGTGCAGAATGTTGTGCATTCATCGGAGATTATCCCCACTTCTGACTTTTTAGCAGAGGGAGAATATTGATGAAATTGTTAAAGATGGTTGGGCCTAGGACAAGCCCCTAAGGAACATCTGCATAGCTGTGCTGGAGACAAGATGATTGACATCCAACAGTCACAACTATCAGTCTTTGTATCAAGTATGACTCTCGCCAGTGAAGAGTTTTCTCTCTGATTCCTATAGACAGCGGTATTGCTATAGCTTCTTGATGCTACACACCATCAAATGCAGCTCTGGTGCCAACTGTCATCATTCCTATCTCACCTCTGGAATTCGACTCTTTTGTGTATGTGTGACTCAAAACAATAATGAGATTAAGAGCTAAGTGGCCCTGTTTGTCACTGTTCAGCTCATCTGATCAGCCTATCTACATCAGTCTGTAATCTAGAGCTTTCCTTCTTGCTATTTACAGCACCATCTATTTTCACGTTATCTGTGAACTTCATGGAGAGGCCGAGATGTATCATCGACTTGGCACTTCTGGCTGAAGATTGTTGCAAATTCTTCAGCCTTAACTTTTACACTGATGTGCTGGAATACCTCATTAATAAGGATGGGGAGTTGGTTAATTGTCCATCACTATTCACAACTTAATATGACAGTACTACAAAGCTTAGGTCTGATTTGTTGGTTGTTGAATCACTTAGTTCTGTCTGTCAGATGCCAGGCCAAGAGGTAGCAGATTGCAATGGTATATAATTCTGCAGCAGTTGGTGGCCAAAGTGTCTCTTGGATGCTTAACGTTGAATTGTTAGAACATCTGAAATCTATCCCATTTCGTATAGCGATAGAACCACACTGATATTCTCAATGTGAAGACAGGACTTTGTTTCATGTAGGCCAGACCAGTTAAGCTCCCTTCTCTAATAAAAACCGAAAGAACTGCGGATGCTGTAAATCAGGAGCAAAAACAAAGTTGCTGGAGAAGCTCACCAGGTCTGGCAGCATCTGTGAAGGAGAAAACAGAGTTAACGTTTCGGGTCCAGTGACCCTTCCTCAGAACCCCTTCTCTGGCAGACTTTATTGAATCAGGCGGGGTTTTTCTGACAATCAACAATGGTTTAATGGTCATTCTTAAATGTTTAATTTCAGATTTGTTTTATTGACTTCAAATTCAACCATCTGCCATGGTGATATTTGAACTTGGGTCCCCAGAACATAATTGGATTACTAAATTAGTGATAAAAGTACCAGACTAACATCTCGCCCTGTCAATAGAAAGGTGCTCATCTTAACCATATTTACTCACTTCTCCATGCATTGTAACAGGTGTGTGTGAATTACGTTCCAAAACCTCATCCTAGACAAGTAAGGACCTCACCGAAATGCAAAAGTTCGGTGTCGAGTAAATTAGTCAGCCTCAGGTGAATGCACTGTTTGACTGGACATCCCTAACCTTTTTAAAGTGAAATAGTAATCTTACATGAGAAAATGCACTCCTTAAAATGAAGCGCTTCATCCAACTGAATTTTTTTTTATATACTATGCTTTCTGTGGGTTAAACATGCAATGGGCTCTCTACATCCTTTGACCCTTTTCTGTTAATTAATTACATTTTGTTGTTTGCTATATCTTTGAAATCTCCTGACACAGTCCATGGACAAGTTGCTGCTGCTGCAGATTTTAAACGACAAAATGGATCTGACACATTACTATATAATCCAATGGTTAAAACGATCGACTGCCAAAATCTGTACCAGCATTTTATTCCATATTAATAGCTTTTTTCCTAAATCTTCATTTATTATTAATGACAAATGTAGCGAATCCTTCTACACATGATAAACCTGCAGTTTGGATCAGTTCCAGATTCCAGTGGTTATTGTAGATAAAGTGCTTGAAATAAGATCAATCATTATTGAAAGGGAAATGTGTAACTGTGATGTCGATCCACCAGAACCTCATAAGTTATAAGATTGCATGTAACTTTAACTCTTATGAAATCATATGACTTGATGGTTCCATAACTCCATAGTACAAACAATGATGTGACCATCCTGATCCTCTTTAACTGGCCGTACCAAATTTAAAAAGTTATTAGTAATATCCTTATTTATTATGGCAATGGCAGATCATTATTGGCACACCTTGGGCAATTAAGAGTAGAAAGTGAGGCTCTGAACATCGGAAGAAATATGTAGATGCCCCAATAGTCTTTGAAAAGGTCTCAGAAACCTGCATGTTGAAGTAGCAGAGTTTCCTAGACTTGAATCTCTTTGCTCTGACATCCATATTGGTTTGAAATCAAATACTAAATTGTTCAGGCTGAATTTTGCCTGGTGTCTTGATTCCCTTCCGCCAAGGCCAGAGAAGAGGTTTACTTCATGTTAGATACTGATATAATTAAACTAATCCAAGTAGCATGAATTATGTCATGCTGTTACAAAACCAGATGGTTCTTAAATATTCTGCATTCAATATGACAAGGTTAATGGGGTATCTAAGACTCATAAATATCATGTTTTGAGGATTATATTGATTATGTGGGATAGATAATGACCGATTTTACAGTATAACAGTCACAAATGTTGCTAACTGTATATATATTGCATGTTAATGTGCTAAATCATTCTAAGGCACTTTTCAGTACTGATGTAAATTAAAATTTGTCATTGAGTCATAGAGTCATATAGTCATAGAGCTAGCTGTACAGCATGAAAACAGACCTTTCGGTCCAACCCGTCCACGCCGACTAAATATCCTAAACTAATCTAGTCTCATTTGCCAGCATTTGGCCCATATCTCTCTAAATGCCTCCTACTAATATCGCCATCCAGACGCCTTTTAAATGGTGTAATTGTACCAGCCTCCACCACTTCCTTTGGCAGCTCATTCCAAATATACACCAGCTTCTGCGTCAAAAAGTTGCCCCTTAGGTCACTTTTAAATCTTTCCTCTCTCACCTTAAACCTATGCCCTCTAGTTTTGGACTCTGCTATGCTAGGGAATACCCTTGGCTATTCATTCTATCTCTGCTCATCATGATTTTGAACAAATGAACAAATGAAAAAGTATAGCACTGGAACAGGCCCTTTGGCCCTCCAAGCCTATGCTGACCATCATGCCCTAATTAATCTAAAAACAAGCCTGCCATTTATCGAACTGTATCCTTCTATTCCCTCCCTATTCATGTACCTACTAGGTGCCTTTTAAATGTCTTCAAATGGTACCCACTTCCATTACCTCTTCTGGTAGTGCATTCCAGGCTGCTACAGCTCTCTGTGTGAAAAACTTCCCTCGCACATCTCCCTTAAACTTTCCCCCTCTGACCTTGAACCTGTGCCCCCTGGTAATTGAAACTTCAACCCTGAGAAAAAGCTTCTGATTATCCACCCTATCTATGCCTCTCATAATTTTGTAGACCTCTGTCAGGTCTCCTCTCAGCTGCCGTCTTTCCAGTGAAAACAATCCTCGTCTTTTTAACTGTTCCTCATAGTTAATGATATGTTAATGCCCTAGAGACCAGGCAGCATCCTGGTGAGAGATAGTAGGAACTGCAGGTGCTGGAGAATCTGAGATAACAAGGTGTAGAGCTGGATGAACAGTTGGATGCAGGCCAAGCAGCATCAGAGGAGCAGGAAGGCTGACTTTTCGGGCCTAGACCCATCTTCAGAAATGGCGGGTCTAGGCCCGGAACATCAGCCTTCCTGCGCCTCTGATGCTGCTTGGCATCCTGGTGAACCTTCTCTGTACTGTCTCTAAAGCTTCCATATCCTTCTGGTAGTGTGGTGATCAAAACTGCACACAATACTCCAAATGCGGTCTAATAAGGGTTTTATATAGCTGCAACATGTTTTGCCAACTCTTGCTTTCTTTTCTTCTGGCTTTTGTATGTTGTGTCTGTTGTTCGTTGATTGTAGAATGACTTGGTGGTTCTACATGTACTACAGAGTCTGAAAATTGACTAAGATCTTTCACCAGATAATGTTCTATTTTAATAGGTGTTCCAGTTCCACAGTTCTTACATTTGAGGATACGAGAGCTGCTCGCCATTTTATTTATGCGGTCATTTCCCACCAGCTGAATTTGGGAACATTTCCTTCTCAAAGATTCCATTTTTTGCTTCCTTTTATTGAAATCCCTGTCATCGTGAAATGTAGCTTCTCTTTATCACATGGATTTTCAAACAAAAGCAATTCATAAATAAGAAATATAACTTTTATATCAGTTTTTGAACATGGGTTTGTTGCATGCATCATTGTTTGTATATTGGGCTAAATCTTATAGTGGCTTGAATGACTAGCTACGATGAGATTTGTGGACAATCAGTCAAGAAATCTGGCAAAGTCTATTTCGATGTCAGGAGCAAGTCACTCAACTTCTATGCTTTTGATGGTGGCACAATGAGTTTCTAACTAGGCAGAGGCGAGTTGCCAATAAAGAGAGATTATGCTTGTTAAATGTCTTGTTGACAGCTTAATTCATCTCATTAATTTTTAGCTTCCTATCTTACCAAACTCACCAGACAAACTGGACCTTGAGATAACTTGACATGGAATTCAGAGCCGATACCTGTGAATTCAGCTTACCCCTTCCACTGAAGAACCTCCATGTTGAATATTGGACACCAACATCCTAAGTTATACTTTATGGGCACAGCAGCACACATGCCATATGCACAGACATTGGCATCCAGTGTGTGCCAGTCTATAAAAATCTTCATAGCTCATCTCCAATCCATTTACGTGATGCTTCTGCACTTCAGTGCTGCACTTTGGGCGGTACTGGCAACTATCATTTCATTACTGCAGTAGGGTCACAGTGCACACAGAGCCACAGCCAGCTCATGGACTGGACCAGGCTGCATTTCCAGGCTCTTTATTTGCTGTCACAGCATAAGACCATAAGATACAGGAGCAGAATTAGACCATTCAGCTCCCCAAGTCTGCTCAACCATTCGATCATGGTTGATACCAATCCCATTCTCCTGCCTCCTTCTGTAACCCTTGATCCCCTTACTAATCAAGAACTATCTATCTCTGTTGACTTCACCTTCCTTTATTGCCAGCCTGGTTGCAGGTCACTCATTCCTGATGATTTGCCAGCTGCTGATTCTAACACCTACTCGTGTCCATGAAATGTGCAGTACCATTATCTGAGTAGTATGTAGCTGTGTCAGAACAAATTACAGGGCTTTTTCATCAGTGATAAGCTGTTGCTCTCTTTCCGCCTTTTGGGGCTCTTGTGGTTTCTTGGCCCTCTTCAGAAACTGAGAATCTCTCCTCAGGTTTACATGCATCATTAATGCCTTTATTGCTGCATCAATCATCATGGAATCCTCACCAGGTCCTGATGCTTACTTTACAATAAATTACATTGCAACAATATTTTGGCACAGCTTCCCTTTAAGGCATAGCTTGCCTTTAAAAGGAGCAGCTTAGCTGTACATGTGCGAAGGCAATGCTGCCACCCTCCCTCCACAAACCTATTGATGCATCCAATATTTACATTTGGCTCAAAAGCCCTCAAAATAATTTAGCTTCACATCAAGGCTTTATCATCACTTTTTTATTGTATTGTGATCCTGAGGTCTGGACAAAGTAAATCATCCCATGTTGTTGGCAGACACATCTAGATTTATACATTTTGTTTATGCTGTAAAATTGTGTACTTCTTCCCCAATACCAAATTTTCTCTGCTGCGTTTCTGTTGATTTGTTAGCATTAAAATTGCCGCAGTTCTGATTGCCTCTGATAGCTAGAACTCTGCCAATTTCCAACTTAAACATACTCAAATACTGAGTCTTCCTGTAGGGTACAGAATTATTTTTTTCTTTATTAATTTACAGGATGAGGGCATCGCTGGCTAGGCAGCATTTATTGCCCCTCCCTAATTGCCCAGAGGGCAGTTGAGAGTCAACCACATTGCTGTGGGTCTGGAGTCACATGTAGGCCAGACGAGGTAAGAACAGCAGTTTCCTTCCCTGAAGGACACTCGTGAACCAGATGGGTTTTTCCAACAATCGACAATGGATCCATGGTGATCATTAAATTCTTAATTCCAGTTATTTTATTGAATTCAAATTCCACCATCTGCCATGGCAGGATTCGAACCCTGGTCCCCAGAATGTTATCTGAATTAATAGTCTCACGATAATACTACTAGGCCATCACCTGCCTTATGACGTTCCAAAGGTCACAATCTTCTGAGTAAAATAACTCCTTCTTATTTCATACCTAGGTGGCATCTATCTTATTTTAAACTGTGGCCCCCGGCTTTAGATGCCCTGAGATGAAACATCTTACCTGCATCCACCATCTGTATTCCTTTAAATATTTTGTAGATTTCAATGAGATCACCTCTCATTCTTTGAAAGTCAAGAGAACACAGATCCAGTTTGCCCAATCTTTCTTCATGGGAGAGTTCTGCTAATCTGCAAACAGATCTGATGAATCTTTGTTCCAGCTTCTAAGGCAATAGTATCTTTCCTAACATAAAGAGACCAAAACTGCAGAAGGACAAAACTAACAACCCAGTGAAATGGCCAGCTTCCACAAATCTACCTCCTTGGCCTCTGAGGAGGAGAGTACAAAGGCCTCTGAGGAAGCATCCATGAGGTTAGAAAGCACGGGAACACAATCTGATGAGCAGCTCACTGCAACAGCTTGGCAGCTGACTGCGGAAATAAATGCCCCAGTCTGCTGACATTAAAGGACTACAGGAGACCAGGCACCTGCTCAGCTCCAGTTGGGAGAAGACTCTGTAATATCGGCAATCAAGTACTTTGTCCCAATGCACAGGCAGGAACAGGAGCGGCAGTCAGGCATGTGGGACACAATGGCCCTTCTGGTCAGAAGATGAATCAGTGCAGTGAGTCATGCAACCATCTGGTTATATCTCCTTGGACTGGTTAGTGACTGCTATGGAGAGTCAGATCCAGCATTGTCAGGGTCTGCTGGAAAGGCTCCTGTACTGCAGTACCCTAGCCATAGGTCCTTGTGAGCAATTGGGGGAGCAGAGAAACTGTTGAACATTCCAGGTGATGCTTCCTGACAAGGACACAGGGCAGTACCAGGAGTCACTAAGACAGAGGAAGAAAAACACAGCTCCCTCATAAATCTCCAATCACCACACTCCAGAGGTGACTAGGCCATCCATCTTGACTCTGCTTGATGGTCAATTTAGAGATACGTGTGACAATGCACATTTCGTTATTTAATACTTTATTTTGTAACTGCCACTGCTTTCCCTTACTTCTGGTTGTTTGTCTCCCTGTGTTGTCCTGAATGTAACTGTTCCAGCCTGAGGTATAACTTCATGGCCACTCACAATATACCACAAATCGGTCTGTGGTATTAGCCTGTTGCAACATCTGGAAGCAGAAGGAGCTATACATATAAAGGACAATGGGTCATGCTGACACCATTGTTACTTGCCCTACAACATGCCTATTCCATTCATGGCCTCAGTACCCAAAGGTTTTGTGTGAATTAATTTTTCAGTGATGTCTGAGACAGGGAAGAGCACAACAAACAATGGGGCAATGCATTTAGGTGGCCAGGGATTAGTGATCCCACAGGTCTATGTCCTATACAATTTTTGAGTCTGTGTGTAATGTTCTTTTCCTTTAAATACCCTCACATCAGTGAGTCTTGCAACACCCTCCCTCACTGGTTGAAATACCCAGCCTACTCACTCTGATTGTGGTTGCAGCTATTTTCTTGCCCTCGCGAACATTTGATATCTAGCATGATGGGAAGAGATGGTGAGTTTTCCTAGGTTAATGACTTCCGCCTTCCACCTTTAATTTTTGTGAGCTCCCAAATTATCAAGACCCCTTGTCCCTCATTCTCATAGGCTTCACACCTTCCCTGGTCCCACTCAACCTATGTACATTAGCCTGGGCCTGCACACTTTTCCCTCTTAGCCCCTGGCATATCAGGTGACCATGCCAAGTGTAGTTATACACTGTTACCCCTTTGAAGCCAGGTACTCCTTACCGTGAACAAATCTCCCTTCCAAATTACCCCAATTCATCCACTCTTTACTATATCCCTCCACTTGCACATACTGTTGCCCCATTTCACAATTGTCATCCACCCCACCTGCAGCCAAAGAATAACTTGCCAAATATTTTTCCTGCAACAACGGACTGCTTCATACCCTCAGCTTGACAACTGCCTGTTCTTTAATTTCCATGGATAGACCCAATGTCCGTGGTACATTCCCTTGAGTGACATGACCTGACAGTCCCAGACAAGACGTGCCCACACCCCTGACTGGTGTCTCTCTTTGTCCCTGACTATGTTCACTCTATCCACTGGACTGGCTGCTATGGAGCCACAGAACAGATTGTGCCTCACAGGTAGTAGGAACTGCAGATGCTGGAAAATCAGAGATAACAAGGTGTAGAGCTGGATGAACACAGCAGGCCAAGCAGCATCATAGGACCAGGAAGGCTGACGTTTCGGGCCTAGACAAGTGCTCCTGTTCTTCCTCCCACCTATCCCCTCCTCCCACCTCAAGCCGCACCCCCATTTCCTACCTACTAACCTCATCCCGCCCCCTTGACCTGTCCGTCCTCCCTGGACTGACCTATCTCCTCCCTACCTCCCCACCTACACTCACCTTTACTGGCTCCATTCCCGCCTCTTTGACCTGTCTGTTTCCTTTCCACCTATCTTCTCCTCTATCCATCTTCTATCTGCCTCCCCCTCTCTCCCTATTTATTTCAGAACCCCCTTCCCCTCCCCCATTTCTGATGAAGGGTCTAGGCCCGAAACGTCAGCCTTCCTGCTCCTGCTTGGCTTACTGAGTTCATCCAGCTCTACACCTTGTTATCTCAGATTGTGCCTCATGCTCTGGTTTGTAGAGGTGTGGATCCCTGACTGAGAACACTCAACATTTGATATCTGACGCTGGCCAAAAAACCTGGAATGGTATTGGAGGCTGCCCTTGACTCACTCTGCCAGGTCTACCTAATTGACATGTTCTTTCATTGACTTCAGTGAGGACTACTCCCCTAAGTCGCCAGAGTTTCAGAGGATCATAGGGATCTTACTAGTCTTACTGGAGTGGTGTGTATTAACATTGTTGTTGTTAGGGTTGGAAGAAGCATGAATGGCTTGTAAGGTTCTGCATGACAACATGTTAGTGAAGGAAGGGTTGAAGAAGGTGAGCGGAGAATGGTTAGTACAGTTGTATTAGCCAACAGTTCATTTCCCATATCATTATGGTATAAATATTTATTGTGGCTAACAAAATGTTTCTTGCCATCTTTTTAAGAGGGCATAAGTTTAAGGAGAGGAGCAAGTGATTTACAGGAGATCTAAGCAAAGATTTTTTGACCCAGAGGGTGGTGGAGGCGGGTACTTTTGCAATATCTAAGATCTGGATGTGTACTTAAAATACCTTAGGCCATGCACTAAGTACAAGTAAATGGGATTAGTGTAGTTCGGTGTTTGTCAGTATAGATATGGTGAGCCAAAGAGACCGATTCTATGCTGTATGACTCTATGACTCTATAGCTGCTTCTTCTCTGCCAAATGCAGGTTTTGAAGACTGCTTCAACCCATTTTTGCTAGGTGTACTACTGACAAGTAGAGAAGCAAAAGACTGGAATTCCTCATTGCACAGTTTGGGGAGCAGTGAGGCAGCCCCAGGACTAATTTCAACAGAGGGTAATGTAAATGCAGTTAATAAACAAAAGCCATGGGAAAGTAAAGATTCTGCAAAACTCTTTCTAGCTCTTTAAATTTAGTTTTCTCTCGTTTTCCTAATCATTGACGGAGTATCATTTGGAAACTTGCAGGATGAATAAAATACAGACATCACTGTATGAATAAGAATGAACAATTATAGCATATATTAAATGGCCGCTGATATATGAGGGAAAATAAATAGGATGAAATTGATCTGAACAGTATTGCAAAACAAATGTTAGTGGAACAGCAGCCATTGCACACAACACCTGTGTTTCTTTTCTATTGAAATCAATTATGTTAATCAAAATTACATGTTAAAATGATTTCAAGTGACAAAGTATTTTGTGGGTTTGTTGTTCTCAGCACCAGATACTTTCAGCTTTCAATCTTTCACTTTAAGTATTTATTTATAATTTTCAAGCCCAAAATAATTCCATTCAAACTGTCCAAAAATATCAACAAAAAATAACTATCCGTTACCAATAAGGTCTATTTCTCCTTATTAATCATATGTAATATACTTGTGTTTTATGATAGTTGAAGAAACATCACCTGATCTGACTATTGTCACAGAAGAACAGAATGAAGTCATTGAAACTATTAAGGATACTGAGGATGTAATCAGCTGTAATAACATGTCTACTTCTAGTATGGACAGCTGTTTTGAAGCAAATACTGTGTCAAAAGTTATAAATGAAAGTTCCCATGAATCCTCACAGCAATCACACACTCAAGAATTGGAAGATATGCAAGAAACTCTGGGAGATGAAGACAAAATACACATGGATTGTCATCGCTCTGAAGAAGGTAAGATAATGAGTAGTTGAAGTAAACCCTGAAACAGACAAGTCTGTTACAGAGAACAATAACAGTGTAAATTGTATTTTTCTCAACAATGTTGAACAAAAATTTATGTATTTCCAATGGAGAGATATTTTTTATAAATTCTTCAAAAAACAGTGTTGGCAAAGAAGGGACTATATTGCAATATAGGAATCATTTCAAAAAGGAATTAACCGCTAGTTTTTTTTAAATTTGGCTGATCATAGGATCTTGCTGATCATAGGAGCCGGGATCGGTTAAACAGCCCTTTGAGCCTCCTCCGCCATTCAAGATCATGGCTAATTACCTTCTCAACATCCTATTCCTATATTACTCCCATATTCTCTGATGTCTTTAATAATTATAAATTTGACAATGTCCGGCTTGAACTTACTTAATGACTGGGCTTTTGTAGCCCTCTAGGATTAGAGATTCCAAAGATTCACCAAAGAAGTTCCTGTCCATCTCAGCCAAAATGGCTGACTTTTACTCTGAAGGTATATCCACCTGGTTCTAGATTCCACAGACTCTGTTTATCCCTTTAAGAATTTTGTATGTTTCTACAAAATCACCTCTCTTTATTCTAAACTCAAGAGAATACAGCCCAGTCTTTTCAATCTCTCCTCATAGGACTTCCACTATCCCAGGAATCAGTCTGTTAAACCCTGGCTGTACTTGGCACATATATCCTTCCTGAGGCAAGAGTGCTACGCATAATACTCCAGATGCAGTCTCATCAATATTCTATATAATTCAAGAAAGCTTTATTTGCATCTGCAACTTAGTCCTCTACCAAAGTGGATAACCTCACTCATCCACACGATAGTTCATCTGCCATGCTCTTGCCCACTTGCTCAGTCTATCTAACTCCCTTAGAAGCTACTTTGCATTAACTAACAATTCATATTCCCCAAAGTTTTGTATTATCTGCAAACATGGAAATATTACAATTGGCCTCCAAATCCAGATCCTATATCCGTTCTTCCAATCAGAGATCAGCTGTCATGAATACACTGAATCCTTATGAGCAGCTCTTCCCCACCTCCTTCTCCTTTTGCTAATCCCTCTTAAATGTTGATTACCCTTTAATCTTCAGTTACCAATCTTGGTCACTCTGTAGGCACATAATAGCAATTAAATCATATCCTTTTAATTTGTAGTGGCAGCATCAATTTATCTATCTTGTTAGGAATGCTGCCTGCATTCAGATAGAGTGGTTTTAAGTCTGCCTTTTTAACACTATTCTGTTATTTGACTCTGTTTGATGCCAGGAATTGTTTCTTCTGCTTTCCACATTTATTTACATCTATTGTACTTCACATTCTTTCTGAATTTCCTGTTAGGATCCCATCACATTGTTTAAAAAATCTTCCCCAACATCCCTCACAAATCTCTGACAAGCATATTAGTCATGTCCTGCTAAGTTGTAACTTTTCCCCTTTTACAATTTCCAGTGCCCCAGAAATTTAACGCTCTCTCTCCTGCACCATTTTTACAGCCATGTTCGTTCACTCAATCTTCTAAATTTTATCCTCATATTCATTAGCACACGGTACTGGGAGAAATCCCAAGGTTACTGCCTTAGATTTTTAATAGCTTGCCTAATTTCTACTGAAAGGACTTCATGCTTCTTTTTATCTCTGTCATTTATGCCAATGTAGACCATGAGCTCTCATTCTTAACCATTTCCTAAAAGAAAGTCCTGTGGCTGCTTTTTAACATGTTTAATCCTGGCATCAAGGAAGAAACACACCATCCTTGAGTCACATGTTTGACTACAGGAATACCTGCATGTTCCTCTAACTATCAAATCATCTACCATTAATGCCATTTCAGTCTTCTCCCCCTCACTTTGTGCAGCTGAGCCACTTGCAAAGCTACAGGCTTCGCTTTTGCTACATTTCTCTAATGAAACATTACCTTCACCAGAATACAAAGTAGAAAACCTGTTAGTGAGAGCATTAAGCCCAAAGGGCTCTTTCAATATGTTTATGATATGTCTAGACCTAGCAGTTACCCATTCCCTCTCTTCTTGCCTAGTCTTAATCTGTGGTGTGGCCTCTTTGTTAAACACCCTATCCATACAGATTTCAGCTTCATGGATCCAGCCAATGCTTGAACAACAAAATTATGAGCTCAAGCTTTTGTAGCTGGAGACATTTTCTATAGATGTTACTACGTAAGACATGTAGAAACACAGAAATTTTACAGCATGGAAAGGAACCCTTCGGAGCATCATGACCAAACCAGACATCAAGTATCTATCTATTCTAGTTTCATGTTCTGACACTTACCCTATGGTTTTGTATGCTATAACATTTTAAGTGTTCATCTTGAAGGCTCCTGCTTGTACCACCCATTTAGGCAGTGAGTTTCAGATACCCATCACTCTCTGGGTTAAAATATTTTTCTTCAAATCCATTCTAAACCTCTCACCCCTTGTCTTAAAATTGTGCCTCCTGGTTATTGACCCCTCTACTAAGGGTAAAAATTTCTCTCTATTCTACCCTCTCTCTGCTCCTCATAACTTTGTTTGCCTCAATCAGGTATCCTCTCAGCCTTCCCTCCTCTAAGGAAAACAATCCTAAACCATCTAGCTTCTCTTCATAGCTGAACCACTCCAGCCCAGGCAACATACTGATAAATCTCCTCTGCACCCCCTTTAGTACAATTACATTCTTCCAAATTGTCACCACTAGAACTGCACACAGTACTCCAGCTGTGGATTAACTAACATTGTATACAGTTCTACCATAATCTCTTTGCTCTTGTTTTCAATGCCTCAACTAATAAAGGCAAGTATCCCACATGCCTTTTTATTTATCTTATTTACTTGTTGTGCTGGCTTCAGGGATCAATAGACATACACACCAAAAATCTCTCTGATCCTGTATAATTTTCTAATCTCATTATTTGTGTGCTCCTTGTCTTGTCAGTCCTCCCAAAATGGCATAATCTACACTTTTCAGGATTAAATTCCATTTGCCCCTGTTCAGCCCATCTGACCAAACTATTTATATCATTCTGTAATCTAAGGGTTTCCTCCTCACTACTTACCACATTACCAATTTTCATATCACTGTGAACATGCCTCTGATATTCATGTCTACACCATTAATGTGCACAATGAACAGCAAGGAACCCAGCATTGACCCCTATGGTACGTCACTGGTCTCAAGCTTCCAGTCACAAAAACATCCTTCAACCAACATCCTTTGTTTGCTGCCAGTAAACCAATTTTGGGTCCAATTTGCCAAATTGCTCTTAAGTGTCTATTACTCCCTAAATGGAAACAGAATTGGCATTCCATGCACAGAGCTGTCTTGCTATTGTCTTGCCATGCCATAAACAAACTTTCAGACTTTAAACTGGTGATAAGACAGCAGAAAGTAAAATTACTCACCAGCTGGCTCCTATGAATCCAGCACTGTCTTTGAATGACTGTTTCAGGGTCCATTTTTCACTTGCTCCTCTTGATGATGCTGATATCCTGGCTCAGGATCCTTATCTCACCCACTCCTTTAGTTATTGCTGTATGCCTGTCTTGACGTCCTTCCCTTGCTTACTTCATTGAATGCTTCTGACTGCCTGTCTCAGTGTCTTCTCTAGCCTGCTCCTCCAGGTACAGCTGATTTCCCGCTCAAAATCCTTGCCTTGTCTGTTCCACTTGGTATCACTGATTGCCTCTCTTAGATTCCTCCTCTTGTCTGCTTTACTTGATGCTGCTATCTGCCTGTCTCTGGGTCCTTTCCTGTTTCTCTAGGTGGTACTGATTGCATTTTGCAGGGTCCTCATCTCTCCTGCTCCTCTAAATGCTGCTGAATTCTTGCAATCCTTCTACTACCCACTCCTTTTGGTGATGATTACTGCCTGACTCAGTTTCCTCCTTGTGATCACTTCAATTCAACAACATTCTCTCTATAATGTATTTAAATTTTGTGTTTTACTGCAGCTGAAGCTACATTACATGATATGACTAGAGTGACAGAAGAACAGAGCATAGTCATTGAAGCTGATAAGGACATAGAGGACACAACAAACTGCAATAACATTGTTATATCTAGCTCAGAGAGCTGTTCTAAAGTAAACTCTGGCTTAGAAGTCATGAATAAAAATCTCCACATGCCCCTACAACGAGCAACCACTTTAAGACTTGTTGATGTGCAAAGGATGCAAGAGGATGAATTAAATATTGGATCAGAAGCCATGTACAAAGGTCTTCAGGAGCCCCTCCAGCGAGCAACCACTCTAAAACATGATGATGTGCAAAGAATACAAGAGGATGCGATAAACACTGAGCCAGAAGCCATGAACAAAAGTCTCCAAGAGCCTCCACAACAAGCAACCACCCCAGAACTTAATGAAATGCAAAGAATACAAGGGGGTGATGACATAAAGCTGCAAAAACAGAACATTAACAAAGAAGGAAACACAAACCAAAGTAGCTTAGACAAAACTACAGAACATGATCAGAACAAAAATAGTGATGAGAAACAGACATTGGAAGCAGAGCTGCAGAAATGTATTGATGATTTGAAAAACCTTAAAATACCCTCTACCTTCTTGAAGAAACAGAGGCACTGGCAAAATGAACTGCTAAAGAAATATGATATGTGAACCTATAAGAAATAAGTTGAATATTGGAATAAGTATGATGTTTAGTTTCCTTGCCAGCTCTCTCCTGGCAGAGATAAAAAATGAAATGTTGATAATGTAAGTATCACTATGTTAAAATCTATCACAATGTTAAGATTATCAAAACAGCTGGACATTACCTATTTAACAATAAGTAGGTTAATAGATGATGCATTAGTATTTTACTTATCATAATTTTCTCACTTATCTCTTAATGTTCACTCACACTTTATGTTCAAATCCAAATGCAAGGTATAAGTGGAAATGTATTCATTCACATGGCTGTAGTCACAGTTTAATTAACTGTACAGATTCCATTCATGTTTAAAATTAGTAAATTAGTAAGGTGGAACTCAGAAAATCCTAGTTTCCTTTCTAATGAGTGGGCTTATCAAGATATAGATGTGATTTTAAGCAAATTGCCAAGACAAGGCAGATGTCATTTCCTTCAGTAATTTATTAAAAATAAAATATTGAAACTTTACTACAAAGCTTTAAATTTATCATTTGAAGATTACTTGTTATTGATAGAATTTAAGCATTTAATGAGCAATGCAATAGGTTAAATATTGAAAGTTTTCAAAAGGATATAAATAGTTTTTTTCTAATTAACAAAAACAAAGTGATACACTTGCTTGGTTTAAATTTTGCTGGTATCTTTGATTGCAACTGGTTGATCACCGAAGTCAAGATCATAAGAACTATTAAAGGTATGAATAAGCCCCTGGTTTATCAAGTTCCATAGTACATTAATTCTACCAGCCAGGAATCCTACACTTTATTACCTACTCTCTATCCTTAGGACCAAAGGCATGATGAAAAGGGGATCGGGAAAGTTGACCCAGGTGCCTGAAGCAGTATTACTTTATTTGACTACTAGTTATTGAAGCTAATAAGGACATAAAGGACTCATCAAGTCCAGGCGTCCCATTCTCACAAAAAGACAGAGTGATGCCCAGAGGCACCTAGCTGGAGGTAGAACCACACACGGGCTGATTGTGACTCAATTTTCTGATCTGTTGAGCTTTACCTTCTGTTTTTGATTGTGAAAAGGGTATCCGTTGACTGCAGCATTCATTCTTGTATGGGCTGAGGGCCTTTGACGGAGGCTGGCATCTGTGAATTGTCCAGAATCTAACATGACCAGACAGCCCTGGGCTAGACGTCCAACTAGTGCTTGCAGATATCACTGGCTACATTAATCCTACTTCTTAAAAATACTGTGAGCAAGCAGGTAGCCACTAAGTGAGTGACCGGCAGATTTCACTATCTGTCCCGTAAGTAGACATGTGGAGTCTACCAATTGTATATACCAGGCTATGGATCCTCCAATAGACACTATTGTTACCTGCAACATCCCTGGGATTCGTCTGTAGTGCCTTAGCTTTATGTTTTATTCACCCATGGAATAGCATTTAAAGCCCATCTCTTGAGAGGGTGGTGGTAAGCTACCCTCTTCAGCCCATGTGCCGTAGGTAGACCCACAATTTTGTTAGATCCGGATGTCCAGGATTTTGACCCAGTAGCACTGAAGGAATTGAATATATTTCCAAGTCAGGATGGTGACTGGTTAGAGGGACAAGTTGAAGGTGCTGGTGCTCCCATGTATCCGCTGCGTTTGACCTTCTGGATGGAAGTGACTATCGGTTTAGAAAGTTGCAATCTCAATGTTTAGATTCCCTGATGGTTGGGGCAACACTTTGCCGATTATGAGAGGTACCAAGCTCTAGTATTTACAATACAGCAGATCCTTTTTCTGTTGAAGATGCTCCACATCTTTCACATCATATCATTTTAACTGATATTTTTGGGACAATAAGATTATATCAGACTATAAGCTCATTGTATCCTAAAGCACTAAAGGAATAGTGATGGTTTCATATTTACGAAGAACATTCTCAGGATGATGGTCAACTCTGGTCTTAATCAGGGAGTGGAATCACTGATGGGACTCATTAGTACAAAACAATATTTTAGAGTTTATATCTAAGAGCACAAGATAACTGAAGAGCTCATTGTATCACAGCTGCTTTAAGTGTTAACCTTAGTCTAGGGTAGGTTTTGTGCAGGCAATGATATATTTGCAGAGATGAGGACATCAGATCAACAGTTGCAAGAAAAACTCAACATTTTATTGTATACATCAGTCAAATACAAAAACTGGTCAACCCTTGAGAATGTTGCAGCAGAAGGTTTTTTCCAAGCTGTGCAAATCATGCTGGTTACTTGCAATTTTAAAGTCTCAAACAAGATCAGTCATTCTGGAAGTTGGTGATTATGTAGTTCTCATTGTCCTGTGAGGCTTTCCAGAGAACTGTTCTATGTTCATCTCTTTGATTGTCTTCATGGCCCATCTCAGGTGCCTAACATTTATCCACCTCCTCAGAGGTTTATTCTCACTCCTATGTCTCTCCTGAACAATACATCTCCCTTTTGATGCCTATGATTGTGGAGAATGCAGAACAACATTCTGATACAGGACATTGCGTCCAAGTATATTGTGTGGTACCACCTTACTGATCCAGCAATTGGAACAGCATCTTCAGTAGGTACATGGTCTGTACAAAATACATCTGATTGAAATATAAGCAACTTTGTATCTCTGTGAAAGACTGAGAATTCCTTAGAGGTGTTATCAGCCTGGTGTAAAGAGGGTTCTGATGAAGGGTCACTGGACCCGAAACGTTAACTTTGATTTTTCTTCACAGATGCCGCCAGACATGCTGAGCTTTTCCAGCAACTTCGGTTTTTGTTTTTGAAAAGTGTCCGTTGACTGCAGCATCCATTCTTGTATGAGCTGAGGGCCTTTGATGGAGGCTGGTATCTGTGACTTGTCCAGAGTCCATAAGTTAAGGAAGCGCCCTTGAGATAGAGTAGAGAGCTGCATATTTGGCTGTCATGGTCACAAATTAATTAAACAAGTAAATGAAATCCATTTTTGTCCAACTTTTCTGGTTGTTGATAGGGTACTCCCGTGGCTATGTAAGTGTAAATAGTTGCATTGTATACCTGTGAGAAACCAATAATCACCGAGAATCCTAATGCCCTAATGCTACTTAACTAGCTGTATCAAGAAGGTTATAAATATGTGGGCTCTGGTGAATATAGCACCAGTGATTTCCTAGATGCACTTATCAGTAGAGTCCAGTGTGAAATTCCACAGAGGTCCCCAGTTACTCCCTGAAATGACTTGCATCCAAAAACAGCTGTACCATTTATGGCTGTTGAAATGAGACACCTCTCCAGTCATTGTGATGGCAAATCCACATCCAGTCACTGGCATTAGTTTGTTATGAGAGCTCAGGACACCCTTCATTATCTTCTGCAATGGGTTTCAGTCATTTGTGGATAGCTGCACTAGGCCAGTAGATCTGCTTCTGCGCCTGAAGTGCACCCCTCTTTGGTGAACCTTGTCTTGCTGCTTCTCCTTCTGGAGGCTGTGAGGGAGTTGGTGGCAGCTTCTGCTCTTGTTGGGTCTGTAGAAGCATTCTCCCTGCTGTCTTCTGTACCAGTTCTATTGCAGTAGCAGCATAACAAGAGGAGCAGCTGCATTAATCTCTCTCATTGTCTCTGCAGTTGCACCAGATCTGTGAGAGCGTTTTGAGAAACGACACAGTCTTCATAGAGGGATGCTTCAGTCATGACATCCTTCTCCACGAAGCTCCTGGTTATATCCTCATACAGGAGAGTGCTGTGTGTTAGCAAAGAAACAACTAGAATGTGCTGCTACCAATTTAGTACTGCTGCTTACATACAGAGGAGAGATTCTCTCCAAGGATTTCAGAACAGCTTGGAGGCACCCAGGACTGCAAGATTTCCATCATCGCTGACAATAACCCTTCTAACACCCATTAGTTATTATACCTAGGCATTAAGATAAAGCTTTCCCTCTCAGCCACAATTTGCTGACTGCCCTTTCTCCTTACTCTGCTACTGCAGCAAAAAAGATTGCTTTCCAAGCCTCTTAGCAAACATACACACTGATATTCTGAGACTGATACACTTCTACAGCCCTGGTGGGTAGCTGGAAAGTCCAGCAAGACATGTGACAGTGACCATGGAGACACTTGCTGTAGTTGTTGAGCTTACATCTAAATTGAAGAGGCGTCAGGTGTATATGAGTCCAGACTGAAGACTGAGAATTCAAATCAACAGGTATCAAAGATAGTAGAAACTGCAGATGCTGGAGAATCTTGAGATAACAAGGTGTAGAGCTGGATGAACACAGCAGGCCAAGCAGCATCAGAGGAGCAGGAAAGCTGACGTTTCGGGCCTAGGCCCTTCTTCAGAAATGGGGGAGGGGAAGTGGATTCTGAAATAAATAGGGAGAGAGGGGGAGGCGGATAGAAGATGGATGAAGGAGAAGGTAGGTGGAGAGGAGACAGACAGGTCAAAGAGGTGGGGGGGGAGCCAGTAAAGGTGAGTGTAGGTGGGGAGTTAGGGAGGGGATAGGTCAATCCAGGGAGGACGGACAGGTCAAGGGGGCAGGATGAGGCTAGTAGGTGGGAGATGGGGGTGGGGCTTGAGTTGGGAGGAGGGGATAGGTGGGAGGAAGGACAGGTTAGGGAGGCAGGGACAAGCTGGGCTGGTTTTGGGATGCGGTAGGGGGAGGGGAGATTTTGAAGCTTGTGAAGTCCACATTGATACCATTGGGCTGCAGGGTTCCCAAGCGAAATATGAGGTGCTGTTCCTGCAACTTTCGGCTGGCATCATTGTGGCACTGCAGGAGGCCCATGAGGGACATGTCGTCTAAGGAATGGGAGGGGGAGTTGAAATGGTTCGCGACTGGGTGGTGCAGTTGTTTGAACCGAGTGTAGGTGTTCCGCAAAGCGGTCCCCAAGCCTCCACTTGGTTTCCCCGATGTAAAGGAGGCCACAACGGGAACAGTGGATACAGTATACCACATTAGCAGATGTGCAGGTGAACATCTGCTTGATGTGGAAGGTCTCCTTGGGGCCTGGGATGGGGGTGAATGGGGAGTTGTAGGGGCAGGTGTAGCACTTCCTGCGGTTGCAGGGAAAAGTGCCTGGTGTGCTGGGGCTGGAGGGGAGATTGGAGCGGACAACGGAGTCATGGAGAGAGTGGTCCCTCTGGAAAGCAGATAAGGGTGTGGAGGGAAAAATGTCTTTGGTGGTGGGGTTGGATTGCAGATGTTGGAAGTGTTGGAGGATGATGCGTTGGATCCAGAGGTTGGTGGGGTGGTATGTGAGGATGAGGGGGATTCTGTTTTGGTTGTTATTGCGGGGAGGCGGTGTGAGGGATGAGTTGCGGGAAATGCAGGAGACACGATCGAGGGCGTTCTCGACCACTGAGGGGGGAAGTTGCAGTCCTTGATAAACGAGGACATCTGAGATGTTCGGGAGTGGAATGCCTCATCCCGGGAGCAGATGCGTCGGAGGTGAAGGAATTGGGAATAGGGGATGGCATTTTTGCAGGAAGGTGGGTGGGAGGAGGTGTATTCTAGGTAGCAGTGGGAGTCGGTGGTCTTGTGTCCTCGTTTTTCAAGGACCGCAACTTTCCCCTTCAGTGGTCGAGAATGCCGTCAACCGTGTCTCCTGCATTTCCCGCAACTCATCCCTCACACCTCCTCCCCGCAATAACAACCAAAACAGAATCCCTCTTGTCCTCATGTACCACCCCACCAATCTCCGGATCCAACGCATCATCCTCCGACACTTCCAACATCTGCAATCCGACCCCACCACCAAAGACATTTTTCCCTCCACACCCTTATCTGCTCTCCGGAGGGACCACTCTCTCCGTGACTCCCTTGTCTGCTCCATACTCCCCTCCAGCCCCACCACACTAAGCACTTTTCCCTGCAACCGCAGGAAGTGCTACACCTGCCCCTACACCTCCCCCTTCACCCCCATCCCAGGCCCCAAGAAGACCTTCCACATCAAGCAGATGTTCACCTGCACATCTGCTAATGTGGTATACTGTATCTGCTGTTCCCATTGTGGCCTCCTCTACACTGGGGAAACCAAGTGGAGGCTTGGGGACTGCTTTGTGGAACACCTATGCTTGGTTCGCACTGAACAACTGCATCTCCCAGTCGCGAACTGTTTCAACTCCCCCTCCCATTCCTTAGACAACATGTCCATCTTGATCCTCCTGCAGTGCCACAATGATGCCACCCAAAGATTGCAGGAACAGCACCTCATATTTCGCTTGGGAACCCTGCAGCCCAATGGTATCAATGTGGACTTCACAAGCTTCAAAATCTCCCCTCCCCCCACCGCATCCCAAAACCAGCCCAGCTTGTCACCGCCTCCCTAACCTGTCCTTCCTCCCACCTATCCCTCCTCCCAACTCAAGCCCCACCCCCATCTCCTACCTACTACTCTCATCCCAGGCCCTTGATTGTCGGTCCTCCCTGGATTGACCTATCCCCTCCCTAACTCCCCACCTACACTCACCTTTATTGGCTCCACCCCCGCCTCTTTGACCTGTTTGTCTCCTCTCCACCTATCTTCTCCTTTATCCATCTTCTATCCGCCTCCCCCCTTTCCCTATTTAATTCAGAATCCCCTTCCCCTCCCCCATTTCTGAAGAAGGGTCTATGCCCAAAACGTCAGCTTTTCTGCTCCTCTGATGCTGCTTGGCCTGCTGTTTTCATGCAGCTCTACACCTTGTTATAATAAGTATCAACGTGACTTTTGCTGTTGAAATTGGGAAGCTTTGAGTTTCTTGATTGGGCAGAAGTTTATTAGGAAGACAATTTCATTTTTGTCTATAGGGTAATTAATGAGATGCAACTACACATACAGAGGCTTCTTATCAACTAATGGTAAGATTATAATGGAGTAAGAAATTTCCCAAAGGTCATAATATGCAGAATATTTGTTTTGTCTTTTTTGACTTTACAAGCTTGCAGCACTGCCATAGAACTACATTAAATTCATTGATCATAGCACTAGCACTACCAATAGTGATACTTCTTTACTAAGATCCTCAACTCTAGACATTCAAGCAGAGGAGAAGGCTATTTGGCCCATTGTGTCTGCACCAGCTAACAAGGACCTTATACACTAATCATATTCGCCAGCTCTTGGCCCATTGTCCTGGGGACAATGGGAATGCAAGTGAACATCTATATAAAGGTAATGTAAAGTTGTCATAGTATTGTCAATACTCATTAGAGACAGAAACAGCTGGTGGTAGTTTAACCTGAGAGTCACCAGGTCAGGAAAAAGTTTGAGACTGTCATGGTACTGTCACCTGATACAGGAATCAAACTCATATTGTTGGCTGACATAACTCTACAGAGGCTGGTATGCCATTATTAGTGACCCTTTATTTACATGCGGCGAGCCCTTGACACTGATCCAACTCTCTCTGAGACAGCTCTAAGAGTGAACAGAACCTCTGACACTCCTGTTTATATCTGTTAGCCCAAGGCTCCCCGATTGGGACAGATTAGTTTCCCCAATCAGGGAATTCATTTTCTATGAGGTCCACCTGGCTGACCTTGTTACAATCACTACATCCCTCCCCCTCTGAGTCCAAGGAAATAGGCCAGTTCATTTTCTCATAACTGCTCCTGGGACATTTTAGACTTGGTCAGATTCCTCCATGCTGCCGGACAGCGTGTAACACACAGTTGGTTACCTTTTGTGCCTGGAGCATCTTGGAAGAAATTTATTCTCCTCTTCAAGTGGCAAAAGTGGCAACATTCACCATGCCCAACTCAGATTCCGAGGCATCTTCAATGCTTGACAGAGAGGGAGAACCCATGGATTCTGCAACAGTTGGAAAGGCTGTTGAGGAGTCAGGCACATTTTGCCCCCACACCATTTGTGAATTTGCAGCTTTCATATAGTCTATGTACTTCTCAGGACTGTTGCACCTACCTGAACTTCAGACGTCATTGGACCTGACCTCATGCTGACAATACCTCTCACTCACTCAGGGCCATTCCCATGGTACCTACACCAAACTTTGTCCCCTGAAGTAAACTGTCTCCTTCACTTAGCAGAGTTTTGTGTTCAGCATTGGCGTTCCTGATGATTTTTTACCCTCCCTCAAAGGTCTGGGAAGATCAGATTTAACCTGTTTGTTTTTTTCTCCCCATTAGCAATTCTAATGGAGCTATCCCTGTGGTTGAATGAAGGGTGGTCCGATAATCAAAAGGAACTGGGACAATTTAGTATCTAGTGAAGGTGTGGGCTGTTTCTTTAAACCAGCCTTCAAAGTTTGGACTATTCTTTCTACCAGACCATTGGATGATGGATGGTCTGGAGTTGTCCTTATATGTTAAATTCTATTCAACTTTAGGAAATACTCAATTCCTTGCTGGTAAATGATGGCTGTTTATCTGAGATCAACATCTACAGGAGGCTATATTGCAAAAGATCCACACAGTTTTCTATTATCATCACCTGTTGACAAATGAATCCTGTGCACGTCCAACCACTTTGAGTGAACATCCACAATGATTAAGAACATTGAGCCCATAAAAGAATCTGCATAGTTGACATGGAACCGAGTCCAGGGTTTTCTTGGGCATTCCCATGAATGTGGGGGAGCTCCTGGCGGTATGTTTTGTCCTTGTTTGCACTCTAGGCACTGCCCACCAATGCGGCTATGTCTGCATCCAATCCTGGCCACAATTCTTGCCGTCATTTGCCTTTTGGAAACACCCAGATGACCCTGATGGAGTTCAGCCAGAATCTGGTGATGACCTTTGCTCGGGACAATCACTCTTGCTCCCCATAATAATATGCTGACCTCTACTGTGATCTTGTCCATTTGAGTCCAAAAAGATTTCAGTTCTGGTTGTGACGGCCCTTTAGTTTCACTCATCACCACCCACTGTTTCAGTTTTGCCAGGATTGGATATTTCTGTGTCCAAAGTCTGATATTGACAGTTGTGACTGGAAGTGTATCCAGAAAATTTAAAACCATTATAGATTCTTCCAGTGGTGGTATCACCAGTGGTGTATCTGCTAGCAGGAGGCAGCTCAATGCCTCTGCTTTTGCTACTTGGCCTCCCGGATGGTGTTCCAACATGTGGTCTTAGCATTCGAACCCACCATTGAATTGGGTCTGAAGCTAAAGGCGACGTTGTCTTTTCCTCCTTAAGTAGACCTAGTAGGGGTTTGTAGTCAGTTATTGTTTCAAAATTATGTCCATAAAGGTATTGTTGGAACTTCCTGACTCCAAATATGACAAGCCTTCCTTCTCTATCTGGTAATATTTATGCTCTGCATTAGCCAAAGTCCTGGATGCATATGTTATTGGGTATCCCTCTCCATTGGGCCACTTATAAGCTAATACTATCCCAATGCCATCAGGGGATGGCATTGCTTGTCAAGACCAGATCTCGCTTGGGATCATAGTTTGCCAACAATTTAGAGGATGATAGCTGTTTCTTCACTTGCCTGAAAGCTATAGGTCGGCTATGTGATCATTTTGAAGGCTAGCCCTTTATTAGGATTTGATGTAAAGGTGCCAAGATGGAGGCTAGGTTATGTATGAACTTTCTGTAATAGTTCACCAGCCCAAAGAAAGACCTAAGCTCTAGCACAGATATGGGAGCTGGGGCACATTTGGTTGCCCTCACTTTATTTTCCAACAGATGTAACTTGATCTTATTGACCCTGTAGCCCAAGTGGGTAACTTGGGTTGCCTGGAACACACATATTTTTCCTGCTAAAGCATATGTCTACCTGGGAGAAACATCAACGGTCCGTGTCCCAGTTCTGTCAGCATTTTTTATTGGTCTTCCCTGTTGTTCGCATGCCATCTAGCTAAATGGCGACCGAAAAAATGTTTTCCATTTTCCATTGAAAAATTGCACGGGCTGACAATACGCCAAATGGCAATCTCATATATTGGTATAAACCCTTATGGTATTAATTGTTACAGGTCTGGGAATCCTCATCTAACTGCAATTGAAAGTATGCGTATCTCATGTCCAGCTTTGTGAAGGATAGCCCCTTCCCTGTCATCTTTGCATATAAATCCTGTATGCGAGAGATTGGGTATTTGTTCAGTTGTTAAAAAAAAAGTTTACCATTTGTTTAAAATCCTCACAAAGGGGAACCAACCCATCAGGCTTCACAATTGCTACAATCGGTGTTGGCCATTTTGCAAACTGGGCTGGTTTGATGATTCCTTCACTTTCCAGCTTTCTGATTTCTGCCTCTACTTTTATTTGAAAGGCAAATGGCACTGGGTGGACCTTGCAGAATTGTGGAATTGTTTCCTGATTAACTTGCAAGGTGCCTTTGGCTCCATTGTTTGTCCCTAGACATTCCTTTGTTAGTCCTTAGACCTTCCTGAAAAACTTTTGATTATTTAATTAGGACTTCACTCAAGCAGCCACTTTCCAATCAAAAAATGTTGAGCCCGTCTAGATGAATGTTTCTTGAGTAATTTTGCCCCAATAGGCTTTGGCCTGAGCCTTTTACTGCAATCAGTGTTAACTGAACAAGCAGCCTTTCATAAGAAACCAGAATAAAAGTTGTACCCTTAATCTGTAAAGATTCCCTGGTTCTCAGTCTAGCCAAGGTCTTCTATAAACTTAAGGGGTGGAGTCCAGAGCAAATTTTGTTAATGGTTGGTCCTGCGCTCACTGAAATGGCCACGTTGGTATCAACGTCCATTAGAACTGGGTGACTGTTTAACCAGACAGTTATTTTGATTGGTTCTGATTTGGACGTTGTTAAGCAATTAAACAGTTCTAACCCAGATGTAGGTGGACTTTCCTGGGTGTGCACTCTGCTGGATAGTGGCCTTTGAGTTCTCTTACCCAATTTAGTGGGACTCTTTTGTTGTCTTGGGTCTGCATACTGGCAGCAACTAAATTGGTTGCCGGTCTGGATCCTGAAGAAAATTTTAGCCGTTTGGTCAAGGCTTAGCTTTGTTTTCAGGTTTTGCTGTGGGCTGACCTAGAGTCCCTCTGTTCAGGCAATGGTTCACCACCTTTCTATTTTAGAATATGGCTTTGTTTCCTCCTTCTTTAAGATACTAATTACTGTTCCTTACCTTAATTTACCCTGTGACCCTTACTTTTCTTCTAGCTTTCTTCATAAAATCTAATCACAGGTTATGAAGTTATCTGTTTAGTTATAATAAAGTGAACATCTTGTGACTACCTTGACTCACTGTTCTAATATCTTTCCCTTTCAGAAAGTTGTAGATTCATGCATTAGATTGAACACATAAAGCTAGGATACAGTTTGTTAAGATGGTGATTAGCTTTTGGAATGTTTGATGGCTTTCGGTAGCACTGCAAAAGAAGAAATTAGTAACACATTAAGAGAAACTAGGACTTCAATCACAACAATTGTGTTTTATAATGCCTTAACTGCAATAAAACATTCCAAACTGTAACAGGAACATTAACTAACAAGGGACTTAAGGAGCCTTATTTATTGCATCCTGCTGCCAATTTTTGGATTGAAAGTTATCTTCTACAGCCCCAATGTTGGATGATATTCTTTAAGTGTAATTTCCATTACAATTATTCCTAGCAGAAAACAGAGGCTAGCTTGCAAATTAAACTCTGCTTGATCCAATAGCTAGCCCATTGAATACTGAGCATGAATTATTACGTTTTGATCTTTCTTCCAACCCTACTGACATGGTCACGCTGAAGAAGCAATTTGCATAGCAGGTCGAATCTGCTTCATCTGAAAAGTGTATTCTTGTATAGATCATGGTCAAAGTAACAGACTGGTCCCAAGTAATAAAATGGCCATTTGGAAATTTATCTGTTCAAATGTGTTATAACATATCTGGAGCAGGTGAGACTTGAAGTGAGACCTTCTGCTCCAGAGATAAGGGCATTACCATTGCACCATAATAAAACAAGAAACTACAATACCCACAGAGAATAAAAATAAATTACCTCCACAAAGAGATAATAATATAGCCTTTTCCAGCCATGTGCCTCTTGCAAATTCTTCACAAAACCAAAACTTTTCTAATCAATCTTGAAGGATGAATCATATAAGAATAATTCTGCTTAGATGCCTTACTGGCAAAAGTAGTGGTGAGTAATAAAAGCCTGAGAACCATAAATTTGGAATGCAGCAGTTGTAATTTATTTTCTTACAGAATCAAATAATTTCTTATTATTGGCTGAGCAATTATAATGATAATCTTTTTCACATTTACCTTTATTTTTGACAATCTGCTGAAACCAGTCATTTTCTCTGTCATGACCTGAAGTTAATACTTAAATTCTGATGAACTGTCATACCAGACCTGAAACATTAACTGTATTTCTCTCTCCACAGATTAGTTTCTCCAGTATTTTCTGTGTTTGTTACAAGTTTCCAGCATCTGCATTATTTTGCTTTTGTTACATAAATAACTGTTGTCTTTCAAACAGTCAATACATTGAATAGTTTGGTTCAAAATCTATTGTAATTATAACCTAAACACAATGTCATATTGAATTTGGGAAAGGTTGACAATTTGGGACTAACCGTAGCTGTTTTGCCTCAAATAAATGCATGAAATGTTTTGCCTGCTGCAGGATGAAAACTGCTTTAGTTGCATTTCACTTTTTGATATACTATCTTTGTCCTGCTGCTACAGCAGTGTGGAATGGTACTGTGCAGAAACACAAGATGAACAATTTCTGAACATTCCTGAACCCATCAGGAATGAATTGTTGAGATAACATTGTTCACCTTTTATTTTAATTGATTAGACAGGGAAGTAAAATCACAAGGGATGTAAAATGGACAGCTGATCTGATCTTGCCAGTTCCTGCTCACTGGTTAGGCTAAAATTATTCCTTCAACTTTTGAAATCCACAATCCTGAGATCAAATCGGAAAGTTTATATTAGTTAGGGATCCCAAAACCTGAATTCAAAAGCAAATACTCTCGATACTGAAAATATACCCCATGTGCACATACTGACTGCTGACACATGTTAGCCTCTTTGCACCATCATGGCAAAAAACCAATCTTTTGCATTGACATGTTACACTTTGTCGTGTACCATCACTCATTATTGGAATGCTGCTAGGGCACGTTTTTGCCAAATTCACTCAAAAATCGGGGATAAGTACAAGAAAAATTGACCTACTTATTCCAAGTTTGCAGAACAGAAAAATGAGCTTGAAAGTAAAAGTAAATTATATCCAGTGACATTCTGAAAATTATGGTTTAGTTTCAGTAAGACTTGAACTGTTGATCAGCATCAATCCTTTAAACACTGGATTAAGCTTTACTTGGGTAAAATAAAACAGTCAGACTATATTAGTGTGTCTTACATTTAAATATTTATAGAAAAGGAGAAAGTATGACATGTAACCAAACAGTTTGAAATTAGGATAAACAGAACAATGTACAGTTTATCTGGAGTGCCAGTACTATATCCTGCAACCTGAATTTAACTCATGAACAGTCTATACACTCCACTCAAGGTCAAGCTATCTACCCTGAGCATAACCACGAGATAATTCCAGGTGAGGAGAATTATTTGGTCAATTTAATTAATCTATCCAGAGAGACCCAATATTTCTCATTGTCTCATTCAGTGATTTCTTAAATGGTTTATTCTACACATTCATTGTGAGAAATGGAATTTTCTGGCATCCATTCTAAAATTGCTATTCACCAAAATTTATTCACCAAATCAACTTCTGCAATATAAATTAAGTAAATGCGTGTGTATAATAACAGACATTCTGTCTAAGCTCTTGTATGCACTGTGTAGATCAGCTGTCATCTGTTTCCTTATAGGCAGCCTGTATTCCTTCATTTGTTTCTCATCCCCTCAGTTCTGACATTGGAGATCAGCCACCTGGCATTTTTCTGAACTTCCTCTAGCCTCCAAACGTCTCTCTTTGCCTGACAAAGGGGTTACGCTCCGAAGGCTTTTGTTTTCGTATAAACCTGTTTGACTTTAACTGGTGAGGTGTGATTTCTGACCTTGTCCACCCCAGTCCAACACTGGCACCTCCACATCATAAATAGTGAAAGTCACATTTGTCGTTTCTCCCAGGCCAAACAAAACAAATATCCAGAAAGAGTAGATGTACCGAAGGCTATCTACCTTATGACTGAGTGGAATTGGTGCCAGCTGTGACATCACTTACCCCAGTTGGCATAAATAAGACAAGAGAAACTCACTGACTGGTTGTTGGATATAATGACCTGCTTCAGGTGATTTCAAATAAACCTGTTGGACTATAACCTGGTGTCGTGTGATTTCTGATTTGTCATGATTAACCAGCAGGGGAACACGTACCATGTCTTCAGAACAGTGGGCTGCATGCAGTGTCTTGCTTTTAAAGTAGTGTGGCATCGTGGAAGGACTGCCCTGCTTCCAAGCCTGCCAATGATACCCAGGCAACCATTTTAAGGCTAGCAATTTCACATCTCCCTGACCAATCAACCCTTGTGAAGCGTCTGTAGCAGCAGTAACTATCATCACTGCTGCTAGTGAGTTGTAGGAGGAATGTCTATGAAAAGGAGGAGGGTCTTTGAAGTGAGCCTTCATTAACCAAAAGCTCAACCCTGCTTCTGTTGAGTAAGTGCAAGGTTCTAAACCTGGCCTGAGCCAGTCAAGTCTGTGTGTGGCCTTGAATTCCACTTGGGCCACTCTCGTCTTCATGAAACATCAGGGTCAGCCTGGAACCAAACAAACCACAGTCACATTCCTAACCCCATGTGTTCACGGAAATATAGGTGAGTAAGGAAATGGATGTCTCCCTTATTTCACATGCTTCCTTAAAAAGAAAGAAGTATCACTCCTCAAAAACTGCAGTGGTATCAAGGCGACATATCTCAGTTCCACCTCCAGCCCTGCCCACTGGTTGAAGAGGTAGGGGCACCCTTTGCTGTAATTTCACCCAGTTCCTTTGAAATGGAAGAGTCGTGGCTTATGTAGCAATCACCCACAATTTGGGGAGGCGATGGCCTAGTGGTATTATTGCTGGACTGTTAATCTAGAGATCCAGTTAATGTTCTGGGGATCCAGGCTTGAATCCCGCCAAGGCAGATGGTGGAATTTGAATTCAATAAAATATCTGGAATTAAGAATCTAATGATGACCATGAATCGTTGATTGTCAGGAAAAACCCATCTGGTTCACTAATGTCTTTAGGGAAGAAAACTACCATCCTTACCTGGTCTGGCCTACATGTGACTCCAGGCCCACAGCAATGTGGTTGACACTTAACTGCCCTCTGGGCAATTGGGGATGGGCAATAAATGCTGCCTGGCCAGCGATGCCCTCATCCCGTGAATGAATAATGGAAAAAAATAATTAGGTTGGGCACCTTGGGGATTGGCTTGGGTGTGTTCCCTGAGCTTGCAACCAGCTGTAATGTGACACCCCCCCCCAGGGATTAGTTTGACCTGGCCCTGTCCATTAAATGGGTCACTGGGTTGTAGTGAGGATGGGAAGGCCCTCTCACTCCCTCCCAGGCTTTTGCACGGGTGCCTCTGTTATTTCTTTAGGCTTATTTACGGATGCACCAGTTGCCCCATTGCTGGGAATGGAGCATGGTCCTAATGTTGAACTTTTAAGCTATTTCTTTATTTTTCTACATTTTCCTTAAGATTTTGTACGTTGGTACCTTGCACCTAAGATGGTACTGTGAATAGCAACATTATAAACTTTTCACTGTGCTCCTGTATCCCTGTACTTGAGTACACATGACGATAAACACTGGTTCTAAATTCCAAAAATTTCTGAAAGTCACTGCTGCCTGGTGACCCAGTCCCTTTGAAGCAGGTAAAGGATGACCCCTCTATTGTTGATCCTGAGGGTAGGACCTGGGTAGGGTGGAGACAGCTGGTGACTCCAAACCACTTCCTACATTGAATATGGGGGAAGGGTTGAATATGTAGAAGAATAAAGGAAACAAGCAATAGCTATCAGTAAAGTCCTTCATAATATAAACTAGAAAAATAAACTAGAAAGTTAAAACTGCAGCAGCCTTTGATGAGTCCTTCGCTGAGCTTGCTTTCCTCAGCTGCCTGTTCTCAACACTGCTGTCGACAGAGACTGGGGGATCTCCCTCACTGCTCGCTCATCCCATGTTGGGCCACCATGCCATCTCTGCTGTTGCCACTTAAGCTGCCATCTCCCTGATCTCTTCCTGCTGCCTCTGGAACAAGCACAGGCAGGACCCACGTCCACGCCGAGATATCGCCACGCCGTGTCAAGAAACTGACCTGAGACACTGCCACACTTGGCTGAGAGACTGCCACGAGCTGCCAATAGACCGGGGCGAGAGATCGCCATGGGCCAGGATGGGTTGTGAGTACCCCTTGTCGGCGGCCCGCGTTGAGGCTAGGATTGAAGAAAAGAAGAAAAGAAACATCAAGAGAGAGAAAACAAGAGAAAATGAACAAAGGAAGATACGAGAAAGAAGTGGACAGAATGGATGTGCTCTAGCTGAACTGTCCTACTCCACCACCATCTTGGAACAATGTTAGGAGCAGAATCCAAGATGGCAGTGTAGTAGGACATTTCAGACAGAGCTGATTGGCTCCATCCATTTCCTTTTTTTTTCTCTTTTCTTCTTCACTTTTAAGTTTTTTTTCTTCTTCTCTCTTCTTTCTTCCCGTGACCATGGACTCCCAGCCTCGGACTCGGCAAGGTGACCTCCCAACCTGGTGAGGCAACCTTCCGGCCTGATGTGGTATACTTCCTGCCTGGCGAGGTGGGCTTTTGGCCTGGCTAGGCCGACTCTTGGCCCAGCATGGCATTCTCTCAGTGGCCCAGCTTGGTGGTCTCTTGGCCCAGCGTGGTGGTCTTCCAGCGGTACATGGCATTCTCTCAGCCTGGAGTGGGCTTCCGTTCTTGAGGTTATTCCTTGAAATGCAGTCCCACTATGACTAAGCACTTAAGAAAGATTGTAATGTTTGAACTTTCAGCTTTTTTTCTTTATTTTCTACTTAAAACTAAGAAAGTCTGCAATATGTAACTTTTAACCTTATTTTGTATGTTTTATGCTATACTATAATTACTGCAATATTCAACCTTTAATGCTAATCTATCTTCCTACCTTATTCTTGAAATTCTGGATCTAGGTACTTATACCTAAATTGGCGCCTAGTGTGACGACATTGTACACTTTTCACTGCACTCCTATACTATTGTACTTGAGTATAAGTGATAATAAAATCACAATCAAATCAAATCATATCAAATCAAATCAAAAGGTTAGGCCATTCAGCCTGTCGAGTCTGCTCTGCCATTTGATCTTGGTTTTTACGTTTCTCAATCCCGTTCTCTTGCTTTCTTCCTTTAACTCTTACTAATTAAGAACCTATCTACCTATCTATCTCTGTTTTAAATACACCCAGGACAAAGCATCAGCTTCATTGGCACAATAAAAGACATATCCAGCTCATTTCATGAACAGCCATTTGAAATTTAGTCCTCAAAATTTAGATATTTTGAGAAATAGTATGTTTACTTGAAAAACAATGACATGATCAGTTACAATGATATAATCAGAATATTATTTCTGACTTAGCACAGTTTGATAATAGATCACACACATTAACACTGAGCTGAAGATGTTGATAAATGTAATGCTCTGTTATGAGCAAATGATTAGATTGATATCTTGTAAATAACAACTGAATCTTGTATTTTCAGAGCACAGTGCAAGTTTCAAAGAAGGGTCTAGGCCCGAAACGTCAGCCTTCCTGCTCCTCTGATGCTGCTTGGCCTGCTGTGTTCATCCAGCTCTACGCCTTGTTATCTCAGTATTCATGTTGTTATTGTTTTTATTCTTAGTGAAATAAAAGCAGGTATTTTTCTGCACATTATGAGTCATCTGAAACCAAACGGAAACACAAAGTGCTATAATAGAATGACAGGGAAAATTATCTGCTAATTTATTCAGCGTCACCATATAACATCACCAGCTTCCAAATTAGGTTTCATGGATCAAATGTCCCTTCAAAGAATAATTTGAAATTTAAATCGTATTGATGCAGCTCTTTATTGATAACACCAGGGTTTAGACACAGAATACACAAGCTGAGTGGATATGAGTTCATTCAATCTCAAAGCATAACATTTCTTGCAATGTAGCTCTGTGAAATCCTATTTTTCATTTCTTTGTCAAGTGAAGCTAAGTAGATCCACATGCTATTAAATTACTATAATCTACATAGACTACATTTAAGAAATAATATCAGGTTAATTGATGAATATACTTTGATTTCACGATTGTAAGCAAACTAAATTAATTCTGAAATATTAATCTCCCTACTAGTCCTATACCAATACCACATCTAAATTGCGGCACTGCTGCATTAAGTAGCAATAGGCAATACCCAATTATAAACTCATGATACTAAACTGTTGTTGCAGATGAGCAAAAGTAATGGAGTGGCAAGTAAAAAGCACTTGCTAAATCTGAACTCGTCATAAGGCATTTCAGAAATCCAGAATCATCCTCCTTCTTGGCGTTAGAAGATGACAGAGGAATGGTAGCTTTTTTAAATTCATTCTTGGGATGTGGAAATCACTGGCTAGGCCAGCATTCATTGCCCATCCCTAACTGTCCAGAGTCAGCCACATTGCTTTGGTCTGGAGTCACATATAGGCCAGAGCAGGTAAGGATGGTAGATTTAATTCCCTGAAGGACATTAGTGAATCAGATGGTTTTTTTCTGACAATCTATAATGGATTCATGGTCATTAGTAGACTCTCATTTTTAGATTCTTCATTGAATTCAAATTTCACCATCTGTCATGGTGGTATTTGAACCCGGGTTCCCAGAGCATTAGTTGAGTTTCTGGATTAAGGATCCAGCGATAACACCCCAGGCATTGCCTCCCCACGTACGTCAAACATATTTTGATTAGTCAGCTGCCTGCATTTCATTAATAAAAACAGAAAATTCTAGAAATACTCAAAAGATCAGGCAGAATAAGTGGAGCAGGAACAGCATTAATGTTTCAGTTCTGCAACTACTTGTCAGAAATAGAAAACATTATAGATGTCACAGATTTTAAGTAAATGCAAAGCCGGGTCAAGCGGGAAAGGGAGGAAATTGCAAAGAGAAGGTCTGCAGTAGGGTAGAAGGCAGGCATGATTTAAATGTTAAACAAGATGATAGTGCATGATGAAACTGAGACAGATAAAAGAAAATATCCAGAAGAGATGTAAATTGCAACATTGGAAGAATTATCAGAGTCCAGGCTTAATTATTTTTTCCCTGTGTGTAAAGTTACTTTTTAGTACTCAAATGGCAAAATTAATTCTTTTGTAGGAAATCTGATTTTCTTTTCTGATCCTGACTTGCATCATTTTCCTCTGGCTATTATTGCTTTGGGTATGCCTTTAATGTATAAAATGCATACATCTCTGCACTGAGGTCAGATTCTCCATTTTAAATGGAGGATGACAATCAAATTTCCTCCTGAATACCTTTCCCTATCTGGTAAGGTGGGACTACACTTGTATAGTGTTGGATAAGGCTGAAAGTATGAGATTTTATCGTGGACTGGAACAAGTTAGCCGCAGGCCAGACAGAAGACATTGTAATAACTAGGTCTAAGATAAATAGGTTACCATACCCAAGTTTCATCCCGCAGTTTAACAGAATGACATTCCAGCTGCAGTTAGAAAGAATGACTGAAGACTGATTGGGGGCGAAGTTACGAATGAGATCATAAAAGGGAGAAAGATTTGAAGAAGCCAAAGGAATTTGACAATTACTAGCTATAATGGTAAAACTATTTGTAATTGGACAAACTTCACAAACAGTTTTAATTAAGGAAATTGGAATGTCAGCTTGGCAGGTCTCAACTGGAAAAAGCAAACTGTGTAATTCCTGATTTCAGCAGCAACTCCAGGGACTAACAACTGCAAAGAAATACCCTATTTCAGGAGGCATTGAGAAGACATTGAGAAGTGTTCCAGCCTGGCCAGCTGCCAGCTCTCCTGGGTAATAAAGTTTGGGGTTGGTTACAGAACCCAGGGTCTTAAAGGACAGTGGTTGAGACATCTCTAGTAGTTAAAGGCGTGTATCAATTGCTTAAATACTTAATAAATTGAGTTTTATAGAGCTCTAAGTGACACCGCCATATCTTCATCTATGTATGTACTGTTGTCTCATAGAGATGGGCAAAAATAATCAGCAAAGCAGTTCGGGTCTGGACAGTCTTAGCAGATGGAGAACCAACAAACATTGGAATTTGACTTTCCCGACAGTTCCAACAAACCCAAAAGCATTTCTTACTGATGCAAGGTAGTATTTACATTTATCTGTGGCGCTGGGAGAGTTTGATAGCTAAATGGACTCCTATTGTACTTTGACCAAAGGACCTTAAATGGTGGTCTTTCCCCACTGCGCCCTGGCGACAGCTGCCCCAAGCTTTAGTACGTCCCTCAGCATGTGGTCTTGGACTTTGAAATGCTCCAGTCTGCAACACTTGGACAGGATCAACTGCTTGCACTGGAAAACCAAGAAGTTTAGTGCAGTCCAAAGACTGTCTTTCATTAAATTGACGGTCTTCCAGGCACAGTTGACGGTTGTCTCAGTGAGTCCTGCGAACAGAGCGAAGAGTGTAGAGTTCAGTGTCACAGAACTGCTCAGGGTGAACCTCAACAAAAATCATTGCATCTCTCTCTGGACTTACTTTGCAAAGGCACATTTCAGAAAGAGATGTGTGACAGTCTGCATCCCCGCCCCTGGAGATGTTTCGAGAGCAGTGTGCGGAGGCACAGACAGACTTGGCATACAAGAAGGATCTGACGGATAGTGATCTTCTCACCACCAGCCAAGCTATGCCTTAGTGCTTGTTGGAATGGTTTGGTGATGAGGCATTCTGACCTGATAGGATCCATCTGCTCCTTTTCCTGCAAGGTCTCGAGGACGCTACATGCTGACCATTGTCTGATGGACTTCTGGTCAAAAGTCTTTCTCTTTGCAAATTTTTATGTGAGGGACAGGTGATACAGAATGGTCCAACTGCTTGGAGTGTTACATGGTCCAGAGGACAGGCCCATCCTTTGTAACACTGGGGACAGTTAGGACCTCAGTACTTGGTGACATTTGGTGTTTGCATACCAAGAATCTATGCACAGCTTGATGTGGCCACATACAAAGGTGGCTATCAGGGTGAGGGCAACATTTGGGTATACCCTTTCTCCCCTTACCGTATACCCTTTGTACGTGGTGTCCCTGAGGATCCAGTCCATCTTTGATCTCCAGATGAAGAAGAAGATGGCTCGGGCTCCTGCAATGGCGCCGGCTTGAGGATTAGGCCAGACCTGCACAATGTACAGCAATACCAAGAGTACATCACACCTGATCACCGGGTTTTCACCTGCAATGGAGAGAGAGCAGTGCTTCTATCTGCCCAGTTTTTGCCTCACCTTGATGATATGCTGCTCCTAAATTTTGGCACTGCTCCGGACTCTCTGAACCATATTCCAAGGACCTTCAGATAATCTGTCCTGATGGTGAAGGAGATAAAAAATTGGTCAGCCCAGTTCCCAAAAAACATGACCTCACCCTTGCCTCAATTTACTTTGACTACTGAGGCCAGTTCGAACTGGATGCAGATGCTCCTGAGTCTGCGCACTGACGGAAGATCCGAGCAGAAAACAGCGATGTCATCCATATACAGGGAGGCTTTGACCTCTGCTGCCTGGAATAGTCACGTCTCTCAGGCCCGCATCCTTTCTGGTGGATTTGGTTAAACATTCTATATGACACACAAGCAAGGCAGGAGAAAGTGTACTGCCCTATTTGTCTCCAGATCTGATCGGGAAGCTTTCTGATTCCCACTTATTGATTGAGACTGCACTACTGATGTTGGCACAGTCAGATTCAATTCCCTCCCTAAAGGCCATTTTGGAAAGCAATCGTGTGTGATATCCTATCGAAGACCTTCTCCTAGTCCAGGCTGGTGAGGCATCCACCCCTGTCCTGAATGTAGACAATTGTGTCCCTGAGGAGCTCAAGACTTTCAGTGCAGCACAGGTTTAATCAGGATGAATCACTGATGCCAGGGCAGACACGAATCAGTTGGCAATGACATAAGAACATAAGAACATAAGAACTGGGAGCGGGAGTAGGCCATCTGGCCCCTCGAGCCTGCCCCGCCATTTAATAAGATCATGGTTGATCTTTTTGAGACTCCAGCTCCACTTACCCGCCCACTCACCATAACCCTTAATTCCTTTACTGTCTCAAAAATTTATCTAGCCTTGCCTTAAAAACATTAGGCGAGGTAGCTTCAACCGCTTCACTGGGCAGGGAATTCCACAGATTCACAACCCTTTGGGTGAAGAAGTTCCTCCTGACCTCAGTCCTACATCTGCTTCCCTTTATTTTGAGGCGATGTCCTCTAGTTTTAGTTTCACCTGCTAGCGGAAACCACCTCCCTGCCTCCACTTTATCTATTCCCTTCATAATCTTATACGTTTCTATAAGATCTCCCCTCATTCTTCTGAATTCCAATGAGTATAATCCCAGTCTACTCAGTCTCTCCTCATAATCCAACCCTCTCAACTCTGGAATCAACCAAGTGAATCTCCTCTGCACCTCCTTCAGTGCTAGTATATCTCTTCCCAAGTAAGGAGACAAAACTGCACACAGTACTCCAGGTGTGGCCTCACCAGGACTCTATACAGCTGCAGCATAGCCTCCCTGTTTTTAAACTCCATCCCTCTTGCAATGACAGACAAAATTCCATTTGCCTTTTTAATCACCTGCTGCACCTGCAATCCTACTTTTAGCGATTCATGCACAAGGACACCCAAGTCCCTCTGCACAGCAGCGTGCTGCAATTTTTTACCATTTAAAACATAGTCCAACTTGCTGTTATTCTGACCAAAATGGATGACCTCACACTTATCAACATTGTACTCCATCTGCCAGACCTTTGCCCACTCACTTAGACTATCTATATCCCTCTGCAGACTTTCAGTGTCTTCTGCACACTTTGCTCTACCACTCACCTTAGTGTCATCTACAAATTTTGACATACCACACTTAGTCCCCAACTCCAAATCATCTATGTAAATTGTAAACAATTGCGGTCCCAACACTGATCCCTGAGGCACACCACCAGCCACTGACTGCCAACCAGAAAAACATCCATTTACCCCTACTCTTTGCTTTCTACTGGTCAACCAATCCTCTTTACATGCCAATACATTACCTGTAATACCATGCAACTTTATCTTATGTAGCAGCCTTTGGTGTGGCACCTTGTCAAATGCCTTCTGGAAATCCAGATACACCACATCCACAGGTTCCCCATTGTCCACAATGCAAGTAATGTCCTCAAAGAATTCCACCAAATTAGTTAAACATGACCTACCCTTCATGAACCCATGCTGGGTGTTCCCAATGGGACAATTTATATCCAGATGTCTTGCTATTTCTTCCTTAATGATAGATTCAAGCATTTTCCCCATTACCGAAGTTAAGCTAACTGGCCTATAGTTACCTGCTTTTTGTCTACTTCCTTTTTTAAACAGTGGCGTCACATTGGCTGTTTTCCAATCTGCGGGAACCACCCCAGAGTCCAGTGAATTTTGGTAAATAATTACTAGTGCATTTGCTATTTCCCCCATCACCTATTTTAGTATACTGGGATGCATTTCATCAGGGCCAGGAGACTTGTCTACCTTTAGCCCCATTAGCTTGCCCAGCACTGCCTCCTTAGTGATAATGATAGTTTCTAGGTCTTCACCTGCTATAACTTTCTTGCCATTAGTTTTCGGCATGTTATTTGTGTCTTCCACTGTGAAGACCGACACAAAATAACTGTTTAATGTCTCGGCTATTTCCTCATTCCCAGTTATTAAATTGGCCTTCTCATCCTCTAAAGGACCAATGTTTACCTTCGCCACTCTTTTACAATTTACATATTTATAGAAACTTTTGCTGCCTGTTTTTATATGCTGAGTTAGTTTACTCTCATAATCTATCTTACTTTTCTTTATAACTTTTTTTGTGGCTTTCTGTTGGCCTTTAAAGATTTCCCAGTCTACTAGTTTCCCACTACTCTTTGCTTTTTTGTATGTGTTTTTTTTCAATCTGATACTTTCCTTTATTTCCTTAGACATCCATGACTGGCTCTCTCTTTTCCTACAGTTCTTCCTTATCACTGGAATATACTTCTGCTGAGCACTGTGAAAAATTGTTTTGAAAGTCCTCCACTGTTCCTCAATTGACCCACCATAAAGTTTTTGCTCCTATTCTACCTTAACTAACTCCTCCCTCATTTCTTCATAGTCTTCTTTGTTTAAGCACATGACATAGGTACTGGATTTAACCTTCTCACGCTCCATCTGTATTTTAAATTCGAACATACTGTGATCGCTCCTTCCGAGAGGATTCCTAACTGTGAGATCATTAATTATTCCTGTCTCATTAGACAGGACTAGATCTAGGATAGCTTGCTCCCTCGTAGGTTCCATTACATATTGTTCAAGGAAATTATCGCAGATGCATTCTATGAACCCCTCCTCAAGGCTGCCATGACTGACCTGGTTTGACCAATCGATTTGTAGATTAAAATCCCCCATGATAATTGCTGTACCATTTTTACATGCATTAGCTATTTCTATGTTTATTGCCTGCCCCACCACAATGTCATTATTTGGTGGCCTATAGACCACACCTATCAGTGACTTCTTCTCCCTGCTATTCCTAATTTCCACCCAAATGGATTCAACGTTTTGTTCAGTAGAACCTATATCTATGACCTTGGACAGGATTTTGTAATCTGTATTCAGCAGTGAAATTAGTTGCATCTTGCATGGATTTTTCACTGCCTGAGTGTGGCTGAGGGGATGGCTGCTAGGTGTCCCTCCTTATCCTCGCTTTCTGAGCACTTCTGGAATGTTCTCTGACTTCAGCCAATGGGCTCATAGCAACCAATAATGTTAGGCCAGGTCATCCAAGGTGTACCCATCCCCTTTTCAAGATATGATTACTCCATGGTGCTGAGGGGTCTGGTCAAAGCTGGTGAATACACAAACATAATGGTCTCTCCCTATTATTTTGGCTGAATGAATTTCAGGTCATAATCACTCTCCCATTATTCAATATGCAATGCAGGTCTGGGCTGGTCCTTGTCAGCTTCTGACCTGTGGTAACCTTGGCCTTTTTGTATTCCATCAGATCTTCCTTGTAGAAACTGTTTAGCCAATCAGTTTGCGACAAACGACTGCACCTCCCAGTCATGAACCACTTCAACTCCCCCTCCCACTCTTTGGGCGACATGTCCATCCTGGGCCTCCTCCAGTGCCTCAACAATGCCACCCGAAGGTTGCAGGAACAGCACCTCATATTTCGCTTGGGAACCCTGCAGGCCAATGGTATCAATGTGGACTTCACAAGCTTCAAAATCTCCCTGCCCCCGGCTGCATCCAAAAACCAGCCCAGCTCGTCCCCGCCTCCCTAACCTCTCCGTCCTTTCTCCCACCCATCCGCTCCTCCCACCTCAAACCCCCACCCCCACTTCCTACCTACCAGCCTCATCCCCGCCTCCTTGACCTGTCCGTCTTCCCTTGACTGACCAACCCCCATCCAAACTCCCCACCTACACTCACCTTTACTGGCTCCATCCCCGCCTCCTTGACCTGTCCATCTCCTCTCTACCTGTCTGCTTCTTTATCCATCTTCCATCCGCCTCCCCCTCTCTCCCTATTTATTTCAGAATCCCCTTCCCCTCCCCCATTTCTAAAGAATGGTCCAGACTCAAAATGTCAGCTTTCCTGCCACTCTGATGCTGCTTGGCCTGCTGTGTTCATCCAGCTGTACACCTTTTTATCTCAGATTCTCCAGCATCGGTAGTTCCTACTATCTCTAGCCAGTTGCTTGGCCACAAGACTTACTATCAGAAGAAAGTCAACTATTTCAAGAGCTTCTTGGAAATATTTGTTTACTTTGGAATGCCAGAAATGAACATGATGTAGTAAGTGCAATGCCAACTCAGAATTGTAAAGGTCTGTCAGAACTTCTGTCACATTATTTTCCACATGTTGTTGTGACAAAGATTAAAAATAATGACAGGCCCTATATCTCAAGAAGTATCTTGCACAATTGTCGAGTGTTGACTTTATCTGTTAATTTGATTGATTGACTCTTTTCCCCCTCATTTTTGAATAATGGATTTACCAGTTAGCTGAACTAAACATTAATCTGTTTACAAATCTGTGTAACTTTCCTTTCTGCATATCAATGCAACAACAATTTGTAGTTATGATTTTTCTTCTTCTACTCCCATCTGTAGCCCTTCCTTAGAATCTCTTTCTTTCCAAATGGCTGCCAATTTATTTGCTACTTAAGTCGACAATTCATTTTAACTGACATGCTAATTACTCTGTAGCTGTTAATATGATGATTCAGCTAGTATAGCTGTTGAACTGCTCCACAAAATGATCTTCTCCACCAGGAAAGGGTGGTTGTATTAACTTAAGAAGGCATCTTAAAGTATAAATGTCGCTTTGAAATCAGTGTATTAAATGAATTCAAAATTCAGAAGTCTGTGCTTTATGATCTCTGAATCTCAATACTCATAAAGTAACAAGGAGAAAGAGAATAGTCCTAATGAGTACATGGATTAAGCTGAATTCTAGATCTCCATGATTTAACTAAATAATAGATTTCAGCTTGCCTTCATTGTATTGCACACTAAGTTTGGAATCATTTGCAATTCATCTGTGTTCTTGCATTTCATGGGTGATGGCATCAACCTGATTTCAAGAATAAGTCTGGTCTCTTAGAAGATATCCATGTTGAATCTGTATGCCTTTAAATAATGTGGTCATGCTGAATTGTCTCAAAGTGAAAACATTATGGGTATTTCTAGATTATCAGTCTGATGTACTGGCAATGTATTCGTTAATGCACCGGGGCAGAAATAATTAATGCTATAGTGACCTTTAAAAGCTCATAAGAGCCAATTCTGCATTGGGAGCTGTCTGCGACTTGACTTTGAAGAAATGACTTTTCCCTGTGTGAGTTTTCAGTTGAAAGGATAACAGTCTCCTCTGATATGCAACAAGGACTGTCTGCATCTGTAAGTGCAAGGGAAAAATAATGACATGTGCTTATTTAATGCCTATGGTGTTATCACATCCGTTTCTAATCCTTTGAGAATTTGTCTTTTAAATCTAGGGATAATTTTAGAAACTCAAAGAAATTTTTATTTGCCACTTTGCTGACTACAGCTAAAATAACAGCTGGAAACAAAGTCACCGCAGAATAAGAGTTTGTGAATAAATCCTTGCAATGAACAAAAAAAATCAATAATTAACAGCAATAAAAGGTTATGCATTGAAAAATGTTTACAAAATATGAAATAAAGTTCAAACTCTGGGTCTAATCATGCCTTTTAAGAAGCCAGCACTTAATGGCATGCCAATGATTCACACATACGCATTACATATGTGCCATCAATATAACACTGAAATTATGAAAATAGGTCAGGGACCAAATATTGACATATTTTCCGGTAATGTACCCAATGTTGGATGCCCACAAAATCCCAACCGGCCATTTTGGAGGATCCTGCAAATCAGCCTGTGTACTTAATTCTACACTTAATTCAACAATTTGTGCTCTATCCACCACCCTTGAAAAAATATGACATTGTAATGTAAGACTATATAGAATTCTACCTTCAAAATTAATTTGTTCATTTAGTAAGTCTTCATTATTTTCCTGATAATTCCTCCAGAGGCAATTCTGTCATGACTATATTGGAACACCAAATTTTTATTACCTTAAGTAAAATGTAATTGGTCTCAGGGGGTAGAATTTTTTTGAATTACCACTGTTGATATTATTTGGCAGCCTTGTCCAATCTGTGACCTGGGTCCCTGTCACTTTTGGCAAAGTGTCCCTGCTGCAACCTTCCAAAGTTGCTGTTGGTGAGCCCAGCAATCCTGATCTGTGCTTTCAGAGTGGCCTGCCATTCTATTGGAGAGGTACTATGATGATCATGAGGAGTTGGCAGGCGTCGGATGCCAATGTCTGTGGGTAAGGTGTGAGTGCAGCTATTGACCACTGATAGTGCCCTGCAGTACAATTTGATTGTAAACAACATGGAGGTCCTTCAGAGCAGGTGGCAAGCTGAATTCACCAAGTACATGCTCTGATTTCCATGTTAAGTTTTCTTGATGTTTAGCTTGTTTGAGGCATTTGTTAACATAGCAGGTTGAATATTAATAACACATGTATGGCCTCAAATCTCATCATGACCCACATTGATTGGACCATTGTGGAGCAGAGTTCGTGTCTCTACCGGGTTCAAGCTTCACCTACTCCCAAGATGTGTAATAGCATCTCTGAACAGGTTGATTCAAGGAAATTAGGAGATGATCTTGGTTAAGGGCTGTTGTAGTGCAGTGGTAGTGTCCCAGCCTCTAGACTAGAAGGACTGGGTTCTAGTCCCATCTGCCCTGTGTGTGTATCATAATGTTTCCAAATAGGCTGATTAGAATAACTAGTTCAAATCTCTCAAATTGCTATAAGGTTCCACCTATTGTTTCCAGGTTGTTGTAACCTATATGAAGTGAAAAGTCTATGAGAAGAGTCTCTAAGTGACATCAGTTCAGCTGCAGTCATATTTCTAATAACTGTGACGTAAAAACTGGTTTATTGTGACACAAAATGGGCAAGATAACCATACAACTCAAATTTAACAAGTTGAATTTGTCCTGTGGTGTGATGCATAGCTTCTTTGCCTCAGAATCAGAAGTTCAGGGTTCAAGACCCATTCCAATTCCTGATGATCCTGGAAGATGAGCTCATAATGTGGCCAAACAGGTTATGTATTGATTTATAGACTAATGTACATCAATATCAAACGGTAAAACCAGGAGAGATTTCTGGTCAGCCATGTGATAGAAAAAGAATTGGACCCTCTGTTCTAATATCGGCCTTCATATTCCCCAGCAGACAATATGGATATAAACGTAAATGTTGCCAGAACAATTTAAACTCTAGTAGGATCTGATTGGCTCAATTGGCTGAACAGCTGGCATGGATAAGATTGGTGCCAGTAGCATGGAGTTTTGCCTGAGGTAGATTGAGGCCCGGTGGACCTCAAATCTTGCCAGAGCCCACATTGATCAGGCCCTCGTGGTTCAGTGTTCGTGTCCCCACTGGGTTAAAGTTCCACCTACTCCAGAGATGTGTGATAGCATATCTGAACAATCCTATTTTGCCTGAGGTAGATTGACAACATTTGGCGCTGCCTACATGTGGTGGAGACCCACTTTTGGGCAGAGAACTCAAGAAGATTGACAGGTTTCATAACATTTGATTGGGCATCATTTAAGCTTATGATGTGATTGTTATTTAAGTGCAGAATCAAGACACATCTTACTGATGTGAGATAAAATGTGTTTGGTAATGTACTTTTTTTCTGTCAAATTTGTGGCATTTCTTCAAACCCAAATGAAAACAAAACATTTAATTATCTTTTACTAAGTAGCACTAAGCAAGCCATGCTAGTTTGCAATCATTGGCTGAAGGTTTCCTCTTGGTATTGGAGATCCAATGTGCATGCCATGCACAGGTCCCAAGCCTGCATGGCCTCAGTGTGCCCATTCAATGTGAAGTAGCTCCCTAATCTAAATCACTGTCCAATCCCTCAAAGTCAAGTAATCCTGGCAGTGTTGCTGTTCTCCTGACAGTGGCGAAAGTGCAGAGTTAATCAGAGAATGGGTTGATTGAGATCTTATTGATTTCATTATCTGCTGCCAACATACAGCAGACAGCTGATTCTTCTGGCAACCCATTCTTGGGAAAGGAGTAAAAAAGGTAGGACATTAGGCAGCCATCCTGAAAGGGATTCACAGTTTCATACAGTGCAGAAAAGGCCCTTCGGCCCATCAAGTCTGCACCGACATAACTACTACCAAAGGCGCGCAATTTTCTGCACTTGTTGCATATCCTTCAACGTTATGATATTTGAAGTGTTCATCCAAATACTTTTTAAAGGTTGTAGGGTCTCTGGCCTCCATTACGTTCTCAGGCAGTGTATTGCAGATTCCCACCACCTGCCTAGTGAAAAACTACTTTTCCCAAATGTCCTCTCCTGTTCCTTACCTTAAAACTATGCCCCTCAAGATTGACTCCTCAACCAAGGGGAAGAGCTGCTCTCTATTTGTCCTGTCTGTATTACTTATAATTTCATACACCGCAATAATGTCTAACCCTCAGTCTTCTCTGCTTTAGTGAAAACAATCCAAACGTATCAAGTCTCTCTTTAAAGCTCAATTTCTCCATTCCAGGCAACATCCTAGTGAACCTCCTCTGTACCCTCTCTAGTGCTATCACATCCTTCCTGCAGTGAGGTGACCAGAACAGCACATAGTACTCCAGCTGTGGCCTGACCAATGCTCTGTACAACTCCAACATTACTTCCTCGTTCTTATAGTCTATGCCACGACTGACGAAAGCAAGCATCCCATATGCCTTCTTAACTATCCTATTTATGTGCTTCGCTGGATCAGTGAATAATTACCCCAAGATCCCTCAATTCCTCTAAGCTACCCAGTGTCCTGCCATTCAGTAAATATTCCCAAATCTTGTTTCTTCTTCCAAAGTACATCATCTCGCACTTATCAGGGTTAAATACCATCTGCCACTGGACCATCTGACCAACCAATATAGATCTTCCAGTGACCTACGACCACCTTCTTCTGTATTAACCACCATACCAATCTTGGTGTCATCTGCAAACTTGCCTAACATTCTCTCCACATTTTCATCTATATCATTTACATACATATAAAACAAACCATGAGGGATTTCCTCCTGGCCCAACCCTTAATCCCTCCAAACCAGTGTCAATGGGGACATGAAAATTCAACCCACTGTGTATAAGTGAGGTCGATAGTATTTATGGCTGCAATACATTTGGCACAGGATAACTTTAAATATTATAGCTTTTTAAACATATGAAACTGTATGATAGTTTTGACTTGGGGAATATAAATATTGTGGTGAAAAGGCAAGCCAACATGGAGAGTTACAAAGTATAAGCCAAACATTGTGTAATTGGGAATAATCAGAAACAGAGCTGGCCAGCTTTATGAGCGATTATGATTATGTTCTGCTTCTGTCAGAAAACTGTCTAATGTTCAGTCTTGGCAGATATTTCATGAAATAACTTACTTAGTTTCATCTTAATGTCTGCTGTGCTCTCTTTGTAAGTAGATTTATCACATCTTGATTGGAAATGATTGTGCTTTTTCATTGGTTTTAATAGATGCTAATAAAAAAATGTGCAATTATGTTGTGCTTGACTTTAAGCAATGCAAAGGCCAATAAGACCAGAGAAAAGTTGACTAATGAATACAAAACTGTCACAATAGTATTTCACACTTCTCAAGTAGTTAAATAACCATTTAAAATTAATAACTGACAATAATTACAGTAACCCAGACCTGGGGAATTGTAATGGCCCATTTCACCATTAATTTCCATGTTACATGTGTAGCTGACTCTGTAGAATAGTGGTCTTCTGCCTCCGAAGGAACCTATTTAGTTTGCTCCTTGTCCAACATTAAACTCTAAGATTTTGTTATTGAAAGTCACAATCCTTGCCATTTGTTCCAAAAGCATGCTGCTTCAGAATAAAAAAAATCTAAATTGCCAGCCTTATCGAGGTATAATTTCTTTAAATACTGCTGGCTGACCAAACGTTGCAATTGGCAGCCAGTCAACAGACTCAACTGACTGAACATGTTTTCCACACTGATGTTTCCAATTCAATTCAAGATAAAAGAGTAACAATTCATTAGCTGAGGCGGATGGGGGCTGGTAGATGGTAATCAGCAAGATGTTACCTTGCTTATGCTTGAACTGATGCTATGAGAATGACATGGGATCCAGGGTTAATGATGAGGTCTCCAAGACAATTCCTTCCTGATTGTATAACATTGCATCACCACTTTTATTGGTTGGTCCTGCCACTGGTGGGACAGGACACATCCAGGGATAGTGATGGTGGTGTCTGGGAAACCATCTGTAATGTATGATTCTATGAGTAAGGCTATGTCAAGCTGTTTCTTGACTAACTCTGTAACAACTCTCAATTTTGGCACAAGCTGCCTAAGGAGGAACATAAAGGGTTGACAGTGCTTTATTTGCTGTTGCAATTTCTGGATGTCAGTGCTGAGTTGTCTATTCAGTTTCATTCCTATTTTTCTTAGTTGTTAAATAAAACTGGGTGGTATCTACATTATTTTAGAGGGCACTTAGGAGCCAACCACTATGCTCTGGCTCTGCATCACATATAGTTCAGAATAGTAAGAATGGCAGATTTTCTTCCTCATACGTTATCAGTGAATCAGATGGGGTTTTACAGCAATCAGCAATGATTTCATAGTTACCACATAGGCTAGCTTTTTATTCCAGGTTTTTATAAATCAAATTTAAATTCCACTGATTGCCGTGGTGGGATTTGAACACATGGGCCGGTTTTTATGCACCCTAGCAGGTGTGAGTTTGGCAGGAAGAGCATATAAAACAGGGAATAGGTACAGCCCTTCCCACCCACACATACGATGACCCCCTTAAGACAAAAGTGGGTGGTTACAAAAATTGACAGCATGCCCTCCACTTTTAAATAAATAATTGCATTCAGGTGAGCTTAAACAAAGCCCAAGTGACCCCAGTATTAAACTATCCACACCATAATACTGTTAGCATACTCAGGAAGTTGTGAGTGGGCTACCCATTGTTTAAAGGAAGTTTTCAAAAGGACCCAAAGGAAAGGGGATATTCTCTTTGGAGGTTGCTCTTTACACAGTAGGGGCAAGCCCCAAGGAGCTAGTGAACTCTCCTTCGTTTGTCTCCTCCTAGAATTTAAAATCCTTCCCCTTCCTTGCCACTGTCTTCCGCATCCAATTATTTACCTCAGCTTTGGTTTCCATGGGCCTTCTCCTGTAGCAATCCTGGCCACGACACATTACTGATCTCTTGGGGTGTTGGAGTTACCAGCAATCTGATTAACTAGCAGCTCCAGAGGATGGATCTTACTCCCATTGAGAGGCTGAAGTCCCACTCCGTACCAATTTATCCTGTTTCAGATTGTGGTGGAGGTGGGAGGGGTATTTTGAGCTGACCCCACGCCGACATTCCCCAACCACCGCACCTCCACACCCCTGCCCCCATCCCCCCACCCCACTGCTCATTATATTCTTCCTCTGGTCTATAGAACATTAATCTGGACATCTGGATTTCCAGTCCAGTCACCTTACCTCCGTGTAGCACCTACCCCCATGCTGCTATATATCGTGAGCAGGCGTAGCCCCAGTACAGATATTTTGGAAAGATTAATTGTCAGACATTGTCTGCTTCCTATCTTCCAACTCATTAGCTATGCCACAATATACCTTTAACACTGTGGTCTTTTATTTCAGATAATCTCTTTGACAAAACATTCTCAAATGTTTTCTGAGAATCCATACTGATGACATTCTAGTAACTTTCAAAAACATTCAATTAGAAGAGTCAAACAAAGCCTTCATAATCCTTACTTGGTCTTGTTGATTCTCTTCATTCTCATGTTTTGTCATTCTGTTCATGATGATAGATTTCAGTTACTTCTCCATAACTCCATAATACGTTGATAGTTCTGCAATTATCTTGTATTTCCTCTCTTCTGTTTTACATTTGTAATTTTCTAATTTGAAAGTGCATGAAACAGGAGAGCTTTTCTGCATGAAACTCTTTTTGTGAAGGAAATGACTTGGCCAAATACACAGTATGGCTTAAGTACTCGCTACTGAATCTTTTTTATTTCCTCTTCCTGCCACTGTCCTGCTGGATGTTTATTCCATATCTTATGGCCTTTCAATCCTCTGACATTTCAGTTGATTTAATAATTTCCATGTACGTGTCTTGTTGGTGGAAGTGTTATTCAGTTCCAGAGATTTAAGCTCATTCTGCCTTTTATCTGATTTTTCTGCTAGCAGAATTCATTTTGTCAAGTGAGAAGTTATCAATGAAGAGGCAGAGAATCTTTATGATTCTTTAGTAGAAACACTTCTCCAGCCCCAGAAGATTCAGCAAGCAATCTCAAAAGCATAGAGGATTAGTGGGGAAAATCCACTGAAGGTCTGCGCCAACATGGGTGCCAGCAGCATTTCAGTGTCTGTTCTGACTCCAGCAAGAGGTGGCTGCAAGATTTTTCTTTCCACACAGGTCCAGACTGTTAATGATGTTTCTCAGTTCAGACTGCCACCTTCATAACAAGAAATATCAGTCATGTAGCTGAATGCAAGGAAAATTTGCCATGGACCTGGTCTTCCTTGCCCTCCCCTACAACACCACTGACATTTGCTTGCAACAGGCAAGAAAGGAGTGGGAGAAAGAAATTTTGAGGTTGGGTTGAGAAAACAGTAGTTCAAATCAGTACTCAACCTTCCTGCCATTCCTGTTGCAATACCACAAGGAAGAGGTGAGATTGTGGAAAACTATTCCTCTCCTTATAAAGTATTAATGTTGATGCAATATTGCTGTATTAATTTGGTCCTATGAATTATAGGACCAAATGAATAACAATTTGATAGTCAATGGATATCATTGTGTAGCTATTAATGGTCTAGCTGGTATGTCTCCATCAGTGTCATGTGATGTAGCAAATGGTAAAAAACATCAATGGATTTGGCAATGTTCTTTCATATACTAGTGGCAAGTTGATGAACATTTCCTGCAAATGGAGTCCTATTTGCAAGTGCTGTGTGACCTTCCTTTGATCTCTGCGATCTGTGTTATATCTGAGAGTAGCTCAGTCAATCATATTGCTCCATGATGGTTCTGCACTTTCACTAACACAGCAGTACTCCAAATGTGCTGTAAAATCCTTACCAGCAAAACTAAGACATAAAAGCACTTGTATGATGCATTACAGTGAAATAATGTGATATTTCTGTGTATCTTAATACAGCATTGAAATGATTATTTAATTTTTCTGCCATAAGTCAAAATTTTAACAGAACATGACACAAGATTCAAAATGGAAATTGTTTCATGAATTTTCAGGTCTATGAAATTCTACCATTGACAATTGACAAAATTGACAAAATCATCTATAACGTTGTAGCTTACCTTCCAAACTAAATGCTGGGTCATTGAATAAACAGTTTGCAACAAATGTCTGTATAATGCTGACAGCTGATTCATGGGATTGACTTAGATATAATTGAGCATTATGAAACATTTGCAGCTCCAGATGTAAGTGGCGTGATGCAATATGATTGAACTTGACTTCTGAAACAATACAAACATGGGACCAAATGCCATGCTAACCCCATTTTCATGCTTGTTTTCAAATCCTGCTATCTCAAACATCTCGTTCTACAAATCTCTGAGATCCCCTACTCCTTCAATTCTGGTCTCTCTAATATGAATTCCTCCACTACTGGAGCCCAGGCATTCAGCTGTCTATAGGCCCTTAACTTTGGAATTCCTTCCCTAAATTTCTCCAACCCTCAAACCCTCTATCCTTTTAAGACATTCCTTTTTCGTAGTATCCCCTTGTGTGGCTCGGTATGAAGTTTGGGATGTTATATTCGAGATATTATATAAATGCATGCTAGAATTGTTATAGTCCTATTGGGCTCTCACTATGACCTAGTAGTTAAAAATAATTTTGGTCACATACTACATATTTCCATGCCAAATTTCAAACAAAACTACAGAGTTCCCTGGCTTGCCTCAGCCTCAAGTGCAATGTTGTGACCATTAAACAAAAATTCAGACCTAAACAGGTTAATCAGTCTTGTTACTCTCAACAGTGTAAGGCATTTTGATATTTTGTACATTTTTATCACACTGGAAAATATTTTTACTGTGGCCAGTATTTCTGTTTGAGGGAAAAGGGTAGCCTGTTGTGATGTGTCCAAGTGTGTGAAGCTCAAAATCAGGCAGTAGGAACATAAAGTACACAAGGAGAATTTTGACTCAAGACATCACTCCTGGGGCTTAGGCTGAACTGTTTCAAACTACACAGCTTTGGATGAGCATGCATACATTTACATGCACACACATGTGCACACACTATCAAATACGTAGACGTACACACAGCGCACATCAATTATCTCTCTCAAACGCACAGATAATGTACACACACATTCACACTAACTCTCTCTCAAACACAAAGATGTACACACACATCCATTATCTCTCTTATATGCGTACACATAAAACACACTCACTATGACCCTCATACAAACACACAACATACACACACACTGTGAAAACATATCTTTGAGGTAAATGCAAATATGTGTGCAACAATTTTTCTAGACGATGATCTCTGGATATGTGAAAGTGGATTTCTTCCTACCTTACTAAGTTACAGGTATTACATCCATTGTTGGTTGAGAGTAAGAAATAACCACATGAATAGCCCTGGCAGATTGAAAAGACACTGAAAGTAGAAGGGTCGCTGGACTTGAAATGTTAATTCTGCTTTCTTTTGTCCTATGCTGCCTGACCTGCTGAGTTTATCCAGCAATTTGTGTTTTTGACACAATTTAATGTATTACCTTATATGCCAAGCGACTAGGATGAAAGGGTAAAAATGACATACGAGCATCCTTGCTACACTCAGAGAAGTGTGATGTGATTGATCATTGAAAGTGGGGTGAAAATTAGATTGGAGTAATAATGAACTCGTGTATATCGGTATACCCTGTTGCTTAGTGGGCTGATTAACTATTTTCACATGAAGTGAAGATTGTTCTCACTGTTTGTTTTGTGACATTGATATGAGGTAAGGATCTTAGAGGGTAGTTAGATTCCTATTTAAGAGTCTTATACTGATGCTTTCTCGTCTAGACAGTCACCTTATGTCACAGGATCAGAATATTAATAGCAGGCCAATGTAGCAGACATGACATCAGTATACCTTCTGAGTTTTAAGCTTAATAGCTTTGACATTATAAGTTGAGTGTAGTGTGATGCTTTGTTCTTAAATTTGTGGCTTGAGGTGACAAAAAATGAACTGTGTCTCGTTCTGTTGAAGTTCATCCATGGCATCATCTGTCCTTATGTCTCCCTTGATTCCCTTACTGATTGAAAATCTACCTCAGTATTGAATATACTTAACAACCCAGTCTCAACAGCCCTCCCCTGAAAAGAATTCCACAGATTCACTTCTTTCTGAGAAGAAATCTCTGATTTAAATGTGTGATCCCTTACTCTGAGATAATGCTCACTGGTACTGCACTCTCCAATGAGGAGAAACAACCTTTCAGCATTTACCCATTCAGGTCCACTCAGAATCTTATTTGTTTAGATAAGGTTGTCTCTCACCTGTTTAGAATCTAATAAGAACAGATCCAACCTACACAATCTCTCATTCTAAGAAAATCACTCCATACCTGGATTCAAAATAGTGAACTTTCTCTGGATAGTATACATCTCTTCAATAAACTTTTCATATTATTCCAGCTGTGGTCTGACTAGTATCATGTATAATTTTAGTGAGACTTTACAATTTTAATACTCCATTCCCTTTGAAAGAAAGGTCAATATTCTATTTGGTTTTTCTATTGCCTGGGGAACTTGGATGCTAGGCTTTCTGATTTATGCATGGGGACCTCCAACTCATTCTGTCTTTCTCCATTCAAATAATATTCATTGTCTCTATTCTTCTTCCCAAAGTGCATCCTGTCGTATCTTCCCACACTATATTCATATTCAAGCCTTTGTCTATATCCCTCTGTAGATTCTTGTATCATTCTCACCATTTGTGTCCCATCTATTTTTTGTGTCATCCACAAACCTAGTAATAGTACATTCACTTCTCTCATTCAAATCATTAATATGTATTGTAAGTAAATGTGGCCCCAGCACTGATCCCTGTGGTACACCACCAGTTATAGGTTGCCATCTTGTAAATGCCCCTCCTTGTCCCAACTCTGTTTTTTTTTTAGTTAGCCAATTTTTAACCTTGCTAATATACTACTCCTAATATTATCAACTCTTTTTAAATGGGCATATATGTGGTACCTTAGCCAATCCAAATCTATTACATCTAGTAGTTCCCCTTTATTTGTCCGGCTTGAGTGTCCAGAGCTGATGAGAGTGACCTGCCAGATATTTATCCCCTTTGCCTAGAACTTCTGAAGGCTTTGGGGTTATAAGCATTGGGGAAATGAAAGGTCTGGGCAGTTTTGGATTGTCCTTGGAAGAAGCATCTTTGGGTCCACTGTGTGGCTGCCCCCTGCTCTGGGTGCCTGTTGGCACCAATCTGTCTCCTTCAAAGGAAAGGGCACTTGGAGTGAGCTTGAGGTGCCTGGTCTCCCTCTTGTCTTGCCATTGATGCTGAATGCCTATGTTCGGATCAGCAGAGTGCAGGTCAGTGACCATTTCCATCAGACACTAAATATGCTAAGCGTGGGTTTTTATGTCAGTCGAACAACCCTTCTATAGACACAGCCACATGTACACATGCTGGAGCATCAGTAATAATACATTTGGTATGACCAGACGCCTCCATCATTTGATCCAGCTTATCACCTGCCTCTGACAAACCTGCCTGCTGTTACTGAGCATCTCTGTGTACTTTAACAAAGTCATTCATGGCAGAGACCAAGGGATAGAGGTGAAAGCATCTGAGCTGGTGGGTGGTAGAGATAATAGTTTACCAGTGTATTCTTTGACAGATCATTGATTTCCTCTTCAGAGATGGAGGTAGAGCTGAGGTCCTCTGGCCCTGTGAGTGTAAGCTTGCAGAGAAAAGATAGTGGCACTTACTGTAGCAGAGTGCAGATGTTCATCAAATGTTTCCCTGCATTCCTGGCTGTTCCTTTTAATCTGGGACACAGCACTGACCTGGGCTGCTACCTGTGTCCAAGTTGGCTGAGTCTGGTGGTATGGCCTCCTGCTGTTAGTTGGAAGGAAAAAGAATGGCCCTAACTTCTCTAAAACTTCCAGATCTCTGTGCACAAAGTGGGAGGGTGACCTTTACTTTTCGGGTCATGCCCATCGTGACAACGCTAGAGCACCACAGAGTGACGGTCCTGGCTTGCGGCATCTAAACTGTGACCGGGCATTAAATATGATGCCAGCTGACTGAGTGCTGAGAGGTTCCAACCATGGCTAGTATTTTTGCCTCTCCTGCTGCGTGATTCTACAGTAAGTGTGGCAAACAGCTTTTTGTGCCATTCATTTTTCTTTATTCTTTCATGAGAACGAGCATTGCTGGCATTTGTGGTCCATCCCTACTTGGCCTTGAACTGATTGATTCTCTGAGCCATTTACAAGGACAGCTAAGTGTCAACGACATAGCTGGGGGTCTGGATGTTATATGGAAGTCTGACAAGGAGGAGACATTAAAGAGCAGGGGAATGGGAACAGACATCCAAGGAGAAGGAAGAGGATATTAAGCATGAGGAATCTCTCCTTGTGGATGACAGGGCTCAGTTGCACATGGGTGCTATGAAACATGCAGGATCTGATTGACTCTTGGTACCAGTATATGAGAGCTGGGTTCAGCAGACCATCATAGATAGCCAAATAGTCATTGGCCGTAATGGCAGTACTTGGTCTGCATTCTGGGGGTGAAACTGCAGTCTCAGTTCACTCCATTTGTGTTTACTTTTGCTGGCTTTCAATAAAAAATTCATGTTCAAACTTGTCTGACTGTTTGCCCGTATGTAATGAACTTATGGACGATGGCAAGACCCAAATATTCACTAGGCATTGGGGATAGAATAGTGGTATCGTAGAGAGTGTGTTTACGTGGGATTTAGTTAGGGACAGGGAAACAGTGTAGCTTGGTGGTGAGAGAATGAGATTGTATCTGTATCTGTGAGGGAGAGTTAGCCTTGTGCTGAGTCATGTTCTGACTCTGTTCCATGAGCAATGGTGCTTTGTAGCTGCTGTGCCATTACATTGACTGATTACCAATCATTTTCTTTGAACCCAGTAGCATATTAAAGATGGCGTGGCTGCAAGGGATGCCGGCCTTTCAGCTGTTATCCGATGAGTGGTGAGTTGTCTAGGAACAGCGTGTGGTAAGATTTGGATAGAATGGATGTGACAAGCGCCACAAGGATGGTCTAGGTAGTTAAGGACATACAAAAGGGGTGAAATCTTGCTAGGTTTTGTGATGAGAATTCCTCCAAAAAACTCGACACAGCTTTCATTTCACCAAAAATGTATAAGATTCAGCCCTCTGTTGCTGTGTCTGGTGGCTCTGGCATGTCTTTCACATCATGTTTCAATGTTATGAGTAGACACATCATGTGCAAGTCATCCCAACTACTCTATGCCCAGATTTCCTTGGTGTCACTGTGACAATGTTTCTTTGCAGTGAGCTTCTGATGCAGGTACTTGCTTTCCTCGTAGGTAATACGTTTTGAGAGACTGAACTCATTTCTGAAAGAATAAAAGCATTTGAGGTGTCTAGCATCTATTTTATCATGTGTGACCTCCTTTAATAATAACCGTCCTTAGTTCTTTAATTGTATCTCGTTAGCTATTTCCAATTGTAGCTGGTCATATTGCAGCTGCCAAAGTTCATAAGATGGAGTTCAAGCACATTTTTCACCTTAATGTGTATGATGCCACCCTGTAGATTCAATTGAATGTCAGCGTACTTGTTCAGGTAAGTAATGGAGGAATGCATTTGGTACAACGAACAAAGGTAGGTCTTATACAATTAATGATAAGGCCTTGGGTAGTGTTGTAGAACAGAGGGACCTAGGGGTGCAGATACATAATTCTTTAAAGTTTGCATCATGTAAAGACAGAATGGTTGGAAAGGTGTTTGTGACGCTTGCCTTCATTGCTCTGTCCTTTGAGTATAGGAGTTGGGATGTTATGTTGAGGTTGTATAGGACATTGGTGAGGCCTCTTCTGGAATACTCTGTCCAGTTCTGGTCACCCAGTTATAGGAAGGATATTATCACACTGGTGAGGGTTCAGAAGAGATTTACCAGGATATTGCTGGGTATGGAGGGTTTGAATTATAGGGGAAGTCTGAATAGGCTGGGACTTTTTTCATTGGAGCATAGGGGGTTGAGAGGTGACCTGAAAGATGTTTATAAAATAATGAGAGGGACTGAGTTGATGGTAGTTGTCCTTCCTCTAAGATGGGGAATTTTAAGACTAGGGAACACATTTTTAAGGTGAGAGGAAAGAGATTTTAAAAATGACATGACAGGCAATCTTTTTACAGAGCGTGGTTTGCATGTGGAATGAACTTCCTGAGGAAGTGGTGGATGCGGGTACAATGACAACGTTTAAAAAACATTTGGATGGATATTTGAATAGGAAGGATGTGGGCCAGGAGCAGGCAGTTGGAACTAGTTTAATTTGGGATTATGTTTGGCATGGATTGATTGGACCAAAGGGTCTGTGTCCGTGCTGTATGATTCTATGACTCTCCATGACTCTACGTGCTTAGTGTATCTAATATTACCACTTTGGTACTATGTGGCAGAGGCTGAAGTCACGTCTTTTACTTTCTTCAGAGACATTACAGTCTCAGGGGCACTTGTGAGTGCTTTGTGACAAATCATTTCAATATATGATAGCTGTCCCCAGTGAATTGCTTATTGAACATTTATGTATTGAATCCTGGGACTCTGAATATCAGAACAAATGTTCCACACTATGTTGGAATAATTGGATTGCATTTACAATAAGCTTTTGTGTTCAACTATAATTTCTTTATCATTTTGCATGAAACACACTTCTAGCCCATTCAGCAAAGTACCAATTTATTTCCAGAATTGATTTCTTCCTTTGCTCTTAAAGCTACAGTGTGCAGATATCTGCTCACAAAGGTTACTTGAGAGACTAGAACAGATCTTGATGGTCCTCTTGCCATATATAAGACATGCCTTTCTTTAGTAGCTTTATCAATAATGATGCTTCTTCAGAATAGTTTGGAATGTACGGTGCCAACAGGTCAAAGAATCCAAGGCAACTTTATAGATCTTATTTGTCAGATGAAAGCAAGCATTGTCTTATATCTTTGATTTTACCTGGGCCAGAACAGATTCTGCAACCTGAATATATATATATATATATATATACATATATATAAAAATAGCCAAAAAAAAGGTCCAATTGACATTCAGCTGGCACTTCTTACTGCTGAAAGATCTTTGTGATGAGCTACAGACATTGGAGAATGAAGGTTTTGATCCTGTTCTTTGAATTTTTCCCATTACAATAATACCAACTGCAAATCATCCAAGCACATTTTCTGTAATTCTTTCCATATGCTGCTGGAACAAATCTTGTCTGACAGATAAATCAAAGCATAGTCTCTAGAAGCAATATCTTCCAAATGATATTCTGAAGTTTGCGACTTCTAAAGATTCTTGGATTTAGACATGAACGACACCCGCCTGTATGGCCCACGATGTTATTGATTTTTAAGTCATCTAGTTCACACTTAAGCTTTTTTTTACGTGAACGCTACACTTTAATAGTCAATTTATTGATGGAGTTGCATCTTTTCCAAAGTGCGATGGAGTTGCATCATTTCCAAAGTGCACTATGGTATCATCTTTGGAATTTCTTATGCTGTTGAACCTGTTTAGATAGAATTGTTGTAAATCCTGGATTGACTGCGGTTATTCTTCTGCTGCCAGAGGTACCTTGGTTAACTCATGGATAGTCACAATATTGAAAGTTTCACATGCTGGCAATCCTGTCTTTGCTGTTTCATTCATGTCTACCAGCTAAAATACATGCGGTTTCCATGCTGTGTTCCCATAACTGCATTGCATGATTGGTGTACTAATAAAAGGATTGACAACCAATTGTATGCAGTTGGTTTAACATTTCTTGGTTGAACAATTGAGTTCCAACGATCCAGGCCATCCTTCATAATTTGGACTGGTTGGCTATTTGCACTAGCTCCAGTCTAAATTTTACTTTCGAGTGTGTATTTGCTAGTTTTTGTTTGGGAAAATGATGTTGATTGTGATTAATGCCTCTAGTTAATATGTTATTTCACATGATGGAATGCCTGTTTTTCTTCTGGTTGGAAGTTTCTCCATTCTGGGTCTTGACTTAGCTGTGTGTTGCCGTGAACTTCATATGTCAGTTTACAAGTACAGAGGTTTCTGGTGCATTTATGCTGCTGTTGCATCTATTCTGCTGCATCTATCCTCTGACTGTGTTCTGTATAGCCTCTGGCTGCACCTTTGTGCCAGATTTTTGCATAGATGATGCAGTTTCCATTTGTACTGCACATCTTGCATAGATCATGGAATGCAGGGCAGCATTTCAATGGGTGCGAAATATTACATTCGCTGCAAAGTTTGCTCGCTTTTTATGTTATGGCTGCAGATATTATTTTTCCATGTAGTGCCAAGAGATGCTGTTGTCTGGCTATAATGGTTTTATATTTTCTGCCACAATGCATTGATCTTGGTCACCAGACCCGAAATGTTAACTCTGTTTTTTCCTTCACAGATGCTGCCAGACCTGCTAAGCTTTTCCAGCAACTTTGTTTTTGCACCTGATTTAGAGCATCTGCAGTTCTTTCGGTTTTTATTATGCACTGATCTTTCTTCTTTCAGGAAATCCTTTTGGAATGATTCAACAGGAAATCACCAACTTGATATTTCACCCGATAATGAAACCTCTGAAGATTAATAATCTTTGTTAATGCACCTACTGACAAATTGATTTATTGACTCCTGTGACTTTTACCTATAGGACAACAATTCTAATTGATGAATTCTAAAGTTGACTCTTATATATGGCTTACTTTCTGGCACTTCCAAATTCTGTGCAGATCTTTCTGTTCCTCTTCAGATCAGCCCATAAGTATTGACTTTGTGTAGTCCATCATTACCAACTGCATGAGTATTTTCACAACTTTCCTCGCTGTTTTCTATAACTGGTGGGTCTATGAAATATAGCTGCAACCTTTGTTTAAAGGTTTAACTCAGATATGAGATCCATGGCTTAACAATTCATTGCTGGGGGATTCTGTGCTTTCAGAACTGTGTTTAAGGTTCATTTTCTATTTTTTGGCTTTAAATTTGTTTTATGGCTTGTTTTGTTGACTTTGCACAGTTCCTAAATGCAGTACGCTTTGTTTCTATTTGAATTTAACCACACGTTTTCTTAGTTCAGTATTGGGCTGACTTTGAATGGCCATTTTCTTCTGTTTTCCCTGCTTTGGAAACTATGCAATAGTAGGTACATTTTGTTCTTTTGTTTCGACTGTACACTAGAAATTGAAGAAATTACTTTAAACCAGAGAGACCGTGAAAAGAGATGACTGCAGTTTCAAAAATCATGTTTACTGGAGCACACGTATACTGTATGTAATGTTGCTATCTCCTGGAACAATGAGAGTGAAAGCAGATACCATGGAGTTGATGAAGTCTGAACTGAAGTACAATTGTTTGTAACCATGTTTTCATTAGCTCCTGATGAGTAGAATGTACAAAAGTACAGAAATCTAGTGAGTGTTTCCTTTTAACCTGAGTTAATCAGTCAGATAAATTAGGAGCTTTTGGATAGTTTGACTAATTCTCTTCATATTTGTGATGACTTTTGGAATAGGCAGGCTTGATTTCCAGTGCTCTATCACAGCAAGTTGTGTCAAGTACAGAGTAATCTCCAGATACAGCCTATACCTCACGTGCTACAGCGAAGAGAGCCTGAGTCCTGTGGTCATGTGTCAATATCTGGGTGTTGGCTTATGTAGATATTGATCTTTTAAATGGGCTTTGCTCCAAATGTGATCGCACAATACTGCGATCTAGAGGTATTTGAAACTATTTACTGTTTCCAGGTCTTGAGCAGTACTCCTCACACTTACACTTTGATTCTCCTCCTTTGGCGCAAGCTGACGGTCAATATATTGGACAATTTTTCTGCTGATCTTCATATCTTTTCTTCCAGTGCTTTTCTCCAATTTCCCTAGATTTTTGATGGCATTTTAACAACAATTGCTCAACATGTCCTGCAAATATCATTGACCCTTGCATTTCCTGTCTCACCTGTTTAGTTAAACAATCCATGCCATTTGGGAAGATAAAGGAGTTCATTGCCGATCTTTGGTGCAATCCAACTTTGGCTTTAAAATTCTCTCCCTCCCCCACATTTTTCTTACTCTTGTGTGGTACTTGCTGTGCACATTCTGTAATCATCATACATACATCTCAGGGACCTTGGGAACTGTAGTTCATTCCAGATTTCCTCTCTAGGCACCTGGTCTAAATTGATGAATATAATCTTCATGTTGCACTGCTATTTCTCCATCACTTGTCTCAAAACAAAAATAATGTTGGGGGTGCAGCAGACATGAATTTCTACTATTTTTCTCAGCTTTGCTCAATAAGTCTGTTTCCTTTCCAAATTGGCACCAAAACGCATTTTAATATATTCCAGGCTTTGATATGTTTCTTGCAAGGATCTTTCTCAAACAATAACTTTCTTTGTAATCCTTTTGTCTTTTTATTCTGTTCTTTACCTTCTTTGAGTCCTGCCTGCTCCCACTTCTTTAACTGTTCCTTTTCTTTAACTGCATTTGTTATATTTTCATTTCATCACCAAATTTCTTGCACACCCTTTTTCTTCTTTGAAGAATTTTCACCTACTTCTTTGCTACTTTTCCTAAATAAATCTGACACTGACTTGACAATAGTTTTCCATTATGACTGTCATAACTTCTTCTGTTTATTTTAACAGTCCTTCCATTTGCTATGCCCTTTCACTTATTGATCTTTGAGCTTCCCCCTGCTAATGTTCTGTCTATGATTTGTCTGCTACCATTTTGTTTTCAGTGGTAGTGGAGGAGATGGAAAAGGTTGTGATGAAATAGAGCTGGGTGTAGTCAACATAACTGTGAAAATTGATGCTGTGTTTTCAGACGAGATTACCAAAAGGTTAGTAGACAAATAAGAAATAGAAGAGGCCAAGGATAGATTCTTGTTGGACTGGAAAAGGAGTGGTGTGGGGGCAGGAAGACAAGCAACTCTGGGTCTTTTTCTGGCTAAGCTAAGACATGGATAAGATCAATCTGGATATACAATAACATTCCCACACAGCCTTATAAAGTAGGGAGGTATTTGAGGAAGATGAACGTATAAATAGGATCTACCCTATCAAAGTCGAATGAATGAGAAGGTATATTCTTTCCTTGTCATAATTATATCGGATGTCATTTGTAAATTTTTTAATAAGAGTTGTTTACAAAAATTACTGAATCTTCTGCCAGCAAAAGTGATTAAAGTCAGGATACAAAATTCATATGAAAAATGGTTAGATGCTATAAGCAGTTGAAAGAAAGTTGAAAAAAATCAGTTGCCATTCAGAAAAGATAAAAAAAGGACGAAAAACTCATTCAATCTTATTGCAATTAGTTTTTTGCTCTGAGTCTGAAAGACTTCCTATCATGGGTTATTGTATATCCAGATTGATCTGAATGACGTATTGGTTAAGATATCATATTATACAGCAAACAAAAGTAGCACTGAAAATAATACTCATACTGTACAATGTCTCTTTATGAAAGATCTCTTTGCAGTTTTATATAAAAATTGGATCAGAGTGGGAACATGGATAAACTTTCACCACAATCTCAAAGGTCATATATGTAGTAAGACAGAAAGTGGAAGTTACGAAAGTGCCTGTTTTTGTTAAAGAGGATCTTGCCTGCCATAGCTTCACTCTGGCTAGAACAGATGGGATAGAGTCCAATCCACCATCTTCGGAAGCAGATCCGAGGTAACAATGAAGGTTGGTGGTTGCTGGAAAAGTCAGGCTGAAAGGTCTAAATTCATTGGCTCACCTCAGTTGTCATCATAATTGTTAGACTGCCAAGTCCTCATCGCTTTATAAAAACAAGGTCAGAAGTCACATGACACGAGGTTGAAGGAGCGCTCCAAAAGCTAGCGATTTCAAGTCAACCTGTTGGACTATAACCTGGTGTTGTGTGAATTCTGACCTTGTCCACCCAAGTCCAACATCGGCATCTCCACATCATGGCTACTATAAAAACAAAGCATGCCCAGATACCAGACATCTGTTTTTTTTTTCAGATGGCCTCATTATAAATGCTTGATTGAGCTCTAAGATTGAGTAATGGACTCAATCCTGTAAAATCTTAATACAGGTTGTAGGAGAGTGATAGCATTGTTTTATTGACATCCTAACTGCCTTGTAATAACCTGATCTTTCCTAGAAGAGTTATTTCAAAGTCTGTTTCTTTAATATGTATACAAAGATTAAGAGATCATAGATCATAGAAACCCTACAGTGTGGAAACAGGCTCTTCAGCCCAAAAAGTTCACACTGACCCTCAGAGCATCCCATTCCCTACAGCCTACCTAATCTACACATCCCTGGACACTACAGGCAATTTAGCACAACCAATCCACCTAGCCTGCATATCTTTGGACTGTGGGAGGAAACCACAGCATCCAGAGGAAACCCATGCAGAGAATGTGCAACCTCCACACAGATAGTCACCTGAGGGTGGAATCGAACCCAGGTCCCTAGCTCTGTGAGGCAGCAGTGCTGACCACTGTGCCACCCCGCTGCCCCAACCATGGATGGAAAATTGCTATTAGACAATGATGCTGTGAATGTCTGGAATTGATTCACAGCTTTGTGAGAAGGTAAGAGGGGCAATATGTTTCAAGGGAAATATTGAAATGGCATTTTTTAATTTCGAGTTTGGGATTGGGTTCTCTGTGCTTCACAGCTCCTCTGAAGTGCTATGAACTATGTCTATTAACAGAATGGGCCTAATTATATCAGAATGTGGGGACTAAGTTGGGTATTTCTGTGCAATCGAACAGGCAACGTTGAAGTACTGCTTTTGGGCTCGGTATTTACATTCTTATTCTGTGACTCTAAAAGTCAATAGAAATGTGAGTAGAAATAGGAGACTGTTTGAGTAATGCAAGAACTGAATCAGAATTAGAATTAGATTTTATTGTCATGTGTACTCAAGTACAGAAGTATGAGTACATTGAGAAGTATATAATGTCGTCATTCCCAGCGCCATCTTAAGTACAAAGGTACTTATGTACAAAATTTTAGGTACAAAGCAGAAAAATAAGTTAAAACTTAAACATCACAGTCCTTCTTAATATTAAATAGAAAAGTAAAGAAGTGAAGTTAAAAGTTCAACAGTCTTTCTCATGTGTTTAGCCTTGATCTCCTCCACTTCGGCCTGCTTTACGGGTGACCTTGGGCTGCCTGCTTTTGGCGTCACCGCAGATGCTAGGGGACCTTCTTCACTACCATGTTGGACTTGATCTCCAAACATCAAATTCCCGGTCCAGGCCCCCTAGTCGCTGCCACGCTCCAGATCACAACAAGCTGCAAAGTCGCCAACTACCAAAGTCCCTGATCCAGGCCCCCAGCTGCTTCCCTCGCTCCAGATCCGATGAAGTTGTGATGCTGTTGCCGCCACTGCCTGCAGGACCGGGCTCTCTCCAGAAGGTAAGTTCGATCTCCCCCACGGTCACCGCTGCCGGGGGATCTGGGGCTGTCTTCTCTGCCGCAGATGCCAGGGGACCTCTCTCACTGCTGCATTGGGCTCGCTCTCCCTGTGATGGCTCGATCTCTCATGCACCAGGCTTGCTATTCTCTGCGCTAGAGATCTTACTGTAACTATTCCCCAACAACAATCTGAACCTTGGAAAGGAAAGTAAATGTTAATTTTGTTTCCTTTTTCTATTAATACCCATCAACTCATCTTTTCAGGCATTGCCTTTTATTTGAACATGCTTTCAGTTAACAATTATTTTTAGAATATCTTACAGTTTCCATCAATTAGTGTAGCTGCTCTCCAGACACAGCTCAGACAATCCTCTTAGAATGCTCTGACTGGCTACTAATCTGATCAGCCCTAAGCTTTTGGTTGAACTTAAAAATAGTATTTTAGTCTCCTATGTTTAATTTACAGGATAATAGCATGAAGAAGCTGTTTTGTAACATTGTATTTACTTAAATTTGAGTTTTTATAATTTTATAATTAATGATTATAATTATAATTTTGTAATTTTATAATCCCTATTGTGCATAGTAAACTCAACTAGATTTAACTAAAATCATATGCCCGAACAATGACCAGAAATGATATTGAAATGTTTGGTTAATGATTAAAAAGGTACAGGAATTGAGAGGTATATTCATACTTGATTATAATTGTATTTTCCAAGCCAGTATGCAAATAAATGGCAGTGCTTGTTAATTCCATTTATGCTGTCATTTATCTGGCTATTTGTCTTGTGGATTCCCTTAAAGGAAAGGCCACTGGATCAAAGATCAGTGAAGGTCATTCTGCTGACTCCCTGATTCTGAAGAATTAGAGAGTAGCTCTTGAACAAATAGTATAACCGCAAATTATATGAATTATTTTTCTGAAGTCCGTCTGGAAGATGAGGAAGTCCATTCATATGAGCCGCAGCATTACACCTGTATTGAAAAAGGGATTAAAAGTCTGCCCTATTTAGGATAGCAACCGAATAGTAAGGTATGAAGCAGCTAAAGGATTCTGAACCTCGGCCATGACTCTAAGGAATTCCTGCAGAAATGTCCTGGAGCTGTGATAAGTGACCTCGAACAACCACAACAGTCTTCTAAACATGGCAGGTATGACCTCAACCAATGGAGAGTTTTCCTCTTGATTCCAATCTGGTAGGACTCCTTGATGCCATACTTGGCCAAATGTGGCTTTGATATCAAGGGCTGTCTCCACGACATCTGTTTTGCCTCTGCTACATCTGTTTCCTCAGAAAGCCAATCTTGAAATATTTCCATTTTCTCAAAATCACTTTCATGACAGAGATAGCTTTGCACATATCAGTTTTTTCCTTGAATTTCCATGCTGTTTGAAGTTACTGGTTTTCAAGCTATTATGTTTTGCTGACCAAGCTGAAAGACTTTATCACTACGTGAAGGAGATTGACCAATAATGAAAGATGATCCTTTGATATTCTATTGAAGTGAGCTTTCTAAGAGTGCAGTAGCTCACAGATGAAAAATATACAGTCTTAAAGCTCCTTTTCACCAGTGTTTTGTCATGTATACATTAAAAGCAATTCCATTGGATTGATACCCCATTTATATTTTACCCTCAGAATTATCCATACAGATAGCTGTCAGATTTCTTAAATTTTTCACAATTTATTTACTTAATGCCAATTTAAAATTTCACTATAATTAGATGGGAGTGGTAGAATTTATTAGATAAAATTCAAATTTTGCATTTTTTTCTTTTTCAAAAGTAATCTATTGACTGTAGAATATAAGGGTTAAATTTTATGCTTCTTTTTGGCTAATTGTGAGTTTCATCAAGATTGGTGGAGGGATTCTGATCACAAGGTCAGCGAAAATTCTCACTGTATTTACCACAAGCACCTCAGTACTCAGTTACCCAGCCAAATGGCACATTTCAAGTCTGATTCTATTCCCATTTTATCATGCAAGGCTTTGGAAACAATTCAACACTCACCAGATGTCAGCAAAAGACAGGCAATTCTTGCATTGGAGCCATCTTTAACTGCTCAGTCTACATCCAGACAAGCACTATTAGTCTGGAGCTGTCCTGCACAGTTATGATATTTTCTCCGGATATGTCTGATAGGTGTAAAAAGTGCTCTGTTTTTCAGGCAGGTGCCTGGAGGTCTTGCTGTACGGGGTGGTAGACACATGGTATATCTTCTTCCCCCAGACCAACAGTGGAGGTCATGGCACCAGATCATGCCAGTCTGGTCCAATATTGCTACCTGGGTCAGTGCAATCTCAGCTGTCTGGAGGAATGACCTGCAATGTAGAAAGAATATCAATAACCTTCTCTGCTTCAGCTAACATAAACACCACTATCTTCAGTCTGATACCTTACACTCACTCTGTCTCTTGTTCTGTGCATCATCACCCACCATCCTGGACTAGATCACTGTTCCTTCATTGCCACTTGGTTAAAAGTCTGGAACTCCCTTCCTGACAGCACTGCGGAAGTACCTACAGCACAGAGACCATAATGGTTCAACTAGACAACTCACCACAACCTTCACAAGGGCAAAGAGCGATGGGCGATAAATGGTGGCTTTGCCAGCAACATCCACATCCCACGAACAGAAGAATGTATAGTTCAATAATGTCTGTCTCTGTTGAGCATGTGGTGATGTTACTCAGAGAAATGCACAACAGATAACCTTGCAGATGGCTCTGCTTTGAGCAGTAACTTTAAAGAAATACTTTTTTGATTAATTCTAGCTCTCAATCAAAAGTTGTTCCTTGAGTTATTGTAAGGAAAATTACTTGATGACTTCCCTTCAAAGAGTCCACATGAAGTGCATTTCTCTTTGCTTACCTGTATTGGAAATAGGTACAGAAACCTCTGGAACACAGAAACTGATTTCTGGTTGAAATTCTTTAAAGCCAACCTAAGATTCAGGAAACCGGCTCCTATCAGCAAACACTGTTCTTGAGTCATTCAATTTACTCACTAGTAAAATAGAGGTGCTATACAAACAGTGGACAGAATCTTCCAAGAATGCCCAGGGCATTCAGAAAGGTGGGAGGGGAGTTTAATTGGGTGAGAATCTAAAATTCAGATCCCAGATATCAGGTTAAAATTTTGATATTAAATTCTTGGAATTTTTCAGTTGGTTGGAACTTCTCCACCATAATGGCCAGAAACTTCTTTCACATTCATTAGTTTGCCATGAATACACGCCAAACAGCGCTGCATGCTAGAATTACATTCACATGTATAATTATGTTAAGCCAAAGTGAAAAAAAAGTTCACCAACCATTATATGTGAGGCATGTATCTGGAGGTGTAGGTTTCTTCCCAGAAGCTCTGGTGAAAACACACTTCTTCAGAGGCCCAGATCTTTCATAACAGAGCTGTTCCTTTGCTTAAATTGTATAAGCAGTCAACCCAGTTCAATGGAATTGCACTCTTGTAAAAGCATTATTTTTTGTCTATTGCAAACATTGTAAGGGATCCAGACTGCTTGCTCAACCTAGGTCATAAGAGCCTCATTCACAATGATCTTGCAGGGCATTTTTGTTGTCTAACATTTGCAGTATAAGCAATCTAGACTGCTCTGTCTTTGACATTCAATGGAGTTACCATCACTGAATCCCCCACCAGCAACATCTCAGGGGTTACCATTGACTAGAAACTCAATTGGACTTGCTAGATAAACACAGTGACTACAAGAGCAGGCTAGGAATACTGCAGTGAGTATCTTGCCTCGTGAGAAGTCTCATTCGTAAAGTTTTGCAAGGCATTGCAGAAACATAGGAGTAGAAGTAGGTCATTTTAGCCCCTCCAGCCTTGTCTGCCATTCTAGATCATGGCTAATCATCTACACCATCATTTTTCTTATCCACTTGCAGGATGTGGCATCGCTGGCTGAGTCAGAATTTATTGCCGTCCCTAGCTGCCCTTGAGAAGGTGGTGGTGAAATGCCTTCTTGAACTGCTGCAGCCCTTGTGCTATAGATAAACCCACAATGCCTTTAGAGAGGGAATTCCAGGATTCTGACTCAGCAACAATGAATGAACAGTGATGTATTTCCAAGTCAGGATGGTGTGTAGTTTGGAGGGGATCCTGCAAAGGGTAGTGTTCCCAAGTATCTGTTGCCCTTGTATTTCTGGATGAACGTGGACATGATTTACAAGGTGCTGTCTAAGGATCTTCTTAAGGATCTTAGGTGAAATTCTATACAGCATCTCCTACAAACTGCTGCTACTGAGTTTTGGTGTTGGAGAGAGTAGATGCTTGTGGATGTGGTGCCAATCAAGCGGGCTGCTTTGTTGGGATGGTGTCAAGTTTCTTGACTGTTGTTGGAGCTGCACTCACCCAAGCAAGTGGGGATTCTTCCATCATATTCCTGACTTATGCCTTGTAGATGGTCAACAGAATTAAGGGAGTCAGGAGGTGAGATACTCGCTGCAATATTCCTAGCCTCTGGCCTGCTCTTGTAGTCACTGTGGTTATCTAGCAAATCCAGTTGAGTTTCTGGTCAACGGTAACCCCTGGGATGTTGATAGTAGGGTATCAGTGATGGTAACATCATTGAATGTCAAGGGGGGTGGTTAGATTGTCCCGTTTTGGAGATGGTCATAATCTAGCATTGTGTAGTGCAAATGTTACTTGACACTTTTCAGCCCAAGTTCAGGTCTTGTTGCATGTGAACATGGACTTCTTCAATATCTGAGGCATTGTGAAAGGTGCTGATATTGTGCAATCATCAGCGAACATCCCCACTTCTGACATTATTATGGAAGGAAGTTCATTGATGAAGCAGCTAAAGATTTTTGAGCCTCGGCCATGACTCTAAGGAACTCCTGCAGAAATGTCCTGGAACTGTGATGAGTGACCTCGAACAATCAGTCTTCTAAACATGCCAGGTATGACCTCAACCAGTGGAGAGTTTTCCTCTTGTTTCCAATTTTGCTAGGACTCCTTGATGCTACACTTGGTCAAATGTGGCTTTGACATCAAGGTTTGTCACTCTCATCTCACTCCTGGGATTCAGTTCTTTTGTCCATGTTTGAACCAGGGTTGTGATCTTCTCACATTATTGCCATTTAACTTGATGTCATAACTAGAAACCTATCAAAGGAATTTTGACTGGTAGATAAGGGAATAAGGAGTAAATGCCATGTTCGAAGCTTTCAGATAGCTCATTCTCTGAAAAACTTACTATCTTTTGGTAATTATAATCTATGTTGAAAAGCAGAGGGTGACAACTGTGAGAAAGGCAGCAGGAATCACTGACAATTGTGATCTGATTCATAAAAATAAATATTTTTCCAACACCCCCAATACCACCATCCCACCTCCCCTAATGTAAGAAAGTTAGAACATAGGAGAGTAAAAGGAAGGCAAATATCTAGAATAGAGAGGGAACATCTGGGAATAGCCTGAGATTTCCTTCTCAAACCAGAAAGGAAGGTACTGTGGGTAGGTATGAAAATTCGAGACTTGTGTATTTCCATTGTAACAAAGTGGGACAAATTTGTTCAGAATATTGGAAATTGATTGGAAATCCAATTGGATTTATTGATGTTAGAAAAAAGTGTCTGAAAATGGAATCCAAGGAAAATATCACAGATCAAATGAGATCTTGCAGTACAGATTAAAACCTGAAGATAAACAATAATCTGAATGCAGGTGAGGTGAATATGGTGGATAAGAGACTTAAAAGACTTCTGTCAAAACAAAAGTTAATCCCTTTTTCTTTAAATGATACAGTTAAACTCATAACTAAAATAGGGTATACAGGAGTTTTACAACTTCTTTTGCTGGAGAAGAACGTCAATTTTTCTCCATAGAGTGCTTTGAAAGCCCAGGTTTTGATAAAAGGAATAAATTGAGAATGCATACCTATTCCTTTGTACAAAGTGCACTTAAAATGTGAATAGTGGTAGTAGGAGTTGTTCAGAAATGATAAACTTCATAATAAGTTGGCTGCAGCGAAAGTAATAGCTTCACCTACACTCTCAGAAAATCCATGAGAGGTTAACAGAACTGAACATTTAGAGAAACAATTTCCAGGTATTTTTCCATTGTGTTGGTGACCAAAGCATTGCTAAACGAAGTCTATCACCAGAGGTCAAGGTAATACCACAAGCAAATGTTAGAGTGGCTGAAAATTCAAAAGGATTGTTTAGTATATTTTTTTTAATTGAGGTTCAGAAAGTAGATCTGCAGTTAAGCAATGTAATATAATCAACTCAAGTTGAAATTGAAATTGAAGAAATTTCAGAATATTGTTATGTTAAAAGTACAGTTCTGAAAGTTCAGTTGGAAGTGGAGAAGTACTCATAGATTTGACAAGAAATGGACCATTGTTCATTGGTTAGTGGAAACACTGAGAACTGATAAGGACATACTGTGAGTAGCATGTCAATTTCCTATAATAGGACATGTAGGAATATGGAAAGCTCACAGGTATTTTACCTGGCCAAGACTTCATAGGACTGTCTTGCATTTCTGTAAAAGGTGTCATACATGTCAGTTAGTAGGAAACATCAACATGTCATCACATTGGCACCTTAAATACCCATCCCAGTTTTGGAAGAACTATTGGATTTCCAGAAGGCGTTTGATAAAGAACCACATAAAAGATAAATGCAACTCAATGTATTGGAGGTAATGGATTAGCATGGACTGAGGATTAGTAAACAAACAGGAAATAGAGGGTTGAGATTAACGAGTCTTTTTCAGGTTGAAAAGATGAAACTAGTGGAGTACCACAAGGATCAGTCTTAAAGCTTCAATTATTTAGTATCTTTATTAATAACTTGGAAGAAGGGGTAGTGTATAATGTATCCAAAATTGCTGCCAATACAAAAGTAAGTAGGAGTGACTGTTGTGAGGAGGAGACATGGAATCTTTAAAGGGACACAGATGGGTTGAGTGGGTGGGCAAAAATCTGGCAAATGTAGTTTGATGTGTGAGATCACTTGGTAGGAAGAATCAAAGGCAGACAATTATTGATATAGAAACAGACTTCAAAAAAGTGCAATGCAGAGGGATCTTGTTGTACTTAGAAGAGTCATACAGCCCAGAAGAAGCCATCTGGCCCATCTAGTCTCTACTGAGCTATCTACACAAATCCCACTTTCTAACACCTCAAGTGTGCATCCAAGTAGTTTTTAAAGGATGTGAGGTTTACTGCCTCTGCTGTGCATTCCAGATCCCCACCAGTCTCTGGGTGAAAAAATGTGGCCCCAAATTCCTGCTGTTCACCCTAGAATAGTACGCCTATCGTTATTGACCACTCAGCGACGGGTAACAGCTGTCTCCTATTCACCATGCCCATGCTCCTCATAATCTTATACACCTCAATTAGGTTTCCTCTCAGCCTTTTTTGCTCTAAGGAAGCAATCTGAGTCTATTCGGATTTTCTTCATTGGCTAAAATGCTCCAACGCAGGCAACATCCTGGTGAAACTACTCTGCACCCCTTCCAGTGCAATCACATCCTCCCTCCAGTATGGTGACCAGAACTACACATAGTGCTCCAGCTGTGGCCTAACAAAAGTCCTATGTATCTCCAACATAATCTCCCTGTCCTAATAATCTATGCCATGACTGATAAAGTCATGTTTCCTATATGTCTTCTCAACTATCCTGTTAACCCATCCTGCCACCTTCAGGGATCTGTGGACAAGCATGCCAAGATCTCTCTGTTCCTCTGAGCTTCTGAGTGTCCTGCTATTCATTGAGTACTACCTTATCTTGTTATTTCTTCTAAAGTGCATCACCTCACAATTTTCAAGGTTACATTCCATCCTCCACTGATCTGTCCAAATGAGAAACATATCTATATCTTCCTGTAACATAAGACCTTCTTCTTCACTATTAACCTTCATGTCATCTGCAAACTTAGTTACCATCCCTCCACATTTTCTTCTATATCATTTACATGTATCACGATTAATAAAAGACTCAGCACTGATCCTTGTGCTCCATCACTGGATGCAGGCCTACAGTCATACAAGCAGCCTTTTATCATCATCCTCTGTCTCCTATCACTAAGCCAATTTTGGATTTAGCTTTCAATTATACTGGATCCCATGTGCTTTTACATTATTTAACAGTTTCCCATGTGGGACCTTGTCCAAAGCTTTGCTGAAATCCATACAAACTACATATACTGTACTAGCCTTATCTACACATTTGATCACCTCCTTGAAAATCTCAATCAGATTTATCAGACATAACCTCCCTCTGACAAAGCCATGCAGACTACCACTGATTCTTCAGGGAAAGAGATCTGCCATCTTGACTTAATCTTGCCGACCTATGAACCGAGACAGTCAGGGACTTAGTTGCATCAGGGCATCAGGTAGCTACAGGAAGGTTAAGTAAGAATAAAATGGGATGAATCAGCTGTCATTGATCAATTTATCAGAAATGATAAAGACACACCCTGCCCAGATGACTTTACAAAGTTCTCTTTACTAACACCTTGAAGCATAGATCAAAATTGGGAGGACCATCAGGCTGATCAATAAACAATCTTACATACCTTATAGCTAACATGCCATATTTCTCCAACGCCATTTGTGGGTATGTCCTGTTCCTTCTCCAGTCCCAACAGAGGTGCTGACGCAATGGTACATATTTGTCAGGGAGTAGGCAGGGAGATCTCAAAATTTATGCCACAATCAGTAAAGTTTTTTGACTTCTCTTTTCCCATTTTCTAACATGGGCAAGGAAACGTTCTGTTGATTACCACATATTGCCCTCCCTCAGCTGATGAATCAGCATTTTTACATGTTGAACACTCCATTCATTAAAAGTTTTCAGGACAATTTCTTAGATCAGCACGCTGTGGGACCAATCGGAGAGCAGGCTATACATGATCCAATTTTGTCCGATAAAATAGGATTAATTACTGACTTGTTAGTGAAAAGTATCCCTGGTAGCAGTGACCATAACATGATTGAATTTTACATATAGTTTAAGCAAGAGAACAGTGGTCCAAATTTATTAGCTTGAATTCAAACAAAGACAATTTTGAGGGCATGAAATCTAGCTAAAGTGAACTGGCAATTTACGTTAACGGATAGGTCAACAGAGCTGCTGTTGTAAGCATTTAAGGGATTATTCTAGGAAGCTCAGAACAGATATATGCCAACAAATAAGAAAAAAAATCAAAGGACAGGCCCTTCGTCTGTGATTGACTAAAAAAAAGCCATAGATAGTCTCACACTCAAAGGAAGTACATGTAGTTGTGCAAAGATAGTTGGCAAGTCAGATGATTGGACAGAATATTTAAATAAATAAAAATAGACAGAACATAAAAGTAAGTTAGCCAAAATATAAAAATAAATTTGAAAACTTTGTTCAGATATTTTAAAATGAAAAAGAGTTAACAAGGTAAATGTTGTTTCTGTAGAAAATGAATTTGGGCAATTTTTGATGGAAGAAATGGGTTAGCAGATGAATTGAATAGGTATTTTGAGTCAGTCTTCACTAGAGTAGATATAAGTAGTATCCTGGAAATAGCTGTAAATCAGAAATTAAAAGGGAGGGAGAGTCTTAAGAAAATTACAGTTACTAGGGAAGTAGTATCAAGAAAGTTGTTGGAACTGCGAGTTGACAGGTCCCCAGATCCTTATAGATTTCATCCTAGCATCATAGAAGAAATAGCCAGTGAGATAGTTGACGTGATGATTCTAATTTCCCAAAAGTTATTAGACTTGGTGAAGGTTCTGTTAAATTGAAAAATAGTTAGTGTAACTCCCTTAACCTCATTTGAATATATTTATGTTCCGAATGAAGAATATGGGGGAGGGTGCAAGGAGCTGTAGTAAGGATGACTAAAAATTGAATGTAAACCTTTTGATGCTATGGTGAAAGACTGCGTGCGTGTTAAACAGCAGAAACAGCATGCTATAGACAGAGCAAAGTGATCCCACAGCCAAAAGGTCACATCTAAGCTCTGCAGTCCTGTCAGACCCAGTTGTGAATTATGGTAGACAATTAAACAGCTAGGTAGAGGAAAAGGTTCCACAAATGTCTCCAAACTTGATGATGGCAGAATCTAACAATGTCAGCATCATGTCAGTGCATAAGACAAGGCTGAAACATTTGCAACTGTCTTTGCTGGAAACGTAAAGTCAATGATCCATCTTAGTTTCGTCATCATCTCCTCAGAATCACAGATGCAAGTCTTCAGCAACTTTTCATGCTGTAGATACCATCTCCATAAAGTTAGAAAGGCCAACAGTTAAGTAAGATACATGATTTGTTAGAGCGACATAACTAGAAAACTGAATGGTCATTATTATGACCTGGTTGGTATGGTTATACTTAGTGAGTGTCAACATGCTGACTTTTCGATTGTCAATGGCTTAGTCGAAAATAGTTCCAGTAGAGTGTAATTTCACAATGCAAACAGAGCTATCTATCATTTTGGGCACAAGTAATGAATTATTTATTTTTCATGATTATTATTTACAAAATCCCTTTTGTTGACCAGCAGCTGCCTGATTCTGTTCATTTGATTTGAAGACAACAGCACAAGTTCAATATTATTTCTTTGCTTTGTTGCTTGGAAATCAACAGCATCTGCAGTCACTGTTTCTTTCATATAGAACTTGTATGGCAGCAGTAGCAATTTCTTCTGTCAACAGAATTGGAAGGAAGAGAATATATTCACATATTTTCAAAGTGCATTTATCAGAATGTTTCAAACAGTGTGTGTCAGGGAGGGGAATTTACACATCTTAGCACTAATATGCATGTGCTGCTCTTATCCTCTGAGACGATAGAGGTTAAGTTATTGGACATGGTTGTCAAAGAAGCCTTGGTGAGCTGCTGCATTGCATCTTGTAGATGGTACACACTGCTGCCACTTTTCATCATTGTGGAATGGACTGAATGTTTAATGTGGTGGAGAGAGCACCACATTATATGGACTGCTTTGTCCTAGATTGTGTCAAGATTCTTGAGTGTTGCTGCAGATGCACTTATCCAGGTTAGCATAGAATATTCCATCACACTCCTGACTCATGCCTTGCAGTGGGTTCAACATGGCATGTAGACCTGGAATTTCTCCTTTAGGCCTCAAGGATGGAAGAATCCCTGACCCCACCACAGGCTCAGCCCATTTTCCTGTGTTTGGTGGTATTACATATAAAAGATCCTGTATGATTTCTGCCAATGGGTCACTGCAGGCACCATTATAACATTATAGGTAGAGATGCAAATTTAAAAAGGATACAAGATCCCAAAGGTCAAAGGGATATTTTAGTGCTGTGTTTTGCCCAAACCAATGAGGCAAAGCTGAACAAAGATAAAGGGGCACAGAGTGGAAAGGTGGTAACTTGGGTGCTTTAAATCATTGTGGAAGGACTTCTGCTGGAAAATGTGTGCATGGATTACAATTGAGGACCTGATCAAGCTGAGCTGTGGTAGCCTTGATGTCAGTCAGACACTCAAGGGACAAAATTGAATCACCCTCAGAAATGGGTACTTGAATGTTTTTGCGATAGCTTCTAAGAACAGAATTTTCTGGAGCTAACCAGGAAGGAAGCTATACATACAAACATATATACAAACATAGGAATTGGGAGCAGGAATAGACCATTCAGCTCCTTGAGCCTACTTTGCCATTCAATAAGATCCTAATTGATCTGATTGTAACTTCAAATCCACATTCATGCTTACCCTTGATGAACTCTCACGCTTTTGCTTAACAAGAATCTATCTATACTTGCCTTAAAAATATTCAAGAACTCTGCTTCTCCACTTTTTCAGGAGTAAAATTCCAAAGACCCATGACACTGAGAGTTTTTTTTTGCCTCATCTCTGTCTTACATGAGAATCCCCCAATTTTTAGGTAAGGACTCCTGGTTCTAGATTCTTCTATAAGAGAAATACCCTCCATATCTACCCTGTCAAGACTCTTTGGGAACTTAAATGTTTCAATCTAGCCACCTCTTACTCTTCTAAAATCCAGTAGATACAAGTCTAGCCTGTCCACCTGTCCCTCATAAGATGACACTCCCATTCTCGTAATTAGTCTAGTAAGTCTTCTTTGAACTGCGTCCACTGCACTTGCATCATACCATCAGAAGTGGGAATGTTCACTGATGATTGCATGATATTTTGCAACATTTATAATTCTTAGACATTGAAGCAACTGATACCCAGAGTACAAGTCATAATTCATTATGTGCTGCTGCATCTTGCATAATCTCTCATCTTGAGGGCGCTGCCTTTGCCACTAAACATACAGCACAAAGCTGAAGAGGATCCCAATGAAAAGGAGGAGATAACCAACATATGATACAACAAGGTGTAGAGCTGGATGAACACAGCGGGCCAAGCAGCATCAGAGGAGCAGGAAAGCTGATGTTTCGGATCTAGAACCTTCTTCAGAAAAGAAGGGTCTAGACCCGAAACATCAGCTTTCCTGCTCCTCTGATGCTGCTTGGCC
>NC_063345.1:42978536-43021902 GCF_021869965.1 Rhincodon typus
CATCAGCAGTTCCTACTATCTCGATAACCAACATATCATCTTTTTGGCTTGACATTCTGTGACTGTAACTGCAGTACCAGGGAACGTGTTCCCACTTCCCTATTCCCCAACAATCCTGTACCCAGCCTCCACTTTGTTATTGAGCATCTCAACATCTATTTGGTCACAATGCTAACCTAAATGTCATGACTTAACAAATATTTCAAACTAAATTTATCAAATTACCAAATTTAACTCACAAAGTACTGAGAGGCCTGGATAGAACGGACATGGAGAAGATGTTTCCACCATTAGGAGAGACTAAAACCCAAGGGCACAGTCCCAGAGTGAAGGGGCATCCCTTCAGAACCGACATGAGGAGGAATGTTTTCAGCCAGAGAGCGTGGTTAATCTGCAGAAATCATTGCTGCAGAAGGCTATGATGGCCATCACTGAGTGTATCTAATGCAGAGATAGATAGGTTCTTGTTTGGTAAAGGGATCAGAATTTGAGGAAAGGGAGAAAGCAAGAGAATGCGGTTGAGAAATATATCAGCCAGGATCAAATGGTGGAGCAAACTCTATGGGATGAATGGCCTAATTTTGCTCTTATAATCCTACAGTCATATGGTCTAATTCAATTAGAGGATTATCGCTGGGCCATTAATCCAGATAATGTTCTGGGGACCCAAGTTCGAATCCAGCCATGGCAGATGGTGGAATTTGAATCAATAAAATATCTGGAATTAAGAACCTAATGATGACCATGAATCCATTGTCAATTGTTGGAAAAACCCATCTGGTTCACTAATGTCCTTTGGGGAAGGAAACTGCCATCCTTACCTGGTCTGGCCTACATGTGACTCCAGACCCACAGCAACGTGGTTGACTCTTAACTACCATCTGGGCAATTAGGGATGGGCAATAAATACTGCCTGGCCAGTGACCTCCTCATCCCGTGAATGAATTTAAAAAAAACTATCTAATACATCACTGAAAGTCAACCAATTACCAAGTCCCTATTGTAGGGAGGTCTTTACAAAGTCAATATTACTAAGCTCACTGCTGTCATTTCTGGTGCCTACGTTGATGCTGAGTGGTCTGTCCAATTTCTTTCCTTTGAGGATTTTTAACAGTCTGATGCAACTGTAGGGCTCGTTTGCCATTTCTGAAGAAAGACATGAATCAAGCATGTTACTGTGGATCTGGAGTCAAATGTAGGACAGACAAAGGAAGAACAGAACAGCATATTTTCTTCTCTAAATGGCATTAGTGAACTAGATGGGTTTTTACTGTAACAGACAATGGTATCATTATCATTGTTAGACTTATAATTCTAGATCATTTTTATTTAATTCAAGTTCCACTTTGGTGCAATTTGAAGCCAGGACCCAGGGCATTACTGGATCGCTAGATTACTAGTCCTGCAACAAGATTACTGCATCATCACCTTCTGCATACTTCCAGTGCATGAACCAATTACCTAAGCTAATGATTTACTCAAAATGGCATCTGGCTGCAGAAGATATCATTGACCCAAAACATCACATGAAATAAGGGCTATGCCACCAACATTTTGAACTATGCTACCATTGACAAATTAAACAAAATCGCCTTCAGTTAAGATGCTAGAGGCTGATCAATGCTATGCAACTGTAGCCCAGGAAGTTGACACAGGAAGTTGACAGTATCTTAAACCACAAAAGATAAAATGAGCACAAAATATTTTAATATTATACGGAAGAATAATCTTCAAAACATTTATATGCGGCATTCTCACTGAGAGGCCAGCAAATGACTGGTGTGGAAAAATAAAATGTTGAATGGATACTTCTCAGGGTTTGGATTTGTGACAAAGGCATGGTGCTGAGGCAGATTTGAGGGACATTCACTCTGCAGCTGTCTGTACTCCATCGAACATGGGCATGCTTGATGTTCCATATCTGGAATCCCAGCAGTAACATTTGTGGTAAACAGAATACAAGCTTGTATGTGTGATTGGAGGATTTGCCCATATGCATTTACCATTAACTCTAGAAATAACATTAATATTCAAATCCTAGGGATTAATATTGCCAACAACGACAGCTGTACTGCTAAATGGCACCAGCTGTGGAATCTGTGGTGCTTAAGTTGGTTGCTTATCTGAATAAAAACCTTACGAAATACTTTTGAGATATGTTGAGTTCATTGTACACACAATGGTATAGTACTGTTCCTTTGTTATGTACTGTGGAATGCAGAGGTCTGTTGCTGTCAACAGTTACGTTGATCAACAGTCTTTTTATGATAGATCACTGCAGCTCTCCTGACTGAAAACTGAATATCTGCAATTTTGATTATTCTCTGTACTCTTGTTTATAAGAAAAAATCTCTGCACCAAAGCTTGCAAAGATATACAGTCAACAAAATGGGCATACAAATGTGTCTAAGATGGTTCAGCTGTCAGGAAGCTCAGTGCAAACACCTTGATGATTAGGAAACTCCTACTTGTTGTGTCCAAGAATTTAATTTTGAAGTCTGGGAGAAAGATTGCCCTTCAGAAAATCAAAGGTAAATCACTGTGCCTACTAAAATCTACTTTTAGAAAATTTGACTGGCTTTCCCGTGAACTTATTAGATGTAATTTACAATTATTGGCATTCTTAGTTATCTAGTCTGATGGCACAGTATCTCATGCCAGTATTTTTGCTTTGAGCAGTGTATCTGTTTAGGTTCCATTCGCAGTTTTGTCTGTTTTTGCCAGTTACTGGAATGCAGGATTATTGAACTAAGTTAATAATGCAGCAATCATTTTGTACTCCATGATTTTGGTTTGAAAGTGAGACAAAATCCAATTTAATTGCAAAATGGTGTCCAGGTTGCAGTGATTAAAGTAAATCCCTTTACCCCCCTGTTCGAGATTAGATTTGCAGCAAATTGTTATGGTTGTGTCAGACACATTTAAGATGAGACAGATTTTTTTCACAAGGTAGAAAGAAAACTGTGCCTTAAATAAGAGGACTCCACTTCTGGCTTTATTTGCAAACAATGAAATAAATGTGGGATTTGTTTGTAGTTCTGCTTGTTATAGTCCTAAATGTCAGTCGGTGAAGTAGGATACAAGACACCGATCTTTCGCTAAATACTGGATTTATTCACAAAAAGCAACATTACAAATTCTGCCTCTGCTCTAAGCAAAATCTGGTATCCCAGAAACCTCTCTTTTTAGGTATTTTCTAAAAGTGTACATTTTTGCACATATTATGACACACATCCATGTCAGGTGGAATATGAACCCAGATGTAGAGGTACTACTACTGAGCTACTTGCAACCTTCAAATCAAATGTACCACAAGTAGTTTAACGCAGTCGTCTGTACCATGAAATGAGAACTCATCTGAAACCCTGACAGCTGTGAGATGCTTCAGGTAGTAACTAGTCAATGCCCTCCACTTGTATATACAAGTAAAAATGCATTAACACAGCCAACCTGGCCCTTTCTCAATTCAGTTCAGAAGTATCCTCTTAAAATTCTGATCACCAATTTCAAACACCAGGATCCAAGGCCCTAAAATTCACTGCCCATTTTCTGTGTAGTATCCGTATTAATTAGCTGGTAAGTAATCATTTCTCATATCAAAATTGGCAGATGATGATTATTTTTTAGAAAGTACATTTGTATAATTTCTTTCACAGCCTTAGAGCATTCCAAAGTGCTTCATGCAGATCTCTAAGGTTTTGGAGTAGATTTGTAGCTCATGTTGGGTGTTGAGGTTGGTTGGCTCACCGAGCTGGTTTCTTGCTTCGCAGACATTTCATTACCATGCTTGGTAACATCCTCAGTGCAGTCTCCAATGAAGCATCGGTGTGTTTTCCCGCCTGGTTTTTAAACTCTGGGATCCGTTGAGATGGATTGCCTCACTTCCGGTTTTCCTTTTTAGTGGAATGTATATGGGGTCGAGTTCAATGTGTTTATTAATAGCATGCTTCGTGGAGTGCCATGCTTCCAGGAATTCTCGTGCTTGTCTCTGCCTAGCCTGTCCCAGGATCTTGGTGTTGTCCCAGTCGAAGTCGTGGTTCTCCTTATCCATGTGGATTGAGATGAGTGAGTACTGGTCGTGTCTTTTTGTAGCCAGTTGGTGCTCATGTACTCTTGTTGTTAGTTTCCTTCCTGTTTGTCCGATGTAGTGTTTCTCGCAGTCTCTGCAGGGGATCTTGTAAATCACATTGGTCCTGTCCATGGCAGGGAGTGAGTCCTTAGTTCGGGTGAGCAGTTGTCGTAGGGTTGACGTGGGCTTGTGTGCCACTCTGATGCCCAGCGGTCGTGGGAGTCTTGTGGTGAGTTCCGACGTGTTTCTGTTATAGGGTAGTGTGATGAGCGTGTCGGAACGTGTAGTCTCTTTCTGATACTGTTCGTGTAGGCATCTTCTGACCCAATTCTTTGGATATCCATTATCCTTGAAAACCTGGAAGAGGTATTCTTCTTCCCCTTGGCATAGTTCCGTGTTGCTGCAGTGTGTTGTTGCCCTTTTTTCTCTGCTTCATGCAGATTTGAATATATTTGAAGTGCATTGAGTGTTGATTCCTGAATTTTTTGACAGAATCATTTTGGCATTAATATATTGGGTAAACTGGCTCAGATATTGAATCAGGGTCAGAAAACTTATTTCTATCCTGGATTGGATTAAAAATTCCTCACTCACCTCTGGGAGTCTTCTGCATTGGAGATTTCTGGATAGGGCCCTCTGTTATGAACATGTCCAGGAATCCATAAAACTGGCAGTGAGACGTTGGAAACTGCAGTCCCCTTTTGCAGCAGTTGATGTGCAGTATTCTGTGATGTAGATGTGCAGCGCAGCAGAGCTGAACACTTTGACAACTACTGTGAAAGGGTAAATCTGCAAGGTAAGTGTGAGATTAAGGAGGCACTTAGTTGAAAGTATAGGCTGCTAGTTTGGAGGGAGGGCTAAGGTGCCAGGTGGTTAGGATGCCAGATTGGAGAGGGGTTAATGTGCCAGGTGGTTAGATTCCAGTTTGGAAGGTGCTAACGTGCCACGTGAGTGGAGTGTCAGGCTACTGTCTTTTTACTTCTTCCTGATGCTGCACAAACCTCAGGTTCTGGCACAGCAGTGGCTTCCGGAAGCAGAAGTCAATGTGTTGGCACACCAATTGGCATGCGTGGAAACTCCAAGAGGCTGTACAACTGCATGGGTGGATGGCTCCAGGGGACTCAGGGTGGCACTATTTTTGTATGGGGCTGGGCTAGCAGGGGTGTGGTGATGAGTTTGGGGGGTGGTTGTTGAGTCTGGGGTTAGGGGGAATCAGGGCCACCGAGAGTGAGTGCTGGGTTCAGCACAGTCAGACAGAGGAGGGGGCTGGTAATGGAATCAGTTTGGGTTGGGGATGGCCTAGTTGAGGGTTACTTATCAGGTGTCTGGGGGCAGGGGGTGTAAAGTTTAACAGCTTGGGAGAGCTGCAGCTAAGGACTCCCTGCTAAGTTGGTTGTCAGAAGTGTCAGTTCAATAGTTATTCAGGACTTAGAGGATTGAAAACCTAATCTATATTTCTTGCTTTGCCATTAACTGGGTCAGAACCCTCTGAATTCTTCACTTTTAACAGACTCTTTCAGAGGGTTCCAGACATAGGGGAATTGAGCGTCGGAAAATTCTACTTCCTGGGCAATTCCTACAAAGTCAGCTGTATCAGGGCTTTTGTATGACAGTGATGTACAATTTCCAGTCTGCACTGCTCAAATGACATTCTGGCCTTTGGACAATCCAGGCCTTTCATTGTTTGCTGTGGCATCACAGGTAATGGACAAATGAACGTTGCAGGGTTAAGCTGAATATATTCTAAGAGGAATACTAATGAGTGATTCTTAGCTGGTAAGGATCATTGGGGAAATTTAATAAGACACTCCTCCACCTAAGTGCTGTGTCACATATTGGGATTTGTGATACTTTTACCCTTGAGTAAGGTACAAAAACATAAATGTAACAATTAACAATAAGGCCAGAAGCTACACTCATTGAATCCATGTATTGAAAGCAGGTTGGATAGTTTACAGAAATCACAACTGAAAGTTAACTCTTGTTGACCTGATTTCCCGAGGAAATCTGTGTCTATTGGGGGCAAGATCTCTAGGATCCGGAAAGCAAGTACTTTTCCACTTATAAGTTGAATCCAGTCTCCCAATCATACTAAACCAGTAGTATATTACATCTTCTTGTTGTGGTTCTTGCATCATGTACTTCATCAACCCTCTCCCCTCTGTGGCCTGCTTCATTCACTGAAGAAGGAACCAGCCCAGGGGACTGAAATGTTCTTTTAGAGAAACAGAGAAGTAAATGCTGTCCCTGCCACTCACAAGTCAAATAGTAATGTGAGATATAAGAGAACTGTTGTTGCGTGAAAAGTGTAATGCGTGGAGTTATAAGATGTATGATGGGTTTCCATCATCACATGCGGACAGCTTTGTGGTGCCATAAGATTGTTGTCAGCTTGAATGGCAACTACATCTGGAATGAAGGCAGGAATGCTGCTTATTTACTAATTATCAGGTTCATTATCATTTTGTTTTATACTCCTGATTTAGTACAAACTACATACCTGCTTTCAATTTATTGATTCTTCTCATTATATTAGTGCCTCTCTCCAGTTCTTTTTCTCCCAGGAGAATGAATGCCCTTTCCAGCTGTCATTATTATCACTGTTACCTATCTTTTCAATTCTGAATTGTTAATATCTTTCAGTTGTGTTAAAGTACTGATGAAAGGACTCTTAAGCACGCATTTTAACCAGCAGGCTATCAAATTGACTTAAAATCCCTGCTGGAAAGGATCATTACTTAACGCTTATAATATAATTGGTGCCCAAATTATATCAGTGTGGTGCTGGCGAGAGGTCTATTTCAAAGCATAATGATGTTATTGGTAGATGTAATAATAAAGAAAATGTGTCTGCATCACCTGAGGACACCATTAGGGAAACAGAATTTTTCAGCTTTTTTTCTAAATTTTTTCCCCATTTTAGAGTCCTGTAACTATGAAGGAAGAATGCACATTGTTTGCATTACCAATTCTGCCTGTAACACAACATGAAGAAGGAAAACAAGATTATTTAAAATATTGAGGGAATAGAAATATCAAAAGAAAGAACTAATATTTGCATAGTAGCTTTCATGATCAATGGGTTCCCTAAAGTGTTTCACAGCCAATAAAATCCTTTTGAACTACAGTCACTATTGTAGTATAAGAATACATTATACTAATTTAGACCCAACAAGGTCCCAGGAGAATAGCAAGATAACTGGCCAGCTTTCTGGTTTTGCTTGTGATTTCTGGTTGAACCATCAACCAGAAGGACTTACTTGCTGTATAGTCATGTGGAATCACAACCATCCACGATGGCAGATAGCCTCCATTTAGAAAAAAGAAATTCCAATGAATGAATCAACAGCAATTCTAATGCTCATTAATACATAGGTAATTTTGAGTTAATTTTCACTGAACAGGAAAACCATGCAACTGGGTGTTAACACAGTCCAAAATATTGTCATTATTTTCAGTAAACAACAGAAATTCTGCTGTGTCAAATCCCATTGTTAGTTTGTCAGTATATCTTTGAGTGACATGCTCATGATATCATTACTATCATGTGACCTGAGGATATAAATGTTTCACACCACATCGTACCTCAGATCAATTGAGACATAACACTTCAATGGATGGATGCTGCCCTGTTGTAACTTACTAGCTTAACGTTAGCTCAGATGTTCATGTGCCTGTTTGTCCGTCGACTTAATTGTGATATTTGTTTGTTGAATTCTATACTACTACAACATCCATAACCAGAGATAGCAAGAACTGCAGATGCTGGAGTCAGAGATAACACAGTGTGGAGCTGGAAGGAGCACAACAGGTCAGGTAGCATCAGAGGAGCAGGAAAGTTGGCGTTTCGGGTTGGGACCCTTCTTCAGAAAAAAAATCCATGACCAGTTTTTATGTTATGGGAGATAAGATAAGCTTTGCTACATCAGATAAAACTTCTTGTTGAAGGCAAATTCATACCAAGTGCATCACAATTACTCCTGTGATATGCAGTATAAAATGGAGTTCCCAATGTCCTGATTAGTTGCTTAAGCATTTGACTGCAGAAACTGCATGTGGTGAGATAAATGCTTCAACAATTAAATTGAAACATTTGAATTCAATGGAGAGTTAAATTGAGAGTAAAACTAACATTACACCGCGTCCTGTCAGATTACAATCAGCAGATTCAACTAAAATAATTATCTCAACAATTGAATTCTGATAGGAAAAAAAATAGTGCTTTAGGAAAGGAACCATGTAAGTAAAATTCGAGTGCTTTGATTTGTACTGCTGCCTGAATTGTGCATTCAGGAAAGAAGCGAAGTAAATATATTTCACAGGCCCTCAAGCAATGAGTAGGAGACATTAGGCACATCAAAAATTAATGGTCACAGAATGATTTGAAAACATTCTTGGCATGATTTTGCAACTGGTTTGCCAGAATATGACAGATTGGCTGAGCAGAAGTATTTATAATATGTATAATTACAGAGGGTGATATTCTGTCAGTCTGTCATTTTATAAACATGTTTTTTTGGTTCCTGTTTGCCTTTTTCTTTTGGCTCTGCTTCTTTGCAAATTGTATGATTACATTTTGAACGAAGTTCAATGCAGACAAATCTGCCTGAAATTTCAGCTATAGTTTGAAGGGTGAATAAGCAGCCTGGTCAATATCATGTTATCATAAGACACAATTGCTTCACAATGTGTCCGATCACCTAATTATATAAACAATATCATCAGTCTTGAGAGGGTACAAAAGAGACCACTGAAGGTAGTTTTGAGTTACAACAATTTACGTTTTCAGGAAAAATTAAAAAAACTTCTTGTTTTCTTTGCAAAACAAAATTAAAGTAACTAATTGCAGCTTTCAAAGTGTATTAACATAATTGACTAAAGCAAATTGTTCCTTATAATGATGGCTTCATGTGACAAATTCAAATTAAGATGTGCTTTTAATAAAAGTATTCTGTTACAATAAAATTATGGATTAAGTTATCACACCAAACCGTTAGTGCCCTTTACAAACACTTTTCTTTACGTCATAACAGTTTGAAGGACATGGAGATATTTCATCTCTTTCCAAGATCTTGCAAACATTGAGAATAGATTCATAAACACATTCTTCTGGAATGTAGTTACAATCTTCCCCCATGTTTATGCAACAAACACATAACAAATAGAGACACTCTGTATGCCTATTTGGTACCAAAATAGTGTCCACAATATGTATAGCCTGCACTAGTTGTCAATTTAGTGACGTTTTTAACACACGTAATATAGGCAGCCACTGAAAACATGCAGACCATCACAAGTCATTATGTAGTGTTGATTTGACACTAGTGCTGCCATGTTTACCCTTGATATTCCAGATAATGCCATCAAATAAGCATATATTATTTAAAATATGTTCCATTGCAAGAAAGATCTCCACCATTGCTATGTAACATTACCATTAGCTAATGTTGGGTTAGTTGCTGATTGAGATTTTTCTGCCTGGATTTTTTACTGTTGTTTAAAGTTGCTGAAGTCAATAGGGAGTGCTACATGTGTAGAAGGCCAATGCTTTGTTTCAAAAGTTCGGTTCATACCACCTTCTCTCAGTTATCAATGCAGTGGCATGCAACATGAAAGGGAAAATGAGCAGAGGCAACATGGAAGAGGACAATTTGCCTGCAGAGGAAGGAAAGAAAGAAGGGCTTATACGCTAGAGTGTAGACCCCTCAGGAAATAATTCTCCAATGTGATTGGTGTTGGACCATGCACAGCGCATCATGCAGCTTACTGCCTGGTTCCTGGCAGCAATGAGTTGTGATGACTTTATGCTGTATTCCTCTGTTTGCTGTTCTCCCAGCAGCTGAGCAACCAGATCAAACTAATGAGTTTGCTGCCAGGACGACTATGGATGAACTTTGTGATTCTTGCCAGATTCTGTGTTATGATTTAGTATAGTCTGAGAGGAGGAGAAGAAGAGGAGGAGTAACTGGAAAGAAGTGACTAACATGTCCCCATTTTCTGCTTGGGCTATCTGCATTGCATGCGTTTTCAGTAAATATAACCCTAATTTCCCATTGTACAGTAGTTACACATTTTACCTTACCTCTGTAACTGACTATCACATTATCTCATTGGTCATAATGTAGGAAAATGACCATTAAATAACATTCCAAACGAAATTTAACAAATAAACCACATAACATTCCATACAAAACTCTGCATTCCTTTCATTCCTATGTAATGAGTACCCTTATCTGGTCTAATGCTCCTACTGATAGAAGGCTATGGATATTCAATGGTAGGGAAAGACTACAAGTAACATGGGAAGGAGTGTCTTTGTGCAGCTCTGGGCTTTGAGGGCCAGCTATTGGACTGCTGTAGTCACGGTTCCTGACTGACAGGCAACAGCAAAGATACTGACAGAATACAAGTGATGGGAGGATGAATGCTTACATTCTGAGAGTCTACGACATATCTGTGTTACACCGAGCCACTGCCCTTTGGGAGGAGGTGTTTCATTATCTTAGTTCAGGACCCCTTGACATTGATGCTCTTGAATCACTTCCTGAACAGGTGACAGTTCTTAGGAATCTGCAAAAGAGAAAGGTGCAACCCATGTAGAAAGGGCAGCAAATCAAAAATTACATGCTTACACTTTTTGTAGCTGGTAAATCTGAAGAAATCATGACAATTGGATATGAAAAAGTAAATTAGGTGGGACAGTGACTTCATCCTCTCGATGTTCAACCCCATTGCTGGCCTTGATCTCAGTCATTCCCAATCCAATGATGGTCAGCACGTCTCCATGAGGGTGAGGACCTGCAGCCATGCCTGTCCACTGCTGGCTTGGTACTGCCTGCAGTTATGTGGCATCCTTTTGTGCAAGAGAGAAGACAATGCATCAGAATATTGTACCAGTCATCATTAAATAGCTGGTAGTCTTTGCAAGTTGTGAGATGCAGGCTTGGGATTCGTAGCACTAAGGGTGTAAATGTGAGGTGAAGCTATAAATGTCAGGTAGGATTAATGATTGATAAAAGGTAAAAGGGAATGTGGTAAATTGAACAGCATCTGAGGCTAGTAGTTCATTTTAAGGAAATGTCATTTGAAGATTCATTCAATGATCTTGACAACTTTTTTAAGGTGATTATGCATCTTCCTGCATTGGTTGGTTGCAATTTGGTTGATTCAATTGGTTGCAACAACAATGGCTAGCAAATGGCTAACTGCCTCCATTACCTTCTCAAGGTCTGGCTAGGGGGCAACTGATTCCTTTTGAATAGAGGATCTCTGGCCTCACCACCTCCTGCATGAAAGCCTTTGGCACTACATCAGAAATCCTTGGACCAGGCTCTCTTCCCTCTCTGCTTTAATTCCTCTTTCTACTCAAGATGTTTTGTGCAATCAATTCCAGGAACTCCAGCAGTCAGGAATTCTCCCCTCCCAAATCCCTAACCCTATTCTTTAGCATTCCTTAGCCTTCAAATTCTTTTGATTTGTTCCACACTTGCCTTCATCTACCTACAGGTTCCCTTTCTACCTCTGTTGACGTTAACGTACTCATCACTGCCTCCTGAAAATAACAATTTCAAATGCTCCATGCTACTGTCTTGCCAATCTTCCCATCTTGCACTCTGGCTGGGACTCATCTTTCTGAACTCCTTCCCAGTTCTATCATTCTCCTCAATGCGAACCCAGTGGATTCAGCCATTGGATCAATTATCACTGACCCTCAGTGCATCTGTAATCCCAAACCTTATTATAGTTCATTATACCAACATCATGGACTTGATGAAATTCTCATCCTTGTTGATTTCAGTCTACATCTCAAGTTACATTGTTTCTCCTCTGCTCTCCTTGTCTCCATTAATCTCTCCCTCCATATAAACTTCCCTACCAACATTCATGGGAACCCCTTTGACCTCACCATCTGTTTGTTCGGCAATACTCCGTAGGACCCTACATTTAAGTGTATTCATTGACTATGAGTAAAATTGATATGTAGGTTATCCTTAATCCTGAGAGATATCATGAATTTCACACTTGAAGATATCCAGGAACCTTGGAGAGAGACACTAGAAGAGAAGAGATGCAATGCAAAAACAGAACTGTAATCTTCATTCTTTGCAGAGATAATGGAGATGGATGTCTACCACTACGGAAACGATCTTCTGTGAGCTGTATCTTGAACTATGGATAAGACATGAGATAAGAGAATTCAGTTCTAGGTGTAAGTTGGGTTTGTGTTTTTCCCTTCCAGGAATGCACAAGAGAAGGCATTAAAAAAACTGGGCGTAGTTATGCAAAATCACCATAGAAAAGGAAATAGGACAGCATCCATCAATTAAATTGTAGAATCAAGAAATATAAGATCAATTTCAAAGTTGTTGATGTCAGCACTATTGGAAACAGCGAACTTAACAGCCAAAATGTTTCACCATCTATCTTTATGGACAAACCAAAGAACAATTTATGTATTTTTTCTGTCTGTTACATGGTTTATCACATCTTTTTTAATCTGTGTCCATACGTGTTCTATTTAATTATTTTCCATCATATTTTAGCAACTAATAAATTCACTCTTTCCCTAACTCAAGAAAGCCTGGTTAGGTTTAGCTCCTGTAAAAACGTAAATATATTGGGACTGGGAAAGGTATTTCCAAGGGAAGGGATTCTTTGTGTTAGTTTAACCTTGTTGTGGCCAACTGAGATGAGACAGATGGTATGGGGTGAGTTATTGAGGACAGTTGAATAAAAAAGGGGATCTTCAATTTCCCTGCACACTTGGGAGTATAATAATTTGGGGGTGTCACATCCAGAATTATAATGAACTGGAGGCCCTCATTCAGAACTGGTTGTAACTAAGTTATGCATGTATTAGTTCATTTTCTGTTTCTCTCTCCACTTTTCTCTTACTCTTTTTTAAGGCCATAACACAGTAGTATGGTTTCTGAGGTGCCAGTTTCACCATTGAAGCCATGTTTCATGTGTATGAATTTAAAATGAGAATCAGCAGCCATCTTTACATTCAGTTCAACATCATTGATGAATCTGGTTTTCTGAACCCATATGATAAATGTAGTTTAGAAATATTGCCCTGCAGTACAAACTCTTGAGTCACATCACTGATTACCACCATGTTTACCCTGTCATCAATCTTTTTACAAGTATCTGCACTGTCCTTTCCTTCAGTTGATATCTTACTTTTACTTTGAAATCCTGTTGCCTTCATTTAATCAGCAGCTTTTAGCAGGCGCTTATTAAAGACTTTGTGGAAAATATACCAGGGTAAAATTTCTATGGGAGTTTTCTGCTTGTCTGTCATTGCATGGGAGACGGCACTTTGGAAAACAGAAATGCATTTCCGTTTCCAGAAATGCTCAAAAAAGGCAGGGATGTAATTAAACAAATATGTAAAAAGTAAAAACAATGCGGCAAATAACCAAAATCTGAAAAATTAGAAGATAATATACACAATGACCTAATTATTAAAGTTATTTATAATATTAATATCACAGAAACCATAGAAAAAGTTTTATTTTCTGGGCATGATCTGATGTTGAAGGAACTTTGGTGTTGTTACATATAGGAGGTAGGATGGGAGTGGAGAGATTTGCCAGTGTTCTTTTTCTGACTGTTTCTGGTAGCTCCTATTTGCCCACTTGCAATGTTTTCTGTTCTTTAACAGATCGGATGTGTGCTCCTTACTTTACAGCAAATCAGAATAGACATCCTGACCAGAGTTACAACATCCTAATTCAACTTTAATGCAAAATACTTAGATTTGATTATTTGGTTATACATTCAAATACCTGCTTGACAGCATAATTTAGATCACTGTAATTTACAAAAGTGCCTGACAGATCATTAGCTCGCAAAAGAGCCATTTTTGAAGCTAGAGCCTGTGCTTTAATGTTCTTTTCAACAAGCCCCTGAAACTGCTTCAGCTTGATTTCAACTAATGCTTGTAGCAAAATGAAAAAAAATGCTGGAAATATTCAGTGGCTCTATCAACACCAGAAAAGAGAAAAGACAGGTTAACATTGAAAGTCCTTTGCTAAATTGAATGAAGTAAGTAAGAGAGGGGAGAGCAACAGATCAAAGGAAGAGTATCAAAAAGGATACAGTGAATGGGTGTAATATCACAGAACAGTTTTGTTTGAAGAAACATAGAAAGGTCATATTGCAAATAATGCAGGAAATCCCTTTTTGGAGTTACTCTTGTCCCCTACCTTCTTCACTTATTTCAGTCCTGTAGTCTTACATTTATTGTCAAGTGTCCTGTGGTAACGACCCACCTAAAATGTCAGCATGTTTTTTTTTAATATTAACACTGTATATCTTCAACATTCTGTTTTTATTTGCTGTATTTTTCTTCTTATTTTGAAACTATTTAGACGCTATAATATTGTTGGTTTTGTTTGGGATTTATCGCATCAGAGTAAATCCAAATCCCATAGCTCTTGTATGTTTCTTAGCAACAGTAAGCGCTGATGTCAAAATGCTGGCAAGTAGGCTTATTTATGGTGCTCTAATCTTGTGTGTTAGCTCCCTTGGGTTTGCAGCAGTATGAACAGGGGAAGCTCCAGCAGACTGAGAGTAAATCAAACAGTGTTATTTCATGAACAGACAATATCCCAAGTTTGTGAAATAACACTCTTTTTCAAATGCCTCAAACTTCTCAATCCCTGAGTACAAATATTGAAAAATTACAATGTTGATTGGGAAATCCTGCATTTGTGGAGTAATAAGCTATTGACATCCACAAAACCCTAATGTTGCAGCAGACACAGTTGAGTCATGAAAATAAAGTTCTGAAATTTAGCTTTGAGGTTAAAAAAAACTTGAATGCGCTCTAAAATCAAATACTGAAAATATTTGAACTTTAATGAATCACAGCACAGAGGGTTCCCCCTTTACGAACATCTGATTTATGAATGCTCATACTTATGAATGTGATCACATACAAAGGTGTATTAAAATTAATTTTAAAGAACCGACATATGAACATCTCCTTTTACTTACAAATGCCTATTTTATATTGTCCTGCATTGTGTTCTGACTTGCATACAAATTGACTTGCGAGCAGACTGAAGAACAGAACCCATTCGCAACCTGGGGACTGCCTGTAATCTTGGTTAATGATGCTGTGTTGTGATTGTTTAAAGTAAACTTTACCATATAAAATCATTGCAGGTTTGATTCACTGTTTTTACCTTCGCAATTTTACTTCAAAAATATGCCTTCAGCTTTCAATTCTGATATTGACACCAAGTAGGGGAGGGTGGAGCATTAATTAAACTTTGGCAGGGATGCAAAATGAGCACTAGTAGCTTTATTGAACATTATACAAGCCACGCAATTTTCCTTTCATTGTCAATGCATAAGGAAAGAGGTGGCGAGCATAACAAGCAATTACGACCATTTTACACCCTGCTAAAGTTGAATCTGATCCTCAAGAGAGTGTGAACATTAGTTCACAAATATATGATTAAAATGCCATCTTCAGAGTTTGATCTTGGCCCCACCTAAAACCTTGCATCCAAGGTACTTGTAAAATTCCATTCTATGCACGTTGTACATTCACTGTCTCTGTGCACCTTTCTGCATACGACGTACAGTATAAGTTTCTGTCTCTGCTGAGGCAAGAGCTAAATAGCAGCATCTTTAAACAATAAATTAAAAACACCCATTTAATTCAATCACGGTGGTCTCTGATTTCATTTTCTTTCACTGTACAATATGTTCCAATGTTATATTACTTTTGCATATAATGATAGTTTTATTTTTAAATGTATTGAATTAATTTTTATAACATTGGGAAATTATTGAAATTCAGCAATGAAACAATAGGATAGATCTTTCAGCTAAATTGGAGAATGTTCAAAATGAGCTGACAGCACACCCCCATTAGAAAGCAATCTACTGAGATTATTGACAATTCTTGACAACCTATCAAGGAAATTGCTGTGAAACCCAGTCACTAACATCAGTAGGTGTGCGACCCAACGAGTGCAGAGTTGAAATTAATTGGACAGAAGTAGCCATTCAATTGCTTAGGAACATAAGAACACAGGAACAGGATTAGGCCATTTAGCCTATTGAGCCTGCCTTTCCATTCAATATGATCAATGGCTGATTGAACCCTTTTATTCACCCCATTCCTATAACCCTGTATACCATTGATAATCAGAAATCTATCAATCTCTACCTTAAACACACTGAAAGCCTGAGCCACCACAGCCCTCTGTGATAGAGAATTCCAAACGTTCACAAACATCAGAGTAAAAAAAAATTCTTCTTATCTCAGACCTAGGTGGATCCCCCTTATTTTTAAAGTAAGCCCCCTATTTCTGGGTTTACTAACCAGGAGAAACACCTTACCTGCATCTAACCTGCTTATCCCTTTAAATAGTTCAAACGTTTCAATGAGATCACCTCTCATTCTTTGAAACTCAAGAGAACACAGGCCAAATTTGCCCAATATCTCATTATAGAACTGTCCTGGCATCCCAGAAACAAGTCTGGTGAAAATTTGTTGTACTCCCTCTATGGTAATATATTCCCTGAGATAAGGAGACCAAAACTGCACACATTACTCCAGTTGCAGTCCTATATACCAGAAGCAAGACTTCACTACACCTGAGTTTATTCTACCAACAAACGAGATCATGGCAGAGCTGTATCTCAAATTCATTTCCCCATCTTTGCTATATTTCTTGTATTAGTTGTAATAAAAATCTATTGATTTCAGTCTCAAAAATAGAAATAAATCTAGCGTTTACAGATTTCTGAAAAATGAGTTCCAGATTTCCACTACTCTTAGTGCAAAGTGGTTCCTGATTCCTGTTAAATGACTGAACTGCAAACTTAACATTATCCCCTTCAGTGTGGATTCAATGTCTCAGTGATTTTATGCCACCACCCAAACAATAACCAACCCCACCCCCACCCCCCCACCACCCCAAACAATAACCAACCCCACCCCCACCCCACCAATGTCCATGAATAGACCAGTAATCACCCCTTTAAACTCAAGGGTATAGAAACCACATTTATACATTCTGTCCCCCTAGTTTAACACAATCAGGGCAAATTTGGATAGACCCCAAAAGTGCATGTTGGAATTTGCAGGCATGACTGTCCCACATTAATCCAAAGTAACACTGGTAGCTTGCAACCTTCATCCTACCTGTTAATTGTCACTGTGAGATGCAACCTTTAGCAGTAGACCCACTTTCCTATAAGGCTAACACTATTTAAAATCTGGTCTGTGACTTTTAAAACCCAAGATTCTTTCAAGTTACAGCAGGGATGAGAACTAGTGTTATGACCAGTCCTTGGGTGAGTTTCCCTAATTTGCTATTGTATCTGAAAGATATCTAACATAGAAATATAGGATCAGGTAAAGGCCATTCAAACCCTTGTGCATGCTGCACCATTCATTATGATTATGGCAGATCATTGATCTTAGCACCCTAATTCTGCACTCCACTCGTACCCCTTGATCCCTATATCCACAAGAGCTATAGCTATCTTCTTCTTGATAACATTTTTTTTTGCCTCGATTACTTTCTATGTGGTGAATTCCACAGATTGACCAATCTCTGGTGAAGACATTTCTTCTCATCTCAGTACTAAAAGGTTAACCTCATCCTTAAACTATGACTCCTGGTTTTGGACTCCTCCACTATCGGGCTTGAGTCAGATGTCCAACACAGAAATCCGGACAAAAACTCTATGGTATGGTAATAAAAAGGAGCAAATTGGCTCATTTTTACTATTTAGAAGATTTAATTAATCTGAACTACTTCGATTTGTAGAATGATGGTTCTGTAATTAAATACAAATTGTAAGAAGTTTATGTGGCTATTCGAGCTTCAGAATAGCTTTATTACTTTTTTGGATATAATTAATTTAGTCAAAAACCATATAATTTCAGTGCTTGAATTTTAAGGAGCAATCTGAGTGATAATTAGGGTTAATACAATTAATACTGACATCAGGGTGAGAAATTTAAAATGTGCTGGTTAATTTGCTACGGCAGACAATTATTTGATTCTCTCAGCCTTAAGAGAACATTAATTTGGATTTATTTTTCTTTGTTTGGTGACAATACCATTGGAAATGAAGGACGGAGATGAGGATGTTTATTATAAAGTCAAACACAATAAATAGTACTTAAAGAGTCAAAGTCAAAGATCTGTGAAAGAGTCAGTTTCTCAGTGTTTTCAGCCCATTTTCACCTTAGCGTAATCCTCATTATCACATATACAGCTTTTCTTCTTCCTTGGTTTATTATCAACAGTGTCTTTTTCCTGCCTTAACTTTTTTCTCTCTCTCTCTATCTGGGGTCTGTCTCCACTCATCCCCCCACACCCCTGTAATCAGCATAAATATAACTTTTCCCTCAAAGCTATTAATTCTGAAGTACAGTCACTGACTTGAAGCATTAACTCTGTTCTCTCTTCACAGATGCTGCCATACTTGCTAAGTTTCTCCAGCAATTTGTGTTTTTGTTTCAGATTTCCAGCACCCACAGCTCTTTGTTTTAGCTATGGGATAAAATACCATAGTAATAGATAGTGTATTGTCCTTCTTTATTATTCGTAATAATCATCTTCATGAAGTCTTTGATGCTATATTTCAGTTTACCAATGATATTCTAGATTGAGGCAATATCCTTAAGTAAAAGGTTAATCAACACTTTTGACAATGATATTATGGCTAACTGAGACATCAATAGCAATGTCCTTTGGTGTTGATCATGTCATAACTCAGCAAGTTCTATTAGATACAATACTTAGACACTAGATGAACTATTTTCTTAGGATACATTCTCATTGTTATTCATGTTCCCGTCTTAATCTTGAACACAATACGCATCAATGATGCAGTTATGACCAACACATGTTTCAATTATTTTGGAAAAGTTGCATTAATTAAATATAATAAAGGTAAAGGTCAGTTGGATTGCATGGACCTAATAATAATCCACATTTCTTGGGTAAGGAGAGAACATTCATACTGATAGCAATGTAACAACAACATAAGTCATATTTACATGCTGCCTTGAATGTAGAAATATGGCACAAAGTGTTTTGCAGGAATATTGAACAAGATTTAATGCAGTTTCACAAAGCACAATATTGGGATAAATGACTGACAGTTTTGCCGTGGGGGTTGGTATTGAGAGGCACTTTAAAAGGAGGAGAGAGAGACACAGAATGTGGAGAAATTTAGAGATGGAATTTCATAGTTTAGGGCCACGAACAGCTTCACACTCAGTCACATATGGTGGATTAAATAAAATCCAGGATGTTCAAAAGGCCAGAGTTGTGGGGATTTGGATATTTCAGAGGATTATAGGTCTGGAGAAGGATACATAGACATCGTAGAGAAAGGACATGAAAGGATTTGAAAGCCAGGATGAGAATTTTAAAATTGCAGTGCTGTCTGACTGAAGTGAATGTAGTTCAACAAGCACAGGAATGATGGGTGATCGGGACTTGGTGTGAGTTAGGGTACAGGTCGTAGGATTTTAGACGAGCTTACGTTCATATTGGTTGGAAGACACAAGACTAGAAAGGAGAGTGTACAATAGTCAAGTTAAGGTGGTGGGCTGGGCACCTGACCTATTTTACTTGCTGCCTTACTCCAGCAGAGTCATGTAATATCCAGCCCAATGATTTTGCACCATTAGGCTACTATTGCTAGGCAATTACCTCAAAAACTAATATACAAATTTTAACAAAACTTGCTACGCATCAAAGATTAGGCCCAAAGATGAACACATTTATTTTTGATGGAGGTGCATCTCTGCATTCAGGTACTGGATTTTTTTAAATGATTTGCTGGGAGACTAAGTCAATTGTCCTCTTTTTGAAATGTTGTTGATCATTTTAGAATGTTCTGGAATGTCTCAGCTGTCAAAGTGTGAGCAGAGTTTTCACAGCAGTTTTCAAAGTTATCCCATGCTGATATTTAGCCGTAAACAGATAAATGGTTTCCTTCATTAATGGGATGCTGTCTCAAGACAAAAAGATGCTTTGTCTACCAACAGATGATTAAAGTGGTGTTTGAGTTTCAGTGCTGGTGTGGCGTAAGGCATGTGGGTGAGATGTGTCAAGGGCTGACAGACCTTATCGAACAATACCTCCCTTTGATTGTCCAAACTGAGCAAAATGGCACTGTGAATGACCCACTCATGCTTGGAAAACTGAGCACATATCCACGGATATTCTGAGGAGTGACAATCACTGCTCTACTTCTATTTTTTTTTTGGGTCAGAACTGAGCTTCTAAATGTTTGGGAGCGATTACAATCTGGGATCCTTCAGAAATGCAGAACATACCTGAAATCCAGCTATTCTCTCATAGTGCACAATAGGGGACGTTGGGTCACACCCAATTTTCATGGCAGTAGTTGAAGTATTCTGTCCCATGACTGTCTGCATTATTGTTCAGTGTGAATACCCGAGATAGTGATCACCTTTCCCTCACTGCCATGTGTTCAACCAAACAATGATCATCCCTCCCTCATGCCCATTATCCATCACACTCTTCCAATAGTGACTAATTCTCCCTCACCTGCACTAATCCTGCCATTGACTAGCCCTCCCTCTCACCCAACACCCCCAGACAATGATCAGCCAATCTCATCCCTCACCTCCTGATAGTGATCACCCATTTCTCATCCTCACCCACTGACAGTCATCACCCTTCCTTCACTCCCAATTCTGATGATGATGAACACCTCCTCACACTCACTTCAGGCAGTAATTTGCCTTCCTTCAGCAACCCTGCCCTCAGACCTTATGGAAAATGATCATCATTCTCTTACTTCCAGCAATGATCATCTACCAAATATGTTCTCCTCTTTCCCTCATGACACAAAAACATTTACACCCACTGTCAAACAGACTGCTTCACCCTGAAAAATCCAGACACTTCAGATCTTTGCTGGAAAGGAACCATGGATTCTGAAAGGTGAGTTAGACAGAAGTGGGTGGGGGACTGGAGGTGAGGGGCCATATGGGTTCTGGCCACTGGGGATTGGCTTGGAGTTAGGTCTGGTGAGGTCAGGATGGCAGCTAAAGGGAGTCAGTTCTGGAGGCATCAGGTCAGTGGTGCATCAGGCCAGTGGGTGGAGGGGTCATGTTGTGTCTAGGACATTGCCTTCCAAAGGGAAATTGTATCTGCAATGGGTCAGGCTGGTGGCAGGGAAGTGAGGCGAGGTCTGTTGGATTTGGATTTTTTGTTGGGGCAGGGTTGGCTCTGAGGGGCCAAGGAGTGTAGAATTGGGTTGGGGGTGAAGAAAGGTTGTCAAAGTCCCAGGGTTGTGAGCTGTCAGAGGAGTTGTAGTTGTGGGGCTCAGTGGCGAGTTATGTATCAGCTTAACAGGAGTTATACCATGTATTTAATCTTCCTAACATTTCTCACTTAACTGTTAACTTAAGTTAGGAGGAACTTTCCAAATTCTACAGTTTGAATGGACTCTTTTGGAAGGGGCCAGATGTAACAGAGTTGTTTGTTAGAAAATTCAGTTTCTTGAGCAATTATCATGAGTCAGCTGTATTGGTGATTCCTGATGCATAACTCCAGTCTACATTGCTCCAAGGACTTTATAGCAATGAGAATATCTGAACCATTGTGTCCAACAGTAGATGTTGTTTCATTACTGAAAAACATTTACTAAGTAATCCTGACTTGGTTAAGGAAACCAAGATAAGATTATTATTCAGATTCACAGTACATTTTGTTTGAATGTGCTGAACACTACATATATTCACACACAGAACTCTGTTCTATGTAAGTAAAGGAGGCTTGCGCATATATTGTCACTTTTTCATTTTCTGTGTGCAGACTTCCAATCCATTCAGCAGCTCCTATTACAATGTCCTGACCAATCTTGACATCCTGTTTCATCTCCATGCAAATCAGCATCCAACCAGTCAGTTCCCTCTTCTTGTGCTGTACAAATTAGTCTTTCCTTTTAAAGTTTGTTTTCTTTTTGGCTCCCAGTCCTGAAGATTCAACTTCATGCTTTTTTTTAGACATGATTAACATTTTTTTTGCTACCAAGCAATTATACATTGTTGGATGTAATTGGCCTGTAGCACCCTCAGTGAAATGAAAGCTCTTAATCAAAAGAATCATTTTTTTCTGTTTTGTCTTTACAGAATGTCAACCAGGCAGGAAAAAGCTTTGAGGAAGAACTGTATAATTGTAATAACATTGCATTAACAGAGTTCTGGAATTATATGCACTACTGATTGTGCTCATCATTTGTTATCTTTGCAAGAGAACTTTTGACCTTTTGGTAATTTTGCTGCCTATTTAATTCCAGTCCAAACTTACAGTTAAGATATTTAAACACTTTTAGTATTACATCATTACTCTGTATTTTGTATGTGATTTAGATGATTGCTTCGAGTGAGCAAAATGACCAATTTAACCAAGTATTAGGGGAAAAATTGATCCATTTAGTTGTTTGGCCTTTTTCAACACGCTCTTTCTTTGCATCAACAATACACATTACCATCCAACCGGAGATTTTACGGAAGTATCTGTGTATTCATATATATGCACATGCAAATACATATACAGTATGTGTTTGGGTATGTGTGTGCAGGTATAACTTGCACCTGTGATGCATCTCACAGTTATAAATATTTTGTGATATTGGTGGGAAATCTAATATGAGCCATATTAACATTCTTAAATGAGATATATGAGTATAAGATGGCTTTGGAAAATGTGCAATTGGAATACTTTGTAAATAAAATAAATTATTGTAGAAATTTGAACTGTCAAAGATCAGTGGTAGGTTTCTGTTATAGAGATTTGAACACATGTCCCCACACCATTAAAATAAAACAAAGAGCTATGAATACTGGAGAACTGAAAAAATAATACACATAATGCTAGTGAAACTGAGCAGACCTGGCAGCATCTATGGGAAGAAAACAGAGTTAAAGTTTCAAGTCAAGAAGAGTCATGCACAGGTACTGCCAGACTTGCTGAGTTCTACCTGCAATTTCTGTTTTCTTACCCCCCAGACCATTAGCCTGGACCGCAGGATTGCTAGTCTAGTCACATCACTACCATTTCCCCATTGAAACAAAATAACTTTAGAGTATAGTTGGACTACTTCAAGAATAATGGATAATGGAGTGATTAAAAAGTGGCAATGTAATCATAAACTTGAGGGGTTCAATGGGAAACATAAAAGATATTTTGAGTAGTGGTAACATTACTACAGAGTACTGACTATTAGATGATCATTCAGAACAGTATTCTTGTTGAGGAGTTCATAACGATGATTTTACTTTCTGGGAATCACTCAAGGGATGTTTTACTTTCAATGGTATAGATTGTTACTTTTATGAAGCTCATTTGTTAAATTTGAGGCACTTCAATTTGCTTTAAGTAGAATAATTTATTATGCAATTAAAATCTAACTAACTGCTTGTATTGTTAAAGGGATAAGTAGCCCAATTTAAAGTAAGAACTTAGTCAAATTAAATGCTACATTTAGCAATATTACTGCATTGCATTAATTCCATTTTGTAAACAGCTTAATCAAGTTAGATAATATAAAACAAAGAACTGCAAATGCTGGAGATCAGAAACACACAACAAACAGAAACTGCTGGAAAACTCAGCAGATCTGGCAGCATCTGTGTTGCGACAACAAGAGTTAAAGCTTTGAGTCCAGTGACCCTTCTTCCAAACTATTCTTTCAATTCTTAACTTGTAATTAAGTAATTAAATTGGAATTGAGTTTAGCATTATTAGACACACAACTCAAATAGTCTAACTCTGATCAAAAACAAAGTTGCTGGAAAAGCTCGCAGGTCTGGCAGCATCTGTGAAAGAAAAAACAGGGTTAACGTTTCAGGTCTGGTGACCCTTCCTCGGTTCTGAGGAAGGGTCACAGGACCTGAAACATTAACTCTGTTTCTTTCGGTTTTTATTTAGCTTAACTTTGATGTTGGGTTGAATTCTAGGTTGGGAACTAAATAAAAACCAAAAGAACTGCGGATGCTGTAAATCAGGAACAAAAACAGAGTTGCTGGAAAAGCTCAGCAGGTCTGGCAGCATCTGTTTAGGAGAAAACAGAGTTAACATTTCGGGTCCGGTGAGGAAGGTTCTGAGGAAGGGCCACTGGACCCGAAACATTAACTCTGTTTTCTCCTCCACAGATGCTGCCAGACCTGCTGAGCTTGTCAAGCAACTTTGTTTTTGTTCTAGGTTGGGAAACTGGAAATTGATGTGGTGGGACATCGAAGACTATCTTCCTGGAGGCAGCCAATTTAGAAGCTGCCTTTGTGAGTCCAATCCAATTATGGAAGGATGGCAAGTTTCAGCATCAGGATGTCCGATTAGCATCGTCTGTGAATGTAACCACCACGCACCATCAATTGTGGTTGATACTTGGTCATTACCAGGAGTGGAAGACAGCTTCAGTGGGAGTGATCTTCAGTTGGAGCACAACTGCTGCCACTTTAGCAGGGAAAGCATTGTGGGAAATGTTGGAAATATGAATTGGCTGCAAGGGCATGCTTACTGCCTGGGGACAGATCCCCTTACTGCCAGTAAATAAATTTATATCTCCAATGAGTGACACCTTGGATCTCCTTCTTTGAACCCACCTCTGACCAATGTTTGTGCTCTTGACACAATGGAGAGGGCTTGTCTATCCAGGAAAAGCCCTTAATATTCCTCTGAAAAAGGCACAAGAAAATGAGAATACTTTGGGGAGTTAACCTAATGGCTTTCATTCCAAATTTCCTGGTGCCCTCACCTCCAAAACTATCTCCTCAGTGCTGGGAATATTCAGCCCAGGATCTTAGTGTGAAGAAAATATATGACGGAATTTAGAGTATTGATTTAAATCAAAACGTATGCAGACAGTTCAGATGACAGCACCTAGATACATCGGTAGCACTTTCAAATTAAAGGAAATTGAGGAACATTTGTTTCTGTACAAGAGCATAAGTTTTTCATTTTTATTTCAGGAGATGATGATTGAACTTTAGGTCAAATAGATAGAGATTTGCTGAATTGTTCTGAGAACTCAAAGTGTAATTGCAATTGTCATTGCAGATGAGATGCTCAGTTGCCTAAAAATGGATTTATGTAGATTTAGGCTGACTTCAGATGCCTTTAAAAATGATGGTTTGGAACTGGCAGACATGTGGTCCAAATTCTGGCTGATTATCTTTTTTTCTGGTGGAAAGAAGTGGGTAAGGGTGGTGGGGGGGAAATCAGACAGATGGAAAAACTGAACGCAGCAGGACAGTTTCAGTTTAGTGCTGAGTTCAGATCATATTTTTGCTGTTCCAAAGGTCTATGAAAGATTTGTAACCAATTGTGAAAAGTGGATAAAATTTGTTTAAGTTGCATGACCTAAATTCTGAACACCACAAAAGTGAAAGAAAAAAGCCTCCAGTGATCAGTTAGAGTAAAAAAACCGCCCACTGCTGGAATGCATTGAATGATGGGACATTTGATGTAGTTTAAGAAACATACGTTCATTATCTGATCCTGCAGTTTCAATAGACTTAATCATTGTCATTTCTGATGGTCTGTTATTACAACTAAGCCCACTGTAAATGCTGAACTGAGTTTCAAAATCTCAAAAAAAAGCACAAATTAATAAGATGGTTGAGTTTATATTTTGACTGACAGTTTTAAGTGGCTAGTTTATAAAAACATATCATTGATGTGGTTACTGATTAGAAGCTTATTTGCTTTTACCACAGAATAACCAAGTAAGGGGATTAATCATTTTTGGATGGCATTTATGAATGAATTTTTCTCCCTGTATCAAATAAGTATTAGTATGAACTTAATTAGATTGTCAAAAATCTATTTTGTTTTCATCTTCACATTCCTGTCCATAATAATACTTGGATAGCTATGGAGACTTGCATGAGGGCATGTGGAGGTCATAGAATCCCTATGGTGTGGAAATAGGCCATTCAGTCTAACAGGTCCACACCACCCCACCGAAGAGCATCCCGCCCAGACCCATTCCCCTACCCCTGCATTTTTCTGTGTCTAACCCACCTAACCTAAACATCCCTGGGCACTATGGGCAATTTAGCATGGCCAATCCACCTACCCTGTACATCTTTGGACTGTGAGAGGAAACCAGAGCACCCGGAGGAAACCCACACAGACACGGGGAGAATGTGCAAACTCCACACAGACGGTTGCCTGAGGGTAGAATTGAACCTGGGGGCCTGGCGCTGTGAGGCAGCAGTGCTAACCACTGAGCCAGACATGGGATGGAATTGGTATATGATAGGGCAAGGGCAGATATGGAGCTGAGGGCTAATAGTCTCTTAAACAAATGGCCTTAGGTCTGATAAAGTGAAGGCAGCCTTCTAACCAGCACTCCCTCAGCACTTGTCTGCCTCTGTGGTGACTTCTGAACTGTCTGTAAAGGTATTAGGCCCAGCTTTTTCATGAACGTGTCCTCCTGGAGAGAAAATTGTGCATACGGGAAATGTCTCCATGGTTGAGGATCTGCTGAGTTGGGATATTTCCTGCCTCTAGATCCCTACATCAAAGGTAAAAATCACCCCCTATAGTTGAAATAATATTCAGCTGATACAAGGAAGGGAAGGAAAGAAAGAGTAAAATCAAAAGGAAAATGATGGGGTTAAGAATGGAAAGAGAAAATCAGGTGGAAGTGACTACTTCTATGGAATACCATGGTGATGAAATACACTTTCCCAATCCTTCTGAGTGTACATTGACGTCTCAGTAGCCCTACATGTAAATGGCTAATTCTCCCTTATACCCATAAGAAACCTTTAACATATACTTCATTCCATGGGCCAGCCTAAGCTGTGTTGTAAGGGTTGGGATGTTGACTATTTACTCTAATAGCCTAGCTCATGGGATTACAGAATCCTCTGTAAGTTAACAGAAGCTAGCTTATTTCACACTTATAAACTATGTATAATATCACAGTTATGTATCTTATACCATTTAATTCCAGGCAAAGTCTCCTTCGCTTTTGATCTTTGTCATTATCACAGCAGATGGTGTTATTCTTTGAGACGTTAACTCTTTCAGATCTTTACACTACAGACTCAGCAGCAAGCATTTCCTTTCTCCTCTATTATTGGATCAATTGGGAGATCAATCCTCACTTCAGCATTGGATAAGTACCACTTTTCACCATGATCTTTATTTGATAACCTGAATGGTAGCACAATTTGAGAACTCAAAATATTACCTGTTACTGTGTTTATCAATGGTATTTCCTCAATGAAAGCAAATGGAATAGTAACCTCAAGAGTTTATGAAACAATAGTTAGAGACTAAGGAACATATTCTCTTGTACTCCATTATTTATTGGCATGTGCATGCTTTATTATGCCATTAAACCAATATCGCTTGGGATTGTATTCCTATCTTGTTTAATTTGTAGTTAGATGGATGTTAGATTCAAACATAGCATGCTGAACTAAACATAATTTGCTTTTATCTAGGAATACCTTGTTTAAAAATCTAAATAACTCAGCTATTTTAAATGTTGGATTCAACTTTGGGAAGATTTTTACTGAAAAACCTATTAACTTAAACATGAAATCATAAAAAAGTGTCTAAATGTCAGCAACCATCTGGTATTGAAATACCAATGTTACGAATTGGAATTCTTCTCTAAACAGCTGTACGCAGCTTAGGATGCTGGGTAACTAAGCTTGCTTCTGCCAAAACATAAAGTATATTTTTCTGTCAAAAGCATGAGCACTCCTTAAGTACACATTTACAGTATATATTGGCTGTAATAAAAGTAGGTCAATTGCATTATTTGAGATTATAAGACATCATAATATTTAAAATAGGACATTTGTGTGACCTCACACCACTTGGCCTTTTTGCAAATGCAAAAAAGTTGATGTAGAACAAAGTTTTACAAAAAATTTAAATTCTAAAGAAATTTTTACAGATCACATTTCTAGTGTTTAAAAAAAAGCCAATAGAATCTGCTAGCTCTTCGCCAATGGTCAAAAGTTGTAAATTAAGTAGCAGATGTTTATTGTCTACATTTGTATAAAACACTTCAGAGTACTTTTTCTCCCAAGTTTGGGAGTGGTGTGAAACTTGTAGGATAACTCAATACTGCTGGCTTAAATTGTTCTAAACCATTTGTTGCAAAGTGGTGAACTGGCAAACTGGACAAAGCAGCAGACTTCAATAACACAATATAGCTTGATTTTTATCCCAGTGAACTTCTTCATCTAACCTCCTTGACTGTGTTCCAACCATAAATTCTTGCCAATATAGCATTGTTTTAATTGATCAGCAAGGAAAATAATTGAGCGTTGAAGTGTAACTATCTTTTCGCTTTCACATTGCTGTAGTTGCAATGGGACTTCAAGCTTTTTATGTGTTTTTCAGTGAAAGTTTATAACAATTCACTGTTAAAGATCCCACGAAGCTGTATTGAATCGATTCCAAGAATTACCAATACTTGAGTTTATTAATCACAGACACAAGCCTGTACCTTACAGTAAACATAATACAAGTCATTAAAATGAACATTTTATTTTAAAGAAAGTCATGATTCAGGTAACTTTTACATACCAAGTTTCAGTTTTATAAGATGTGACATGATAATGATTGCTTTTTTGTTCCAGATATCTCCCTTTTACAAAGTTCTGGTTCAGTTGAGTATTGAGATTCATTGGAATCTAGGGGCTTCTAAAAGCTCAAATGCCATGCCCAAGGTCTGGAAAATATTCATCAAGTTTAGTGTGAAAGAAGAAGTCAAAGCAGCCTCCAACTTTGGAGTTAAAAACCTGTTGGCAACATTTTGAAATCATAAATAATATGTCTGCTGGGACCTGTGGAAGTCTTCAAGTTTATCTGAATTGTTCAGGCACTTTGAACTTCTCTTGGGAAATTCCCCTGCTGCCTGTGGCCATCCAAAAACTACTTTAGCTGTTTTAGGCTTGCGAACTTCAGCCTGTTCTGATACACTAATCTGAATAATTATGCAGAAAATTCCTAGTCTAACCCCTGGGTAATGAGATAACTGAGACCCGTAACCATTTACACTAAACTCATGACTCCCTCCACAACCCAACTACAAATTACGCAGGCTATCCTATCACCAAACAACTAACCCCCAGCCCAATCTAACTAGCCTCTGTCCTGAAAACCTTGCCCTACCTGATTCGACTAGCCCACAATCCACCTAATCAGTTGCCTCCCTACCAACTTACCCACTTGCCACCATGCCACTCTATCCACCTGCCACGTTACCAACATATCAAGCTACTAATCTACCCACCTGCCACCCTACCAACCTACTCACCTGTCACTCTAAAATGTGCTGCCATCCTACTCATTTATCTGCTTATGTATCCACAATACCCACTTACCTTGCACACCTACACACCCAGTTCTTTCACTCAGCCACTCACCCACTCACCTCATCATCTGTTCACTAACATTCACATTGCATGTTTAAATTTACCTGATGCTGTGCAAGGGGGCTTGGCTTGACATCGCCCTGAAGACTCTTTACTATGCTGGAGCTCTTTGTGAGGCTATATGATTCACATTTCTGAAAAAGCTAAAGTCAGAAGACCCATCGAAATGCAGAGCAGGGTCAAGGTACAGTAATGTACAAGCATAGCAGCAATTTGATAGTTATTGTTGCTTCATAGAAGATCTGACCCTCTGAGCCTTACCATGATAACAAAATATTTTCTTACCAATGAAGAGATATGCTTCACCTCTCTTTGACATCAACTTATGCAGTTGGACTGACACTCATTTTCTCTAGTGAATCAGCAATTAGCTCTCACTCAAGAAAAGACTTCTGACTTTGTGCTTGAGGGAAGACCAAGGAAAATGAAGAGAAATTATGAACTTTTATCCCAAATAATGATTAAGTTAAAAAAAGGCTGCATAAACTAAAACTGCCTCTTCTCCAGCTGCTAATTACTCACAAAGTACAGTGGAGAATATTATCTGTTGGATACAAAATGGTGTTGGATGGCACATGGAACAACAGGCATATATAGAGTTTTTATTTTGTGTGCTTTATTATAATATAAATATTTTTAAGTGTTCCTTTACCACACTAAACGTCGGTTTGAATAACAATTTTGACTCATTTAGCAATTGCTTTGACTCACTGTAACTCAAGATACAAGAGAGAGTTTGTCGGCAGAGACCCAGTTAGTGTGGATAAAGTTATTACAAACCTCAAAAAAAGGTACGTTTTCATTCTTAGATACCCATGCCCTTGAAAAGAAGTTCAATAATAAGAATGTTACACTATACATTTAATTGCACACTATTGTATTAATTGTTTCTCATGTTTCTCAATTTTCACTGGCATTAAGATAAATTTTACATTTTCTTTGCTGTCAGTTGCATCAAATTTTTGGCCTGTTTTCCACCTCGGCAGCTAGTAAGATTTCTTGGTTTATCTTAACAGTTGTGTCTCATTAACTATTTACCCTGTTCTACAACAACCCTCTTATCCAATTCTAGACCCATTTTACCTCAAGCCAATCCCAAAACAACTTGCCACTCAATGTTTGTCCACCAAGAGATCAGCGCCCCTGGACCCCCTGCACTGTCTTTAAAGGACCAGTGTGTATCTGAAAAAATATTGGTAACCTGGTGTTACTCCTCACCAGCAATATAATTTCACAGCGTCCACAAAGCTACGCTGCTCACGTACAATTTACCTGCTCTTTGCTGTATTCCATTTAAACATCTTCTCTAGGTTACAGTTACTCTGTCCCCAGTGCCCACGATAGACTTGCAGCTTGTCATCATCCAGCAGGTGAACATTGCATACAGGCAAACAATTAGACAATTCCAAATGTGAACATGTATTTACGAACAGCAAACGTGAACATAAACAAAATAATTAGAAGCTGCTGTCACCCCTACTATGCAAACCAAATGCTGGAATCATGACTAATGACTATTTAACATTTCATGATAGTCTGCTGCAGCCAGCTCTCATCTACTGGAAGCGGGTGTCAGTCAGCTCCTCAGACAGCATCAGAGGAGCGGGAAAGTCGCCATTTCGGGAAAGGACCCTTCACCTGAAACATCAACTTTCCTGTTCCTCTGATGCTGTCTGACCTGCTGTGCTCCTCCAACTCCACATTTTATTGACTCTGGCTTCCAGCATCTGCAGCCCTTGCTATCTCCTGTCAGTCAGGCCCTGTCTGGTTTGCAAAGCCTATTGCAGCTAAGCTCAGCCATGCACAAAGTGAGCTTCCTCCGCCTCACTGTTCTCACCCACCTCCTTGGAAGACCACTCCCATTCTTCCAGTTCTGTAACATTTAACACATAACCTCATTGCCTGCTCCAATTGCATAGAGCACAGAATGTGAGAATGATGCAGCATACACTGTCTGAACTATCCTGGAGTATCTCCTCAGATTGGTCAAGAAAATACCCTAAGTGCTTTATTCGTCAACTTCTCTATCTATATTGCATTCTCAGCTCTGCGAATATGAACTCATTGTATCTCTGTATCTCTACACTGCTCAGTATCATATCATTTACTGTATAAATATGCTTTGTTCTCCTCACACCACTACAGATTAAATGATATTTGTCACATTACAGCCATCTGATCGGTCCATTGATATCTTACTGCAGTTTAAAGCTTTCTTCCTCATTATTAACCATGATGCAATTTTTGCATCATCAGACAACTTCTGAATTGTGGTCCTACATTTAATTCTAGATCACTCATACATGCCATGAACATCAAGGAGCCTAATATGGAGTCCCTGGGGACTTCATTGGAAATTACCTTCCAGTCATAAAAAGCATCTGTTCTTTGCTTTCTGCTACTGTGATTATTTTGGATCCAATTTGCCACGTTCTCTTGGATTTTTGGTTTTTGTTTTGACGACCAGTCTGCGATGAGGAAGCTTATCAAAAGACATTTGAACTTCCAAAACTAGGAACTCAAGAAGTGCTAATCAGTTCCACAGAACATGTGTTGGAATCCAAATGACTAAGAGAGATACAGAGCATAATGTAGAATTCATACCAAATTAATAATAGTTGGAACTTTTCCCCTAGTTTTTAAAATGTGATCAAGTATGTCCTCAATTGATAACTTTTGCTGCTCAGCAGATTTCTACTTTCTGCTGACAAATGTTTTCAGTGACAAAGGGTTTGGAATTCAAATGAGAATAACAGAATGTGCAAACATCAGCAACTGACACACTTTGATTTTTTGAAAATGTGCTAACAATCTATTTGCTTTCGTTTAGGGTCAGTCAGTTCTGAAACAATGACGACCTCTGCCTCAACTGACCATCAGAGCCAATTGATACTGTCTGAAGTACCTGCATTGCTGACTCTTCAATCCCTTGTCACAGCAAGTAACTAAAGTGCCTACAATGGTCTTCAATTGTCAGCCTGCACCATTTTTAAAAGCCCACTTTACATCTGAAAGAGCACTGTTAGTTCAGATCTGCCCTTTACAGTTCCACATTCGCCCCTGACGTGGCAAGGAAGGAAAAGAATGTCACACCACGTTATGGGCAAAGATCTGGAGGTCCTGGTGGATGGAGTGGTGTAGAGGTGAAATGTCCTTTTCTCCCTGCACTGGCAGAAAAGACTACAACACCTGGCCATGCCCAATTTGTCTGAGGCTATCATGTAGGTTAAAGCAGTTACAGCTGTCTGAAGGAATGTGCAGCAATGCTGAAGGTCAATAGAGGAAGCACTATAGGAAGAAAGTGCACTCCACCAGCATAACTGCCATCATCTGCTCCCCGATATCTAACACTCACTCTGTCTCCACTATTGTACCCACTTCCCACCAAGACTCATGTCTACCAATCTTACTATTGTCTGCAATATCATCCCTCACGCACTATCACTCACTCAGTTCCTGACACCATTAACCCTACATGTCACTTGTTCAGGATACTTCTGTATCTACACCTATACATATATTATATATAACCTATACCATCAGTTTCAGAGCCCTTAATACCTGCTTCTCTCTCATTCCAAGCGGAAAACAACCTATAGTGTGGAAGCAGGCCATTTGGCTCATCATGTTCACAACACCCTTCTGAATTACAATAGGGCAGAAAGAGTCAAGGATGCATTGCCCAGTTATCAGGTGCCCACTCCTTATGAGGAGAGGATTCTGACTCTGTCCACTCTCAGCAGTTCACTGGCCATGTGCAGACCCCTATATTGGAGGTTGCCCTTGACTTAGTGTGCTAGGATCTACTGAGTGAAGGAAGACTGAAGACCATTGACTTCACTGATGATTGCTGAAAACCATGACAATCTTCCTGCATCCATGTTCGTACTAAATGGCAAGGCAAAGCTGTAGTACTGTGAGCTTCGTAATCTGGCTGAGGGACAAGGTACAGAAAGGAAAGGCAAAGCAAGGGTGTGTACATCCAGGTAAACATAACGTGAGTGCTAAGAGAGCAAGCTATCAACTTGGAGATGCAGCCTTACCCAGCCAATGAGCTGGGTGTGTGTCCCTGAGGGCCCAGCATCGAGATAAGCCTTGTTGGACTTCTCACATGATTCTACCACAAAAATTGAAGTATTGCCCAAGTTATTTAGGATTTAGTCCATCATTCCCAAGTTTACTGGGCTGTTCAGAAACTAGTGTCGAGGATGAGTGAGTCCAAAAGCTATTTGAAGGGAACAATATCACAGGATTGCTGAAGGTAATGAGCAGCTTGATGTAAGCAGTAAAAACAGAAAGCATTTTTTGAAAAAGTCAAAACATTGAATTCATTTCTCCATGAATTCATTTCTCCCTCCACAGTTGCTGCCAGACCTATTGAGCTTCTCCAGCACTTTCTGGCTTTATTGCAGATCTCCAGCAGTAGATGGTACTTAGGTTTTATTTCAGAATATGAATAGGATTGATTGTGTGTCAATAAAATAATGAGGCTGGAAGTACCTACTGGGCTCAGAAACACTGGGGAAAATGGACTTCAGCCCGAGCATGTGACTATCTAGCTTGGAAGCAGACTGTAACAAATTGTAGAAACCAGCAAGAAAATCATGAGGCGTTACGGTATAGTTTGTAGTGAATATGTAAGTGAACAGGAACTAAACTTGTTATTCCCTTGCTTATGAAATTGAGGAAATTGACAGAACTTTAATGAACAACAGCATTGTGCGAACATTAGCGCAATCATTTTTGGAGTTGTCGAGTGTTGGACTTAATCATACTGATGCTGAATGAACTGTCTAAATGTATTTATTCATGTCCACTGTGCGACACTAACATGCATAACCAATGGGAACAAAATAAGGTTTGTTGAACTAATATGACTTCCATAGAAAAATTATAAACAGAATATTTAGAATTGTTCTTGATAACTAAAATGTCTATTTGTTATACCAGTGTGACTCTTAAGAAAAAAAAACTGTTTCAAAAACAACGATGTTGAACATAAAAATATTGATTCACAATTGCAAACTGTTTAAAATGTATGGGTATGTTTTCGATCCACATGTTTGAATCATATTAGAAATACATTTATCCTAATATTTATTATTTTCAATGAATAAAAACAAAAGCGATTAAGAAAATGTCAACTTTGAGAAGTTTTATTCCTGTAGCTTTCACTTGAACGTCATTGTTGAGAACAGAAGTTATGGAGAGAAATTTGATTTCTATTACTTGTTTAAGGTGACGATGACATGGAAGGCATTTCACAGTGTAATAATTTTACAGTATTGCTCAGTGATGAAACTGAAAATTAACCTCTTAGCATGTAAGACCTTGAAGTATGGTAATTTTACACAACTTCATCCGCGTAAGTAAACAAGCTCCAGCATAATAATGTTCAAAATGAGAACTTTCAGGAAACCCAAAGTAATAATTTAACTAGAGTGAGAGCTTGCAATAGATAAAAATATTAAATGAATAGCAAGTTACCTTGAGCTATCTGCATGAATTGCTAGTTTTTGTCTTTTAGTGTCCCTTGGTTCAGCATATTTTGGGACACAAATTCAATTTGTCACTAAAGTGCTTCACAGCATCTTATATTAAAGTTATGTAATTTAAACACAAATTTTTTTGTTATTGTCCTGCAAAGCTCAATGTATGAATTGGTATTTATTCTTGATTGAAGAATTATTGCATGCTCAGCACTGCTAACTTGTCAGACAAAATGGAGTTCTGCACATTGCATATTTCCAAGAAAGAAAGGTGTTAATGAGAAAGCATCTGAATTACAATTGGAATTGATTCAAACACATTTCTTTGAAAAGATTCCAAATGAAATCGCATTGAATTGTCACACAGCAACCAGCAGGTCACCCAACAAGGATGACATCCTAGTTCTCTATTAATCCATCATTTGGTGAACACAGCAAGCTATGCTAGCAAAAGAAGAAACTGGTTGAAGATATGCCAACTTGAATATCAGCAAAATCAGGATGCAGTGCAAATTGCATCTCAACGGCTAGTCGACTAAACCTAACAAGAGGGAGCAGATTTTTTCCCACTCCATATTGATTAGACTATTCAGCATGATTAGCTGAATCCTTGCCAAGCCTACACACTATGCAACTCACAAATAGCATCGTGTACTTTTCATTGGTTCCGCCAATTATAACACATTGATAACAGACTATGCAGAGTGAAATGCATTCCTGAAGATTTACAGCACTGAAGTTTGTGCACTTCAGCACTTCGCTTTGCCTTGACAGTAGAAGAACATTCCATCATATTCTGTCAGTGGAAAAATTACTTTGAATTTCTTTTGTTGTTCGTGGCTCCCTTTACATATTCTGAATCAATAGGTTTGTTTTCATTTACACTGGTAGTGACACATTTTATTGTCTTGATGAATGCTAATGTCATGCCGATATTGAATGACCCTCGTGCTAGTGAATATCACAGAGCTGGTAACTCAGTTTCCTGGATGCCGATGAACTAGACCTTTTATTTTTCAAGGAGGTCATAGTATCTGTATTTGTCATATCCAGTTTGTTTTCCCAAGTGATGATGGCCTTCAGTTGGAACTCAGGAACTGCTAGAATCCCCACAGCATAAAAACAAGCCATTCGGCCCCACACCACCGCTCTGAACAGCATCCCAGCCAGACCCAAAGAGCATTCCCCCATACCCTATCCCTATAACCCTGCATTTCCCATGGCTAGTCCACCTGGCCTGCACATCCCTGGACACTATGGGTAATTTAGCATGGCCAATCCACCTAGCCTGCACATCTTTAGACTGCGGGAGGAAACTGGAGCACCTGGAGGAACCCACGCAGACACGGGGAGAATGTGCAAACTCCACACAGACGGTTGCCTGAGGGTGGAATTGAACCTGGGTCCCTGGCACTGAGAGGCAGCAGTGCTAACGACTGAGCCACCGTGCCACTCAAAAAAAATTTTGCTAATACATTTCTGTCAGGGAAACAGGCAGTTCTATTCATGTGAATAGAACCAAACATAGCACTGGCTGTATAACAGTTAAGTTGATTATCATTGTACTGGAAAGAAGATTACAGGGAATTTCTGCAGAATTGTACAACAACGAGGTCATGAGAATCAGTCATGTAATGTTGACCAAATTATTTTGTTTATGAATTTTGTCACTTTAACTCTTGCTGTCTTGAGGGAGTACCAGTGGCAAAGGCTTTGCTGTATTTTCACAGGCAAACCTTGTTTCTTTCTTTACAGTTAATATGTAACATGGTGCGTATCAAGTCAATGGTACAAGAAAATTGTAAGTTGTCATCTATGTTTAAAAAAAAACCAGCATGGATAGCACAGATATAAAGGGGCGAAATAGTTTTCAATACCAGTAGTACAAAATAACTTGATAGAAAATTAGTTTCCTGTTTGTGCTCTTTCAAAAATTAATTTAAAAAAAACACTATTCTCCCTGCATATGTTCTCCTTAAGGATTATATTATGTGTCCATTTTTAATTCTTTCTTCTGCTGTTAACGTGTGCTTGGGAATTTTCTTTCATTTTCACATAGATACTTACTGTCCAAATTCCCTGATGTTTGAAGAGGCATACATTAACTATATCTTAATCATACAAAACAGTAATTTTTGAGAGATTGTGATTGGTCAGCGTCTATGAATTTGATAGTGTTAACCACATCATATCTGACATATATAAAAAATGTAACTCTGCCCTCAGACAGGTAATTAACACTTCTGTAGTGATGGAATATCAGAAGATTTGGACAATGGCCAAATTACAATGGAAGTAACATTCACCCATTTATAAAATATAAATTACTATACATATACAGTAATAGTTTCAAGTTAGTGACAAATGGGACACTGACATAAATGAATTCTCCCAAGTTGCTGCAATTTTTTTTGATACAGTTTACTATTTGATCAGAACTGTATAATAATGAGCTCTGACTCACATATGCTGTAGTGGTTTCCTTTAGGTCTAAGTACATTTTTGATGAGACATAGGCTAAATATAACCTGAAGTAGATACTGTGAAATAGACTCACACTGTTAACTAGAACCTGACTTATCTTAAAATTCACAGCCATAAACATCAGTTTAATTTAACTGCACAAGAAAATTGTCATTTCTGGATGTAACCACTGCTTAGAAGAGGGGCTTCTTGAAGACGAGACACCCAGAGTAAGGAAGCCCTCATCAGAAATGGCAACACGGGTCAACAATAGAACTATATCAAAGTAGAATCAATTCATTCCCATATTCCTATTTAGCAATTCTCCATGCTAGACATACAGCGCAATTTGTGAGATTATCTGAATTGCATGATTTTATATACTGTGAATTTTTATAAAATAATTGTCGTTGAATGTTGTATGCCTTCAGATATTTAACAGAGACCTACTTTTTCCAGAAATTCACTGTAGTTCCATAAATGCCTTATACAATTTGCAAATTCTACTTCAGTTACTAATATGCTCTTTCTAGAGTTTTGTGACCATATAGTGCAAAAATGAGATTGTGTTTCATAGGTGCAGTTTAGTGTTCGCAAAAAGCAATGAAAAGAAGTAAATTCTTAGGTATAAGTCAATGGTGTGTGTTATAGATCTAACATGGTATTGTTGACATTGCACGCGTGAAGCTACCTCTTACATATTAAGCTTTGGTTGACCTCCGTATTGCAGGATAGATGTAGGTTTATTGAATATACAGTAAAGAACTGGTGTCCTGAACCTGGAGTGCTTATCCACCTGGGATCTTATTCCTTTGTGAGGATAAGGCAGAGTTGTCGAATTTAATTTCACGATAAGGAAGAACCTTGGCTAGGAAAGGCTTCTGTTGGGTATCTGATGCAAAGATTTTGGAAACTGTTTTAAATGCAATTTTTCAAAAGGAATAAGGAAATAGAAATCAATTTATTTTTGAGTGAGCATATAATAGAATTGTTGAATAGATTACTAGCAGAGTTGATATCTAAGAAAGTCATAGCCAAGTTCTAAATAAGGATGGGGTGAATCACTAGTGGGTAAAGGAATTGCAAGCTAATTGATTCTGGAATCATAGAAATCTGGTTGAATATTTAAAAGTTAAGTTCAATGGAAACAGAGCAATATTCAACTGTTATAGTGCATGGAAGATGGATTTCTCTTTCTTCTCATTTAGTTTCCTGCCCAAAGACAGGTCCAACTCCAACTACCATGATCTCCAGCACAGGCCGGGCAATTAAGCAGGTCCTGAATCAATCTGTGTGAAGCAGGGATCGAACCCGATGCTGTTAGCTTCAAGCTGATCCAAATCAATGGTCCAACCTACTTAAGTAACCAACCATGCAATTCCCAACCCTGGAGTTTGTGTTGTTGTAGCAACATACATGTTTACATGCATGTTGTAGCTTGGTTCCATGGTGATAGTGATGGCAGAAGACAACATTTGGTTAAGTCTCTCAAAATGATCTCTGTAGCAAGCACAATGTTGATCCCTGTCCTTAAAGAGCTCCTTTCCATGCTTGGCTCATGGTATGAATAGCCTTTGAGTGCTTGGACAATGGGTAATCTTGATTGATTTTGTGTTACACAATGTTCAATAAATATGTGAAAGAAACACTGCATAATATACTATAAGGTATTTTGGGAGGCAAATGAGGACTAAAAATGTTCTAAGAATTACACCCACAGCCTAATTTTCATTAATAGCAAATAATCTAACTTTGTTTAAGGATAGCAATAGAAATAAATGATTACAACATCACAACCTTTTGTCAAGGTTAACATCTGAGCTGGGAAATGTGGCATTATCATATTCCATGTAAAAATTGTGCCTGTAAATGATTCAGAATTCCTCTGCAATTTCATTTTTAAATGCTTTTATCCTCATCCACATGGAAGTCAATACATGTTTGTTTCTAATAATACCTGACCTTTACCACTGCGGAATCTACTAGGGTGCAAGGATAGGATTAGTGTTAGAAGGATTAGCAGTTTAAAGTGAAGGTAACATGCTTATTACAAACTTGAGATGAGCATCAATGCTTTCTTTTTATATTATTTTAATTACTCTATTGCTACTTCACTGAAAATTACCGACTGTATGCTAATGAAGATAAGTGCTTGTTGCTTTCAGTAATACAACTCTGTCCTTCAGAAACAGAAAATGAAAGTAAAGTGGCAGTCAATTCTTAATTGGGAAAAGTCATCAATGCTGTCTTTTTAATGAGATGACATCAAGTAATGTGCTGCTGATATGGTTTGTCATTGTCAGGCAATCAGTGTCTGATTGGTGACCTGTCATCTGGAAGGAGGAAGCATCTGAATGTCAACCCTTACCTTTGAGCTCCTGATTCCCCATTCTGACACATTCACTGCAATCCCATCCCAAATGTATTGATTTATGTCCAGTGAAAATCCCTGGTAGTCCTTAGAGTATGATTGGCACAGCTCCCTGTGGCAGTGCTGACCTTGAGAGCTGCCAGATCCTGATTCACTAGCAGCTCTTGTCAGAGTTGGGGTAGAATTCCAGCTCCTCTGTACTTCATTCAGCCTTTACCATGTCATGTCTGTGAGTTGGATTCTTTCTGTCCTGTCAGCTCATTGCCAACTATCCTTCCGGGTCAAGGTTGGGGTTCAACCTGTCCTTCACCTACACATACTCACACCTCTCCCTCATTTTCTGACTATAATTATACCTGTAGTATAAGAGCAGCCAAGAACATTTATATGAAAATAATGTTTTGATGATCAGTGAAGTCAATGAATAAAGTGTGGAGAGGAACGGTTTTTTTCAAATTGCCACTTGCATTTCTTTTTCAGATCAAATATCTTTGCCAATGCTACTTGAATTTTGAAACTATGTCAACAGTATATGCCCATGTGCCTTTTCTTTCATGCTGATTTAATTGTGAAGCTGTCTCAATTATTTCTAATTTTCTACTTCCAATTGTGTGGAACTGATACACATCAATATCAATCAAAAAGAGGCTTCAGTAAAATGAAGGGCAAAACAAACTTCCAATGTAAGCCACTTTCCAAAATTAATATGATAGAGGAAAGGAATTGAAAGATGTGAAAACAAAAATTGATAGCACGAAAGAAAAGGAACATGGGTGAAAATAATTGTAAAAGAAAAGGGATATTAATAAAAGGGAAAGAAAATTCGGTCGGAACAGTGCTTTGAGGAGACATAACAGAAATGAAATCCACATTTTTGGTTGGAGAGCTGGGAAATGGGCGTTGATACGTTTAGAAGAAGGTAGTACCAAAATATCAACGTGATAAGGAAAGGAAAAAAGTATCAGCACAAATGCTCTGAGATCAACGTACAGTACTGAGTTGAAAAACAATGCAAGAACACTATCGGCTTTGGATAATCAAAAAGATATGAAAACAGCCCTTTTTAGCAACACTTCACATGTTAATCTTCTGGATCGTTACTGAAGTACTTCAGGTTTTACACATTCCTCGTGGGAAAGAATAATAACTGTTGCCAGCTTGTCCGGAAAGTCAAGAAAATTAAAAGAAAAACCTTAGCTGCTGAAACATTAGTGCTAGTAGAACCAGAGATAGGAGTGTGAAATAAACAAAAACAGAAATTGCTGGAGAAACTCAACAGGTCTGGCAGCATCTGTGAAAGGAAAGCAGTTAAAAGTTTTGAGAACTGTTCTGAAGAAGGGTCATTGGACTTGAAACATTAACTCCATTTTCTCTCCATAGATGCTGTCAGATTTGCTGAATTTTTCTAGGAATTCCTGTTTTTATTTGCTTCTGATCTCCAATATCGATAGTTTTTAAGTTTTATTTGAGATAAGGGAGTATTTATCCAGTACTCTAAAGGCAATATTATATGACGGGCAACTAGAGAAAAACTTGTCCATAAAATGATATGTGAATAAAGTGATATCATTAACTTTGGGATAATGTGCATTTACTTAACAATATTGCTACGAAAGGTTGAGGATCAATCTTGCTAGCATAAAGGAAATATTAGAACAAAAACAGCTATCCATCATATGATGTGATTATGCAAATCAGCAAATGTTAGTTTTTAATCCTCACTTTGTCCTCACTCCAGGACTCCGTTCCTTAAAAGGACAGTGGCCGTAGACACCCAGCCCAAAGAGAAATTACATACAGGATGGCATAGAAATCTCTTTCTCAGGACCCTTTCGAGGTAGTCAGGCCTTTCACCTGCACCCTGCATGCCACCCTCAGCAGTGTGAAACCGCAAACCGAGGAGGATGAATCTGCCTCTCAGCAAGATCCACTAAGTGTGTCTGAAGCAAGAGGTTTCACTGTAGTACAGTTTTCCTCTGCTCCAGGTGCAAAGCCCAAGATTGCATCAAAATGTAGTGATGGAAAGGAAGAAGAAAACCTTCTGATGGTGCTTCGTTGTAAATATGTTCTCAAACTGTAAATATATGTTCAATTTTCATCATCAACTGTGTGACTGAATATGATTCTAGAACATGGTTGTGCCTCACAGCGATGAATGTGATTGATTCATGATATGGTGAAGAGGCCCTGGGGCGCAAGGGCTTGGAGCCCACAGAGTAGGCCAATGCCTAAGGTTCAGAGAAAGCATTTAGTGTTCATGGGTTTCATTCACCTGTACTGAGGGGGTGTTTGAATACTGTTATTGTCCTTTGAAAGTCTCACATCACACATAAATGAAACCCCTCCCTCACAGAATGAAACAGTTACTCCAGTAAATCCGGATCTGGTGGCAGCCATTTTCATCTCCATAAAGTGCGTGTTATTTGGATCATGATGGAAGGAAACAGCAACCACACCATGCTGTGAGTCACAGACTCAACCTCTTAATATTGGTGATAGCTTCAAATCAACACATTCTCTCTGGTCTTAAGTCCTATAGTTGCCCTCTCCATTAACCCCAACAATTTTGATCTTCCCTGTTCACATACAACCCATTTATTTAAGTGTTCACCTCTCCACATTACCACTTGAGCCCTAGACATACTGCATCACCATGCCAGACTTAGTAGTGTACTGTGCCCATCAAAGCCAGGCTGGCGATGACTGTGGATGTCCTGGCCCCCTCCTACATCACAGATTCCCTACCCCAGCAGCAGCTCCTGTCAAGCCCCCTTGACCACTGGTGGATAAACCCCCAGGATTGACTGTTATCCAGTACTTTGACTGTCTTGGTTGGACAACTCCAAATGATGACAGGTAAGTACCTTGATTGATCACTGTGCGGCTTTCTGACTGATCACTTTGCCGTTCCCTGACTGGCCATTGAGCAGCTCTCTGACTGACTTACTGTGAACCCCTGGGACCAGTTGTGCTGGATTCACAAGGCTGACCATGGCCAACTCCCAGGGCAGCTTTGCAACACAGTTTCCCTGACCCTGACTGCCCCAAGTGACTAACTGACTGTGTCCAAGCACTGGAGCTGATAATAGAGGCTGCCCCTGACTCACTGAGCCAGTATCTATACTAATGGCTGCCTCCTTTGACCTGACTGAGGATTACTTTCCTTAGATTTTGAGACATGTTCATTTGATTGAGGTACGTGCGGTGTGTTGGCCATGTACACTGCTGGCACATGCTGCAGGGGTGAGATTGTCCTATTACAGTGCTGTATAGCAAGATGTTCACCCCTATGACTGCTGACCACCATCTCAAGCTGCCTGGCTTTGTATCTGTGCCAAACAGCAAGGCAAGACAGAAGTAATACGAGCCTTTAAGCTTTGGCTCAGGGGACAAATTACAAAAAGGCAAGGCAAGGTAATACACAGCATTATTGAGAGACAACAAGGTGCAGAGCTGGATGAACACAGCAGGCCAAGCAGCATCATTGGAGCAGAAAGGCTGACGTTTCGGGCCTAGACCTTTCTTCAGAAATG
>NC_063345.1:43022302-43063191 GCF_021869965.1 Rhincodon typus
CATTTCTGAAGAAAGGTCTAGGCCCGAAACGTCAGCCTTTCTGCTCCAATGATGCTGCTTGGCCTGCTGTGTTCATCCAGCTCTGCACCTTGTTGTCTCGGATTCTCCATCATCTGCAGTTCCTGCTATCCCTACCACAGCATTATTGTGATTGGCGGGTATTGGTTGGGAGGATATTTCAGGATTGACAGGACTGTGCTTGTCAGTGTTGTTTCTGATGCTTAGGTTGATGCCAGATGGTGCATTCCGTCTCATTTGCTTTTTTAGACTTTTTGTGGTTTATACAGCTGAGCGGCTTCCTTAGAATTCGAAGAGCAATTAATCGTCAATCGTATTGCTATGGGAATAGAGTCAGGTACAGGTAAAGATGACAGACTTCTTTGCCAAAAGAATCTAAATGATTGAGCATAATTGTCCCTCTGGGGTAGCAAATTCCAATGATTTACCACTCTCTGAGGAATTTCCTCCTCATCTTAGTCCCAAATGCCTTACATTTCATTCTGGGATAATTTCACAAGCTTCTAGATCTCACAGTCAGAGGAAACATCCTTTCTGCACCTACTTGATCTACCCTTTAAGAATTTTGTAAGTTTCTATGAGATTGCCTCTCAGTCTTCTAACTTCCGGAGACTGCAGTTACAGTCTGCTGAATTTCTATTCATCGGATAATCCCACCATCTCAGTAACCTAGTGAACCTTTGCTGCACTGCTTTTTCTTTGTCAAGTATATCCTTCCTTAGACACAGGGACCAAAAGCACCTACAGGTAGTTCTGCTCTAACGCAGGTTTCATTAATGCAAATTGGTTGTAACGCGATTGATGAATGGTGGACGCTATTTGGATAACTTTCTGCTGTACAGGTATAGTGATTTTCTATAGCGATTTCCCTATAGTGTGATTTTCCATAGAGCAAGGTCACACAAGAACGCAACTATCGTGTTATTGGAGAACTACCTGTACAATACTCCCAGTGCATTCTCACCAGTATTCTATATGGCTCACTGGTTCAGCATGCTGGAAATCAAGCACCACTATTCCTGCAGTCATTTAACAAAAGTTATAAAATGTTTACCAAAGTACACAAAGTCCAAAATTTGCCTGAGGAGAGTTCTGAGGAAGGGTCACTTAACCTGAAATGTTAACTCTGATTTCTCTCTAGAGATGCTGCCAGACCTTCTGAGCTTTTCCAGCAACTTCTGTTTTTGTTTCCAAGATTTACCTGTTGGGCTAACAATAAAACATGGACAAGGTTTCTGTACTTATCAGAAACTATAATTTATTGCAAACAAATAGATTCTAATCAGTAGTAACCAACCATGAATTTTCAACATATAAATACTTATTTAAACTCTAACCCCTTTCTAAAACTTCCCCGATGCACATTCACAGACAGACACAGACAAACAATAAAACATTGTTTGGTTATGGGTAGAGGGAATAATAAAACCTGAGGCAATAATTCAATCGCCCCAGTCCACAATGGTGGCTGAGATAATCCTTTTGCTTACTAGAATTTTCTGTCCTTCAGTCTCTCTTCTTCTGGTTCTCTTCTTTGCAAGAGGTGCAAGCAATTAGTACACTAATACAAAGTTCCTTAATTCCTGGTTTAAGGTCACAGCTTAAGGAACTGTTGAGGGAAATTAAATCGGCTTTCTTCAGGCTTTGACATTTTACTAGAGTGAAAGACGCACCATCTGTCCCTTGCTACAGTTTGAAGGCTTCTGCCAGATTTGTACACAACCACAAGCTGTTGCTCTACCCAGGAGCCAATCAGATATTTGTTGTCAGAATGGTGGCCTTTGTCCTCCAAACCTGCTCACAACACTACAAACCAATCAGCAATCTGTTGTCAGCTGAATCTCATTTTGCACGCATCCTCTGGTGCGTCTACAAACAGTCCCCCCACTGCCTGAACAAAGCAGCAGTATGAACATAACTTATAATGAGCTTCATCACTTAATTTTTAAAAGTTCAGGAATTCCTTCCACAATTGATTGATTTAAGATTGTCCTTTTCCTACCTCAGTTCACAATAAAAAATACAGAAAAAATAAAAAGCTACAGTCTTTACAACAAATGAATCAATACTCAAATTCTCTTCCAACATAAAAAGTGCCTTCTGAATTGTTTACTGCATTTATGTAACACATTTAGATAACACAAAAATATCATTACATGTTGTGCAGTCTGGGAATTCATTTCCCTTAAAAATAAAGAACAAAGAAGAAATCAGCCTTCCAAGTTTGAGGGTCAAGGAGAGCAGCAGAAAATAAAATATAACAGCAATCCAAAATTCTCACAGTGTAGAAGACAGGAGGAAATAAGATTTCTTTGCAAATTTTGAATATTTCCAAGTTGACTCGGCTTGTGCAGTCAGCTAGCTGATTAAAACCTTCCTTTCAATAGGCTATTTTGACTTAGAATGACCACTGGGAGTTAGCCCTGTGCTGAACCAAGAGAAAATGTGCCTAATTTAAACAACAAAATAAGGGCTGCATTCAGAAACAGTGCAGAGCTAACAAAGCAAGTCCTGAAGCATGTTTCAAGCATAATTATTAGAAAAGGAACACTAAATGCAGTGCTGAATGCACAGAATGATGATACCAAATCACCCAGCATGATTAGAAGGCTACAAGCTTCCCTTTCAGTATTCAAACTTATTAAGAAAAGGGTGCAGCTGTGCTTGATAGACTGAGCAGTTGCAGAACTACGTAGGCAAACTAAATATACACATATCAGTTGCTGAATGCAAGATGGCGGCAGAGTAGGACTCTCTGGCCAGAGCTCTGCTCGCTCTGCCTGCTCTGCCCATTCTGCTTCTTCTTTTCTTCTTTCACATCTCTTTTTCTTCCTCCTAGTGTTTCCTTTCTTTTCTTCTTATCCGTCTTCTTTCCGTCCCTTTGACTCCTGGCCTTTGATGATGGCACCAGCCTCTAGCGACCTCTGGCAATGACTGATGATCCCTTGCCTCCTGCGAGTGACGATCCCGGCCTCCGGCAATGACTCCCAGCCTGGCACAGTGGCCTTCCGGCATGACGTGGCATTCTCTCGGCCTCCCATAGTGACCTCCTCCCGTAGGGCCCTCTGGCATTAGCGTGGTAACCTTCTGACCTGGTGAAGGGGTCTCCCGGCATGGCATGGCGATCTCCCGGGCTGGCGCAGCGACATCCTTCTGTAGGGGGCCTCTTGACGTGCCTAGTCAACCTTCTGGCCTCCTGCATCAGCGTCGTCTTGTAGCAGATTCCCAGCGAGGCATGTCGCCAGCACAGTATGGAGCCAAGGTCCAGTGTGTACTGGAAGCTAAATGCCAGCTTGGTGTACCGGACTGAACTCTTTCCTGTAATGCTGAACATTTCACCTCTGTAACAAATCTTGTAACAAAAGAAGCCGTGCCTAGGTACTTTTGTATCTACAGGAGGTTCTCCTATAACGCGCGTTCCGGCAATGCGACTTGGAGATAACGTGATTGACGAGTACGAGAACACTATTTCCAAAACACAAACTTGTGCTGGCTATAATGCAATTCAGCATTATTTAAAAATGCAGCTCATTTAAGCAGAAGAGTGGACTCCAATGCTACATTGATGGTGTCAGTAAAAAACGAAGCATCGTCTGAAATAATATGAGTGCTGTTAAAACATATATCTTTCTATGTAGTATTTTTGCCGAGATGTTGTTACATATTTAATATGTGAGAATTTTTGAACTTGCTCATGTAAATCATTTACACCAAAAGTTGTCAGTGTTACAACCTGCTTTTTTCTAGCACTATTTTGAATACAATATTACTCAGGTTTACAACATTAATCCTGCCATTACCTTCAATGCCAATGGGCTACATAGGAATGAAAAGTCAGATGCCCCTGCTTCACTTATCTGAAAATCTATCCAGAAGTCTGTGCCGATGCAACATCAGGTCAGATCAGCATTTAAGTGGAGGAGTGGGTTTTACTAAAAATCACCGATGTGCCAATTTCGGGGGAGTTTCATAGAGAATGGCTGGCTGTGAACTCTATCTCACACAAATTTGTTCTGCTCACCTCTTTTGGATCATGCTCGCACTATCATGCAGTAACGACCGTTGCTGGGATTTCCAGTGGCAGAACTCTGTTTAAAGCCCAGCTGTCACTTCATTGCACATACAAGATCAGATTCATAAATGTCTGATAAACCTGTCTGATAAACTGTCATTACAGCTGCAACTACAAGAATGAAGCTACACAGGTGAGGAAGAATTTTGGAAAATACAATTTTTACGTCCTTCGTGCTCCTAACCCCATTTTTCCCATAGGCCCCATTATTTATATAGTGTGATTTTCTTTAAAATGATGTTGCAGTGGAATGCAACTATCATGTTATAGCAGAACCCCCTGTAATTCGGCGCTGTAATTGGCAACATTAACTTTTCGCTATATACATTGAGTATACATGACAATAAAGGCTATTCCATTCTATTCTATGGACAAACTCGAGTCACAGAGTCGTAGAGATATACACACAGAAACAGACCGTTCAATCTAACTGGTCCATACCGACCAGATATTCTTAATAAATCCAGTCTCATTTGTCGACATTTAGCCCATATCCCTCTAAACCCTTCCTATCCATATGCCTATCCAGATGTCTATTAAATGTTGTAATTGTACTGGCCTCCACCACTTCTTCTGGCAGCTCATTCCATTGATGCACCACCTTCTGCGTGAAAATGTTACCCCTTAGTTCCCTTTTATATCTTTCCCCTCTTGCCTTAAACCTATGCCCTCTAGTTTTGGATTCCCCCACCCCAGGGAAAAGACCTTGCCTATTTACCCTAACCATGCCCCTCATGATTTTATAAACCTCTATAAAGGTCACTCCTCACCCTCTGATGCTCCAGGGAAAATAGCCCCAGCCTATTAAGCCTCTCCCTATAGTTCAGACCCTCCAACCCTGGCAGCATCCTCATAAATCTTTTTTGAACCTTTTCAAGTTTTGCAACATCCTTCCGAAAGGAGGGAGATCAAAATTGCACGCAATATTCCAAAAGTGGTTGAACCAATGTCCTGTACAGCTGCCACATGACCTCCCAACTCCTATACTCAATGCACTGACCAATAAAGGCAGCATACCAAACACCTTCTTCACTATCCTATCTACCTGCGACAACACTTTCAAGGAACTATGAACCTGCACTCCAAGGTCTCTTTGTTCAGTAACAGTTCCCAGGACCTTACCGTTAAGTGTCTAAATCATGCCTTCATTTGTCTTTCCAAAATGCAGCACCTCACATTTATCTAAATTAAACTCCATCTGCCACTCCTTGGCCCATTGGTCCATCTGATCAAAATCTTGTTGTACTGTGAGGTAACCTTCTTTGCTGCCTACTACACTCCTAATTTTAGTGACGTCGGCAAACTTTCTAACTGTAACTCCTATGTTCACATCCAAATCATTTATATAAATGACAAAAAGCAGTGGATGCAGCACCGATCCTTGTGGCACACTGCTGGTCACAGGCCTCTAGTCTGAAAAGCTACCCTCCACCACCGCCATCTGTCTTCTACCTTCGAGCCAGTTATGTATCCAAATAGCTAGTTCTCCCTCACTCTGTGTGATCTAACCTTGCTAAGCAGTCTACCACGAGGAACCTTGTTGAACACCTTACTGGGGTCCATATGAATCACGTCCACCATTCTGCCCTCAACAATCCTCTTTGTTACTTCTTCAAAAAACTCCATCAAGTTAGTGAGACATGATTTTGAATGCACAAAGCCATGTTGACTATTGCTAATCAGTCCTGGCCTTTCCAAATACTCAAATCCTGTCCCTCAGGATTCCCTCCAACAACTTGCCCACGACCAATGTCAGGCTCACAGGTCTATAGTTCCCTGGCTTTTCCTTACCACCTTTCTTAAATAGTGGCACAACATTGACCAACCTTCAGCCTTTTGGCACCTCACCTGTGGCTATTGATGATACAAATATATCAGCAAGGGGGCCAGCAATCTCTCCCCTCCTTCCCACAGTGTTCTAGAATACACCTGATCAGGTCCCAGAATGAATACTTGGAATCCTTCTGGCAAACTGGATCCATAACTGGCTTATAAATAGGCAGCAAGGGTAATGGTAGAGGGAAACTTTTGTAATTGGAAGCCTGTGACCAGTTGTGTGCCTCAAGAATTGGTGCTAGGACCCTTATTGATGTTATGTACATTGACAACTTGGATGTGAATGTACAAGGTTGAATTAGTAAGTTTGCAGATGAAATGAAATTTGGTAGTTGTTGAGAATGAGGAGGATGGTGTCAAACTATAGTCTGAAAAGACTTGGGCAGAGCAATGGCAGCTGGGATTTAATCCTGATAAATGTGAGGTGATGCATTTTGGGAGTTCTAATAAGGGAACGATGTATGCAATGACTGGTAGCTCCCTAGGGAGTATTGAGGATCAAAGGAATCTTGTGTACGAGTCCACAGATCCCTGAAGGTGTCAACACAGATAGGCTGTGTGATGAAAAAGGCAATGGGATGTTTGCCTTCATTATCCTGGGATGTACAATATAGGAGCAAAGAAGTCTTGTTACAGCGTTATAAAACATTACTTAGACAACAGTTGGAATACTGTGTACAGTTACGTCACCACACTATCAGACAGATGTAATTGCACTGGAGAGGGTGCCCAGGATATTGCCAGTGATGAAAAGTTTCAGTTATGAGGAGAGACTGGATATGCTGGCTTAGTTTTCCTTGGATCAGAGGAGGCTGCATGGGGGATCTAATTAAGGTATACAAAATTATGAGAGGCGTTGGCAGACTTGACTGTGAGAATCATCCCCATGGCAGAAGTGTCTAAGACCAGAGGGCCTATGTTTATGGTGAGGAGCAAGTGGTTCAGTGGAGATCTGAGAAAAATGTTTTCAATCAAAATGTGCTAGATATATGGAACATGATGTCTGAGAGGGTGGTGAAGGCAAGTACTCTTGCAATATTTAAGAAGAATCTGGATGAGCACTTAAAATGCCAGGGCATAGGAGGCTATGGACTAAGTGTAGATAAATGGAGTTAGTATATTTTGGTGTTTGCTGGTTAGCATAAATGTGGTGGGCTGAAGGGCCTAGGACCAGAAAGGTACTGCAAAGATTTGAAAAGTGTTAGAAGCTCAGCTGCAAGTAAGAGTCAACTTTTGAATTCATTACTTAGAATTGGTGTCTTACAGTAAGGAGCTATAGGGAATCTGTAGGTCAATTTGTCAGTAGATGTTGTAAATAAGGCAAACCATGTGATTTTTTCAGAGGCTGAGCTTTCAGAGCAGATAATAGAGTTGGTAATTTGTCTCAACGCCTTTTGAAGCACACCTTAAAGATCTCTGGGAGAAAAAGAAAAACCATGGCATTGATTCACTTCTAATAGATGGAAGAAAATACCAAGCTATTGTAGAGAGGCAATAGCAACTCAAAGCATTAGATGCAGCAAAGATTATTGATACCATATGCAGGATATAAAAAGCAGACAAGATGCGTGGCAGGTGTTGTCCATCAAATTCATAGCGAAGCTTTCCATGTCTCAATATCCATGTAAGGCATGCAATACAAGAATATATTAAGTCCTCCTATGCAAGAATTCTGTCTCCCCAAAGATATAGGGAGGGGTGACAAAATGATACAATCAAATAGAAGGTAAGATCAGCAGTATGGTAACTGTAGAAAGAAGTGCACAGAAACCAGCATAAATGTAAGTCAATACATAAAGTTTACAGTAAGGCAGGCCTGAACAATGTCCCAAAATGGAAAAAGGTCCAACGAGAAGCTGAACAGGCTTTCAACATTCTCACTTTGTATGGATACAATCAACCAACTAGCAGCTGTTTCCACGATCAACTTAATTTGCCCAAAGAACACTGGCAAACATACTCTGAAAAACCAAGATTGACACTGGAGCTGGTTCAAACATCCAACCAATCTGCATTCTGAAGGACCTGTTATCTAGATCATTGGAACTGGATGGTACAACTGACAGCTGTGAAATTAATTACATACAATTGATCGTTAATCCTTTGCACCATTAAACCAACAGCATAATCCAGCTGAGGCATTTTGGCATGGAAATCATAAATATTTTACCTGGTAGAGAAAAAATAAATCAGCAGTGACAAGGCTATCAGTGAGCGCAGCTCTCACCATTGTGTCTCTCTATGAGATCACTACAGTGGCAGCAGATGAGATCAAGTGTCCTTGCGTTGGTTAGTCCAGGACTTGTTGTAACTAGACAGTTTTACACCTTTGGCAGTTTCAAAGATACTATATGAGTAGATGCAATTCCATCAATTGATCGTCCAAAAGAAAAGCTTAAGGATAAGTTGAGCGACATAGAACACAGTGGCATGATTCACTGTATGGGGGTCATCACGCAGATTGGTGTAGTTTAATTAATTGCACAATAAAGAAGGATGGCACTGTTTATTTCTTGAAATTTCCAATTGTCAGCCAAGTGAAGAACACATCAATATCTGTGGCAGATATATTGAGTGCCATATTCAGCCTTTTTGGTGCACCTGATGAAATAAATTCTTAGAATGAGTTGCAGTATATAGAAGACGTTTCAGGGATATTTGCCAAATAGGGCATGAACAATACGACATCCTCACCACATTTTAGCAGATCAGATGCTCTTGGCTGATGAATGCTTTGCACAATGAGATCACTCATCCTGAAGTGTAGGACAACAAAATAAGATTCTTGTGTCACTTTGTTATACCTCAGACCCCGCTATGGATATGGGAATACCACAGGGAATACTATTTTCAGAATGTGAGTATGACCAATCCTACCAAGACACCATATATCTAAATTATTCAAAATGCAGGATGCTCTTCTTGGTAAACAAGGGAAGATGAAGATAGTGCATGCTCAACATGTAAGCTCACAATTATCTCAACTACATAGGAAAAAGGGTCGGAGTCACACACCTCACAATGGGAACACGAGTGCCCAGAGATGTTTCCAATATGAGCAGCGCGCTCAGGTCTTATGAAGTGATTAGGAAGGGTTTAGAGGGATATCAGCCAAATGTTGGCAAATCAGACTAGGTCAGATTAGGATGTCTGGTTGGCACAGATGAGTTGGCCTGGAGGGTCTGCTTTTGTGCTGTATGACTCTATGACTCTAAGTCGTAACATTTAATCGAACAACATTGATGAGGAACAGGAGCCAGGCAAGGAAGTATACAATACACCAATTATGCACAGCAAATGTGTAAGAACACATCCAGACAACAACTGTCTGATAGAATTCCAAGACATCAACCAACACACAGATAATGTGTCTGCAGACCAAGAACAGTCAAGAGCAAAACATACACTTGCAGATTCTTACACTACATAAGATTCAAAATAGTTGTTAAACTGCCAAAAGAATATGTGGGTTTTTAGACTTTACTTGTAAATTTCAGAATCCCTAACTCTGTGTAACTATTTTTGCTACCATTCAATGTTTTTGTGTTTTTACTTGTTGCATTCAAAAGTAGTCTTTGTGGAAATAAAGGTATGTTGTCTTCTGCCTTTGGATTGATGTTCCTTTCAGAACACAATATGAAAATAAGCCAAGTAACCAGGATATATTATTAAAATATAAATAGAATACTGCAGATGCTGAAAATCTGAAACAAAAACAGATGATGCTAGACAAATGTAGCAGGTCAGACAGTGCCTGTGGAGAGGAAAACAGAGTTAATATTTCAGCCAAAGGACATCTTCTGCAGAATTAGGGAGGTTAAAGAAACAGAATACTTTCAAGTCATGTTCCAGATATCTTTTCACCAGGCACAGCAGGATTTTTCAGCAGGTGCTAACTACCTGCTCTGTTTTATCTGTCAGGATTTTACGGCACTCAGATTTTCACTGGAGGAGAGGCGAATTTAAAGTGTAGCATGAATAGAGTGAGTTAGGGTTTTAATGATACGCCAATACATGGAAGTAAGCTGGTGAGATTCTAAATTTGACATTTAAGCTTGAGGGTAAAATCAGATGGCATTTTTCTTGAAATCAAGATTCTGATCTTTTCGTTCTCACTCTATTTTGTTGCCTGACTCGCTATTGGTCCCACCACATCAGACAGTGTTTGCAGAGTTGGAAATATTATTATAAATCTACCCATCTACTTCTGTCCTAATGAAAAGGAATTGATAATGCCATTCAGAATGCATTTTATTCAGTGACATGTAATTTGTTTGATTCTTATGTGCAAATGTATATTAAAACTAACTTTGTTCCAAAGTTGTATTGAACTGAATCGGTTGTAAACTGAGAATAAAACTCAAATTATGGTATGATAAGGAAAGTATTATAGAAATCTTTTTTAAAAAATTGATTGGATTTATTGAAAATGCCAAGTACCGTTGTTTCAGAGCTAATATTTCTGGAAATAATGAGTGACTGATGCCATTCCTTATAAATTCAAACTGTATTGGAACTTTATCATTGCTTCACTGAGCCATGTGCCAAAAGATTTGACAGCTAAGTGCCGTTCCAGTCATCATCAGCTGTGTCTCGATGTGAATGAACAGGCTGATACTTGACTTGCAAACCTGTGCATTTGTGGGAGAGGGCACTCTGTGAGGTAGGGGGTAGGATAGGATTTCTTTCCTTTCCTTCACTGCCGCAGCTCTGCCTCATCAATAAAGTGTTTGCACTCAAAGCATGATGCAGCTTAAATAAAAACTGAAAGAACCGCAGACGCTGTAAATCAGGAACGAAAACAGAAGTTGCTGGAGAAGCTCAGCAGGTGTGGCAGCATCTGTGAAAAAACAATCAGAGTTAATATTTTGGGTTTGGTGACCCTTCAAGGTGACCAGATGTTGCCAGATCTACTGAGCTTTTCCAGCAATTTCTGAGCATAATGCAGCTTAATGGACAAGGTGTTGTCACGGCTCTAGGCCTCGTTGAAACCAATGCTTATTGTTGCATTTAAACCAGTCTTCACATTGCTGCCACTTAATATTTAATAATTATGGTGTTGAAGATCTGTGAGAAGCCTTTGATACATATTTATTCCAGATGATTGCTCCTGATGCCTCATTAATCCACACCTGGCACATACACAATCAATAGGAAAATAGACCATTGCATAAATATTTCATAAATCAATTTCAAACACAAGGCTTCTGAAGGACTTTATAAGGCATTAAATAAATGTAAGGCCTTGTAGTTATAAATTTCGTAATCAAGTCCTGCACATTCATTAAAAACTGCTAAGAAATAATCAAGGCAAGTATTAAATAAATTATACTTTCAGAAAACATGAAAACAAACATAAATGCAAGTAGAAAATACTGTAAGTACTGAGGATGTCAATGCAGTCAGCAACTTGAAGTGTTAACCCTTATTCTCACTTCATTGATGCTGTTTGACCTAAAGAGCATTTCCAGCATTTTCTGTTCTTCTTTTAGATTTCCAGCATCTGCAGTATTTTGCTTTGGTGTGAAGAAAACATACCCGGCTAAAATAATACCATTCATACAATTAGAAACTGTTGAAAACTTTTTGCATTTGTCCAGTTGGAACTTTCTTGACTCTTTCAGAACCCTGAGTAAATGGCCAAGGGTATATGGAGAACTGAAAAATAACTTTTGTCATCCATAGGAATGGCAGCAAGGACAAGCAACCAGTCACATTTTACACAGACTGCTCTTGCTGTTGATCAATTGAGCATTTTCTAGTTCAAAAAAGAAGGAAACAGTTTGAGGTTGGTCACAGGGACTGCTGAGTGCTAAGGCAGGCCTTGTTGGTTAAGTCAGGGAGATGTTGTGGCATAGTGGTAATGCAGCGAGATGAATAACCCAGAGGCCCTCACGTTCTGGGTATGAGTGTTCAAATCCCATTATGGTAGATTTTAAATTTTAAAAAAAACTTGAATTACAAGCTAGTCTAATAGTGACCATATAAAAACCTAAAGAACTGCGGATGCTGCAAATCAGGAACAAAAACAAAGTTACTGGAGAAGCTCAGCAGGTCTGGCAGCATCTGTGAAGGAAGAAGACAGAGTTAATGTTTTGGGTCCAGTGACCCTTCCTCAGGACTGGTTCCCAGTTCTGAGGAAGGGTCACCGGATCTGAAACATTAACTCTGTTTTCTCCTTCACAGTGACCATATAAAGATTGTCATAAAACCCCAACTGGTTCATTCGTGTTCTTCAGGGAAGGAAATTTGCCATCCTTACATAGTCTGGCCTATATGTAACTCTAGACACACAGCAACGTGGTTGACTCTTAACTGCCCTCTGAAATGGGCTCGGAAGCCATCCAGGACTAGGGCAATCAAGGATGGACAGTAAGTGCTGGCTCAGCCAGGGTTATCAAATACCCTGAATGAATTTTTAAAAAGACCTCATCCTCTGGCCTCCGCATAGCATTCCCGTGCTCGATCCATTCTAACCCATGCCGCAGCAACCATCCTTTGCCTTTAAATGCTCCATGCCAACTCATCAACTACTTGCCATCTCAGAAACCATTCTGAGATGAAATAAAATAATTTTTCAAATAATTGTTATAGACTTCACTAGAAATAATAAATATGCTCATTCAATCCTTGGCACTCTGGTTCTGTCACTTTGACTTACTACAAAGCTTACTTTGGATATTTCTGATCAGTTTCCTAGTAAATTATAAATACACAGTTGGACAATTGGGGAGCAGAATGGTCTAATTAATGGTGTTTGTCACCAAGATTGTCATTGAAATGAAAGTGAGCCCATCATAATTCTGTCAGTGCTCTTACAAAAATGATAGAATAATGCAGCACAGAAATGGAATATTTGATACCACTATATGAAGCATTTAAGAATGAAAAAACCGGCATTAGAATAACCCCACTTATTAGCTCGCTCCTAACGTCCTTCAACAATTCTATCTTTCAGGTAGCTATCTTGTTCTTTTCAAAAAAATAATTTAGACTTCGTTTCAACAAAGTAGGGAATTTCACATTGTGAGTAACAACAATTTTCCAAAGGGTTCTTTTATAACTTCCTTTTCATTCTTTTTGCTAATGTTTTACATTAATCACCACTTGCTATTGTCCTGCAGATTAGCAGAAGTGATCTAATATTCTTTAGTTTATCATAGCCCTTCATAATCCTTCTAACAAGTCAGAGACCTTGGTGTCCTCATACTGATTCAGATGTGCATTAAAAAACTTCACTCCCTGAACAGTTTCCTATCTGAGTATATTTTGATGATGGTCTAGAACTGACAGTTGCTGAAAGTAAGTGTGTAGGTGCAGCATGCAGTAAGGGCTACAGGTAAGTCACAGATCTCCACACACTCACTCCAAAAGATGACATCTTTCAATCTCTAACCCAAATTTTCTAATGATGTATTTGCTTTGAGTATGTCAGAAGATAAGAAATAGATCCTTTTAGAAAAAGCCTGAGAGAAAAGTGTACGATCTTGACCTAACCTCTCCACTTTTGTATCAGAAAAGAACAACTGAAATTATTTAATTCTGGGAATATCCTGACACCGTAATGATTATTCTAAAAACACCAGTTAAAAAAATTAAACATATTTATTACCTTGAAACTCTAAGGTGATCCTAAATTGCTTTCTAATCTTTTATGTTGCTGTTATTATGTTGACAATTATTTAAGTGTATGATTATTTATGGAATTTCACAGAATTAACAAAGTGCAAATTTCATCTAGTAATTAAGTGAAGCCAAAATAAATCTCATGACACGATTCAACAAGATTTTAGTTCTCAGAATGCGTTCATCCCAATTTTTCATTTATTAATACCAAAATTATTTCATTTGAAATCTTGTGTTTCTTGCTGCTTACTCCATACATATTTGAAATAACTTACAGCTGATTAACTAGTGCACAGTTTAGCTGAAGCAAGTATAATTCTAGAGCCATACTGATTCAGATGTGTATTAAAAAACTTCACTCCCTGAACAGTTTCCTACCTGAGTATATTTTGATGATGGTCTAGAACTGACAGGACATTTTCTCCTTCAGTTCTGTGCCTGAAGGTAGGTCTGATTTACAGTGCCCCAGTCTTCACTGTAGGGAGTGTAAGCAGCAGGTCTGAAATCAAGCCCAGTCAGAACAGTGACTGAACTCCATGCTGTTGCCATCAATTTGATCCACACCAGCTGCCAATTTAATGATCACGTCACCCGTGAACAACTCCCCTCAAGAATCTGAGTTACACTGGCAACATAAACTTGTATATGCGTGTCACAATTTGGTGCTATATATAGTTATGATGGAAGCTCCAATCTCTTTCCAACACAGGGCTGACTGCAGAAATCTCTCTCATACCTACCATATTTGGAAAGATTTACAAGTTGATATTTAATCTGTTTTGCTGAATTATGAACACACCTTCCTTGGTCATGAAATTCTGGAATGTGACTTGAACCCAGATTTTCTGACTCAGAGGCAGGTTTACAACCACAGTATCACATGACCTCCATGAGGATATTTTATGATTCTCTCAATTTTAACTGCACCAACTAGATTTAAGACGAAAGGAAATATACCCAATTCTCAGAATATGAGTGAGTCAATGAGAGACATAATACAGCAAGATAGAGATCTTTACAAGGCAAAGCAAAGTTATTCAGCACATCATTATTGGGCTGGGTCTCTTATGCAGCAAGCCAAAATGAGTCATGCTGTTGCCTCACATTTGTTTACCTTTGTTTGTTTCAAATATTTGTCAGTCTTTCCTTGCAAGATTATCTCTTCTTCAATTAATCAATGATGGCTACAGAAGTACAAAGCTAAATTGAGGCTAACCATGAATGTAATCTGCTTACGTTGCAAAGGACTAGTACAAAAATACGATATGGATATGGATGAAATTAACATACAAATTGGGCTGCAGATTGCACAGACCTTGGCATATATTGAAAGCCAACCTTACTGTCATTGTAAATTCATAATAGTAAAGACAAACTGTCCAAAAGAATGGGATTTCTTCGGAAGAAAGGTTTTACAGGAAAGGAATATGAATACTGTCAATCACATTCTGTGATTGATGTGGTTTGGGTAAATTGGTGTGCTTCATGCATTATTTAGCTCAGCATGATATGAAAAATTGTCCGAGAAGTTAAAAGTGCTGCCCCAGAAATATTCATGTTGTGTGCATCTTTTTTATAGGCAGCATTTATGATATTTTGTTTCTCCTTTTACAACCTGTCTTATTATAGCAAAACTAGAAACAATGCCTTAGAAGGAGAAAAGGTTTTGATGGAATGATCAGGGACGGACAAAATAGATAAACTATAGTATCTTTCTAGAAGGTCACTCCAAAATTGATGGAATTCACCTTCTGTCACGCTGGAGCTGGAACAATATTATCTTCAAACCATGAATTTATGCACATTTCAATGAAAATGGAATGAACATTCTACACTTGGATTCTGTAGCACATTTCTGACCATAACCCAATGACATGTTATAACAGTTCTAACCCACTAAGAATGTTAATTGCATAACATGTGTACTTTTGAGCTTAAGGAAGCTAACAGAAATTCAGCTGTGTTCACTGTTCAGTTTGATGAAGGATCCTAGATAGTTACTTGCATTTAATGAGGGAGAGACAAGAATCAATAATGATCAGAAAATATAAATTAAAACAGAAAATGCTCAAAATGATCAGTAGGTCAGACAGTATATCTACAGAGAATAAAACAGAATTAACGCCTGAAATTTGACATCCTCACTTCCCCATCTAGGGAGCAGGCCGGTAAAGAAGGGACAAATGGAATCAGGTGGGATGGCAAACTGTTCATCGCCTACTGGCCTCCACTGGAATTTTTTCAATGAAGCGGAAGGTGCCAGGCAGCCACACCTCCCTGGCCCAATTCAAACCTTTAATTGGCCAACTGTTGGTTTTTTAAGGGCTTCCTTCCATTGTTGCTTATATTTTACCAATAGTGGAGAGGGTGATTATGCCATGTGGTGATAATTCCCAGATAAACCATGGTGCTTGTGTGCAGATTTGTGACGAGGGGGTATGGGGTGCCCTCGTCTTGATGCCCTGTGACTAACTGAGGACATGCCAAAAGGTCATTGCTGCCCTTGGTTGTTCTTACCACCTGCCCAGTATCCCAACTGTGTTCCCACAGTCCTTGCCTAGCCTTAGCCCTGGCACAGCCACCACAACACAGATGGGTAGCTTGCTTCCAAGCTGCTGCACAAATCATTGCCCAGGATGGAGTGGGTAGCTAGGAAATGCTGTTGGAATGGGAGCTGTAACCAATTACTTTGTTCTTCCTAATTCTTGAGCAAGAAGAAGCTGTATACTTTTAAATGGGTAGAGATGAAGAACTCAAGATGTGAATGTGTAAGGAAAATATCATTTACAATATATGCCAGGTGAGTGCTGATTGGTTGGCAATTGTAATGGGCTGGATTGGAAAGAAGCATTGGAGAATGGTCTACTTTTATGATGACTGACAGTTGAACAGCAGGCTCTGTTTATCAGATTCAACCTAATCATCCAACTTACCACTCCCCCACCACCACCCCTCCCCATGTAAAATGACATTATAAACAACTCTCTCTCTTTAGGAATTGTCCCTTTCTCCTTGAAACCTGCCATCAGCAACATTTTCCTGAAAAGACCAACCCCTAATCAAACTATTGTATTGCTGTCTCCCAAGTTCATTCCAATCATTTTCAGAGCAACATGGCTTGGATTGGTACAGGTGTTACATGGATCAGTTAGCTAATGACTGATAGTTAACTGCCATGTTCTACCAATCAGAGTCAACATGCCTAATTTAAAATTTAAACAAAACAGTAAACTGTTAATCATCATCTTACCAGTTAGGTTAATTTACCAACCAATCAGTTCGCTCCTCTCATATGGTATAAATTTTGTTTTCGCTTTAAATTGATATTTCTTAGAATTGCTCTGATGAGTACATAATGGAAAACTTCAACAAAATATATATTTTTCAGCAATAATCAATGAAATACTTCATAATTTTCCAGTGGAGAAATGTGTGTAAGGATAACACAGATCTTAAATACGCCACCTAAATTATTTTTCCGTAGCTCACCACACTAAGACTGCTTATTCTGTTTATCTTCTTCAGTTCTCTACCTAAAGCCAGAATGTTGGCAATTCACCAAAGATCCTCAGACGCACCTTCCAAACCCATGACAACTTCCATCTAGAAGGACAAGGGCATCAGACACTTGGGAACACCACCACCTCCAAGTTCCCCTCCAAGTCACTCACCATCCTGACTTGGAAATATACGCCGTTCCTTCACTGTCACTGGGTCAAAATCCTGGAATTCCCTCCCTAATAGTATTGTGGATCAACCCACAGCAGGAGGAATGCAGCAGTTCAAGAAGGCAGCTCACCACCAGCTTCTTAAGGGCAACTAGGGATGGGCAAGAAATGTTGGCCAGCCAGTGACGACTCACCACCAGCTTCTTAAGGGCAACTAGGGATGGGCAAGAAATGTTGGCCAGCCAGTGACGCCCACATCCCACAAAATGAATAGAAAAAAAATTATTTGCTCAAAACAGCTAAGCAACTTTGTTTTAAAATTAAGGCATAAGTGAGGAAGTAGGTTCAAGTCTACCTCAGTGGGATCAACTTTTTAAAAACAATATTTTTCCTTAATTAACCTGCTCAGAGATATTACTACACACCTCTGGAGCAGATAGGACTTGAACCCAGGCCTCCTAGTGCCAAAGGTAAGAATACTATCTCTATACCACAAGAGACCTCAAGAATAAACTTTCAGTTGGTACAAGAAGCGAGCAAACATGCAATGTTGAGTTAAGCATTTCCTGAAATTACACAAAGGCATTTTTTTTTCATTTCTATATCCAGAAGTACTCTTTCCCTCCTAATCACCAAATCAGTGGTGGCATATTTTTCCATCTATAACCACCACCAGTAAATCACCGATGTTTTCAAATACAATGGGATGAAATACAATGCATTAATCTAATCCACATGCCAACCATCTAACTCACTGAGCTAATCAGTCAACCAATTGTATTTATAAGCAATAATTAATGTAAGAGTATTGCATTCAGCTCATTTCTTCTAAACCATGGAAAGTTTAGATAGTCATTAACTCTACCCAACCTGTGTAAAGGGAGGTAAATAATCACATTTACAACTTCCAGGATAACAAAGTTAGTTAATATGTCACTCAAGTGTGAAAGGCAAGCCAGTAAGAACTCTAAAATAACAATGCCATGATTCTGCAGTTAAGAACTATGAAAAGGCTATCAACATTCATCATTATTAAAGTGCAAATTAGACAGCAGCTTCCAGTGACCTTATAAGTACAATCAAACACAGAAATCAGGATGTGCTGTCTATGTTGCCCTTTTCCTCTAAAATCTACAGAATAAAAGTATCCCAGCACAGTTGGCATAGAAAGTATGAAATATCATTATATTGTTCTTATGTGACAGATATAAACTAAATATGTCAGAAAAAGGTAAAGTGTACCATTCTAACCTAAATACATTAAATCTTAATTACTACCAAGCATTTTCTCTGAAACATGAAATTAACTTTATTTTCTTTTAACAGTTAACTTTTTAAAACCTTTTCCTTGTCTCCTTTATCTTTTTCTTTTAATATTACCTTTTTTCTTTGGTACACTTTCTTTACATGATTTGGCACTGAATTACCTCATCTATATTTTATGTCCTTGTTTAGACCCAGATTAGTGAGTGGTAGACTTTTGCTCACAAAATGGGAACTGCTCAGTAATTGTTCTTAAATCTGGTTAATTCAGGAGTTGCACAGTCACCTGCAAGCACAAAATCAAAAAGGTTTTCTGATCACAACAGTTTCAGGTTCAAAATCCATTGGAACGTATACAAACAAATGTAGAGATGCATGTTTATACATGATCAAAAATTTGAGCCCATTATAATCTGTCTTATTCATCCTGACCTTTATTTTGAAAGATAACTTGACAATGAGAACTAATGTTATTTAGATTCTTTAATAATCTATGTCTGAACTTATCAAACGTCTTCTTGAGTTGTTACTTTTCCAACTTGTTATAAAGCACTTATTTAACCAAATATTAGTTACTTCGGCAGTGAATTCCACATAACTATTTTTACAAAGAGAAGTAGTGTTTTAATAGGTAGTCTCATTTGAGGTTCACTGACTTTCTTATCTAGTTCTGTAGTCCTGTGCTGACTGATATCCTAGCCTAGGCTCATGAATAAAAACTAAATTCACCGGATTCCTATAAACCAATTTAAAATAAAATAAAAGAAAATCATTGCTCTATTTTCAGACAGTTACTGCAAGCTAATTTTCTCAAATTATAGGCTTGATAAAGTCAGGCAAATATATTTCCCAAGTTGTTGATTCCAAAAGCCCCAGGATTGACTGTGGCCCATGCCTACACTGATGTTGTACAAATGTCTCTACAACACCCTGACTGATCCCTGAGGCTGATTAGGTTTGATCCACAGGATTGACTGTCACCCTGACTACAAGGTCACTGAGAGGATTAAACATGTGACTGTCAGTAAGATTCTGAACTGAGATTGGATGAAGTCCTTGACTGAATATGGTGGCACCCCTAACCAGCTACAGTCTCCCTTCACTCCACTAAGAACTATGATTTTTCAGACCTAGCCATTAGCTTGAAGTGCATGCAGTGTGTATGTAAATAAATATAGACATGCATATTTATATATGAGCCTATTATAATCCTGACCTTTGTTATGAAAGGTGACTTGACAGTAGGGACTAATGTTATCTGGATTCTTTAATACTGCATATGCTGTTGGCACAAGCTGCAGGTGTGACATGGATATAGCTTCATGCCGTATAGTGACATGTACGTCTGCAGATCCTCTGCTAAAAGGCAACATTACTGATATTGGCTGGCAGCCAGTAAGTTAGGGCTGAAGAGTCTATGCACTAAAAAGCAATGCAAGTTGTAAAAGGCTGGCAGTCCTGAAGCCAGATAAAAGTGAATGTGTGCAAAGAAAAGAAGAAAACTAAGAGGTGCTAAGACCATAACAATAGGAATGGAAATAGACCATTTGGTCCCTTCAGCCTTCTTTGCCATTCAATAGGATTATGGATGATCATAGGCAGCCTACATAGATACATAAGTTGTATGTGTGGCCCCTGCGTGCAAAGCAAGCTGTCCTAAACATGCAAGATGTAAGTGTCCCTGCACTCAGAATGAAGTCCTGAAGGGCTGCAGTGGTGCATGTATTGTTTTGGAAGCATCCCTAATAAGGTGGTGTGCCTGCTGATGTGGTGACGCCGACCTGTATAAAGGAAGAGGACAGTGTCCGTGGAATATGTGAATAAGGATGCTGAATCTGGATGCAGGGTTGGAGAATCATGTGATAAGCTGAAGGTCAACAATAGATATCAAGAAAAGGATGAGCCCTAGCCCCCTGGGTACTGCATCATATACCTTCCTTCAGTCTTCCTTTTACTCCATGAGCTCTAACTTTGCTGACCAATGTATTGTATAGCAATTTACCAAATATCTTTTAGAAGTCCATGTACACTTCTTCAGCTGAATTATCCTCATCTGTTACACTATCCATAAACTCAATCATCTTTGTTCAATACAATATATCTGTAACAACTCCATGCTGGCTTCCCTTAATTGATCAACAAATTTTCAAGTGACTAATAATTTTGTCCTGAATTAGCATTTCTAACAGCTTCGTCAGCCCCAAGATTAAATTGACTGGCCTGTAAATGCTAGGCTTCTCACACCCTACTTTGATGAAATGAAATGTTTGCAATTTTCCAGCCCACTCTTTATCTAAGGAGCATTGAAAAATTATGAAAAGTCCAACTGCAAACTCTTCTTTTCCTTAATATATTTGAAGGTATTTCATTCAGTTAAACTGACTTATAAGCTTTAACTATAGCCAGCTTATTCAGTGCCTCCTCTTGATCAATTTTTAGCTTATCCAATGAGCAGTGAGATAGAAGCCAAGTACTTCACTCAGTACATTCAGACATATTTCTGTTTTGGTGTGTCTCATTTTAGGTCCTAATTAGCCTCACTCCACTTTTTATCATAATTTTACTATTAACAGGCCATTGAATTTGCTTTTATGTTAACTAATGAGTCCTTTGCATGCTTTCTCTCTTACTTGTTTTCTTATTTCTGCTCAGAAATAATCTGTCTTGATTCTAGTTCTCAATTGTTTAATCCATCTGACATCTCCTAGGCACACCTTTTTTCACTGTTTTGTCTTACTCTCAATTTCTTTGTTATCTCTGGATTTATTTGCGTATCTTTACCCACTCATGGGCATATACCTGTACCTGCAGCTTAAATACAATTCTAATACTGTTTTGCCTGCCAATTATTAAGACTAATTTATTGGGCCCGATCTGCTCCCACATCACTGCAGATGGCCCTTCCCAGGCCACTTTTTTATGGCTTCTTATCCTTCAAAATAGCAATCATTAACCTTATAGTAGTACATTCCCTAAATGTTCCCTACTCACACCTGATCGACCCAATCCAGCTCATTCCCCAGAAAACAGATCCAGCAATACAAGGATAAAGAAACAAATCAACATTGGAAATTCTTCTAAATATATTCCTGAAACTCTTGTCCATTCTGTAACAATACAGGCTTTTCTAGATAGGCTACAATCAAGGCAGATGAAACTCTCCAAAGGCACATGTGAGGTGTTTGAAATAGCCTCACAGTGGCTGGCATCCTGTCATCAAGTCACCCTTTGTTTACTTATGGAGAGTCTTTGACACTGATCCAGCTCCGTCAGAGCCAGCTCTCAGAGTGAACAGAATGTCATAGAGTCATAGAGATATACAGCACAGAAATAGACCTCTTGGTCCAACTCGTCCACACCAACCAGATATCCTAAATAAATCTAGTCCCATTTGCTAGCATTTGGCCCATTTCCCTCTAAACCCTTCCTATTCATATGCCCATCCAGATGTCTTTTAAGTGTTGTAATTGTACCAGCCTCGACCACTTCCTCTTGCAGCTCATTCCATACATGCACCAGCCTGTGCATGAGAATATTGCCCCTTGGGTCCCTTTTAAATCTTTCCCCTCTCATCTTAAATGTAAGTCCTCTTGTTTTGGACTTAGAGGTTTATAAAATCATGAGGAGCATGGATGGGGTAAATAGATATGGATGTCTGACATTCTGGTTTACATCTGTCAGCCAGGGCTCCCTGATTGGACCAGGTTAACAGCCCCAGTCAGAGAACTCATACTCTATGATGTCTACCTAGTTGACTTTGTTACAATCACGACATCCCTCCCCCTCTAAGTTCGGGGGCATAGGTCGGTTCTTTTTTTCTGCAGCTTCTCCTGGGGCATTTTAGCACAGGGTCAGGTTCCTCCAACTCCACCTCTAATACAGCTGATTTGTAACGCACAGTAGCTCAACTCTTACACCCAGAGCATCTCAGAGGGAATTCATTCTCTTCATCAGGCAGCAAAGTGTTGAGGTGGCAACATCCACTGTCCATCTCAGATTCCAAGATGTTTTTAATGCTTGATGGAGAAGGAGAACGCATGGGTTCCAGAACAACCAGAGTGGCGGTCAAGGAGCCAGGCATGTTTTATTCCCGCACTGTTTGTGAGTTTGTAGCTTTCCTATGGTCCATGTGCTTGTTCATGACTGCCGCACCTACCTGAACTTTATATATCACCTGACCTCACCTCGACAATGCCTCTGACCCAGGCACGGCCATTCCAGTGGTTCCTACACTAAGCTTCGTCCCCTGAAGTAACCTGTCTCATTTGCTTAGCAGAGTTTTGTGTCTGACATTGGCGTTGCTAATGCTGTTTCACCCTTCTACAACTGCCATCAATCATCAAACCATTGGGAGTGTATCTGCCTGCAGGAGGCAGCTCAACGCATTTGATACTTGGCCTCCTGAAGAATGTCCTAGGTAGTTAATTAGGACTTCACACAGGCAGTCATTTTCTCATTGAAAACAGTTGAGCCAATCTGGGTAAATTATTCCGTCAAGCTTGGGCCCTGAACGGTAACTGAAAGAGCTGCTTCTTGTAAGGGATCAGAATCAAAGTTGTCACCTTAATATGTAAAGATTTCCTGGTATAGGTTCTCAGTCTACCTGAGGTCTTGCACAAACTTAAGGGTTGGAGTCCAGAATGAATTTAGTTAAAGGATGTTTCTGCGATCACTGAAACAGGTCGGCCGTTATTGACCTCCTATTGAACCAGGTGACCATTTAACCAGATGTTAATTTTGATTGGTTCTGACTTGGATGTTACTAAGCAACTTACCCACTCCAAATCAAGTGTAGGTAGAGTTTCCAAGGTGTGCATTCTCTTGGATACTGGCTTTGAGTTCTCTTACTTAATTTGGGTCTAGTGGTACTCTTTCGTTGTCTCGAGCCTGCATACCAGAAGCAACTATAATGGCTTGCTGGCCTGGATCATGAAGAAAATTTTAATCATTTGGTTGAGGCTTGGCTTTGTTTTGGATTTTGCTATGGGCTGACCTAGAGTCCCTCTGTTCAGGGTATGTCCTGAATGAGGCTATGCAATTACCTTCAGTTAAGTGGTGTTTCCCAAGCTCAGTTGGACTAGTGAGGGTGTCCACTTCCATCGGAATACCCTGCAACTCATATCCTCCACTTGCTGCATTTTCCAATGATAAATCCATTTGTAATGTTTGTTGGACTTCAGCTAATCAGAGTTTTTGTGTGGTTACATCATTAATCCCATACTTGTTGCCACTGAAATAACTCCACAGAGGCCACTATCCCGTCACCAAGTTACCTGTTATTTACACATGGCAAGTCCTTAACACTGATCTAGCTCCCTCAGAGTGAACAGAACCTCTGACACTCCTGTTTATATTGGTCAGTCCCAATCAGTGGACTCATATTTTATGAGGTATACGTGGCTGACCTCGTTACAATCACTATAGTGGCAAGTACGTTTGATAGTTGGAAAGCGTTTCTCGTCTGAGGCTGTTTGGAAGAGTACCTCCATCTTAGAGTCATAGGCCATAGCGCTGTACAACAAGGAAATAGACCCTTCAGTCCAACTTGTCCACGCCGACTAGATATCCTAAATTAAACTAGTTCCATTTGCCAGCATTTGGCCTTCTAATCCTTTTCTATTCATATACCCATCCAGATGCCTGTTAAATGTTGTAATTGTACCAGCCTCCACCACTTCCTCAGGCAGCTCATTCCATACACGCACCACCCACTGCATGAAACTGTTTCATCTTAAGTCTCTTTTATATCTTTCACCTCTCACCTTAAACCTATGGCCTCTGGTTTTGGACTCACCTACCCTGGGGAAAAGACCTTGTCTATTCATCCTATCCATGCACCTCATGATTTTATAAGCCTCTATAAAGTTACCGTCAGTCTCCAATGATCCAGGGAAAATAGCCCCTGCCTAATCAGAGATAGGAGGAACATCTGATGCTGGAGTCTGAGATGACAAGGTGTGGAGCTGGAGGAACACAGCAGGCCAAGCAGCATCAGAGGAGCAGGAAAGCTGACATTTCGGGTCTGGACCCTTCTTCAGAAATGCGGGAGGGGAAGGGGGCTCTGAAATAAATATAGAGAGGGAGGGGTGGTGATGGAAGGTGGATAGTAGAGCGGATAGCTGGGAGAGAAGACGGACAGATCATGGAGGTGGGGATGAAGCTAGTAAAGGTAAGTGTAGGTAGGAAGTGGGGGTTGAGGGTTGGTCAGTGAGGTGGGAGGAGCGGATAGGTGGGAGAGAAGACGGACAGGCCAGGAGGCAGGGATGAGAGGGGGGTGCTGGTCTCGGGATGAGGCCAGGGTTGGGGAGATTTTGAAGCTAGTAAAGCTCACATTGAGACCATTGGGTTGTAGGCTTCCAAGTTGGAATATCCAAGGGGTTATCTGATATGGGAGATAAGTGTGTTTGCGATGGATGGATCAAGTATCTCTCCCATTATGAAGGAAATAGATAAACTAAATGTAATAAATATCAATAGAATTAATGGATGTCTGGGAGCAATTACGTACCTGCTCTCTGGTTTTCATGCTGTACAACTTGCGTTGTGGGAAGGATAAAAATAAGAATTACCCTTTTGTTCTATCAAATATTTGAGATGTTTTTACTTACAAAACTTAACATATTCTTGATTGCCCTCAACACAGCTCCTCCCATCTCCACTTCAGCGTAAAGTGTTAAATGTCCAAATAAAGAGGCTGGATAGTCTATTGTAAAATAGCCAATCAGCCCTAATGAGATTGAGTCAGTGAAGTAACATCTTTCATAATGGACCTTTCAAAACTGCCAATTCAGTATAAAGAAATATCACACAATTATTTGTCTGTGTAGATATCCATAGAAGCAAGATCAGACTTAATGTTTGAGGAAACAGGATTTTCAAGGAAAAGGTAATTGATCTATCAATCCTATGTCCGCCAAAAAAACACAATTTGTCATATCATAAACCAACCGATTTATTTAATATCTTGAGGGAGGTCATTACTAAGAGATAAAAACAATTTTCTTCTCTGCTGCTAACATTTTCAAAAAACTATCAGATTTTTCAAAAGTGATTTCCTTTTCATAAACCCATGTTGACTTTATATTGACAATTGTTTTCTAATTATCTAATATTTGCATTCTTTACAATAGATTTTAATATTTTCCCTACCGCTACTATAAGGCTTTATGGGCCATGGTTCTATGATTTTCTCTTTCTTTCCTTAAATGGTGGGGTTACGTTTGTGTAGAGGATGGGCCGAAGGGCCAAAAGTTAATGATAATATTCGATGGCTGCATGGGGAAATAGATTGTATGGGATGGAAAAACAGGCTGGCAAAGTTAATGATGATACTCGACAAGATGCTTGACATTGAAAGAGTCCTGTGAACATTCCTTTACGAGCCAAAGATGACACCAGCAGCTTGTGTTTCTGCAGGTGTTTTTTTCTGTACTAGCCAGCAGTTCTGCCTTCAGTCTTTGTGCTGGCTGTTTTGTTACACTGTATAAGAGAGACAGAGTTTTGTTCCAAGTCCCTGGACTTCGCCTCGGCTCAGAATTGTGAACAGTGCCATAAACAAACCTAAGCTTCCAGACCAGCCATCGATCGAGGGCCCCATCACAGGCAGAAGGGCATGAGACTTGTTGCTTTTCCTCTTTTCTTTACCGTTTATTAATACCATTATAATCATTATTATTATTACTTAATAAACATTCATGGTTAAGCAAATTGCTGTTGTTGTCCTCTTAATTATATATAACCAAATCCAAAAGAACCACTTGGCTACACACTGTCATCCAAAACATTTTTGGCAATGAGGATGGGATACAGGAATATGTTTAAGACAGGGGAAAGACAACCTGATGCTCTGGACACCTTCTGTATTTCAGGATGGAATGCAGCAGACTCTGGATTTGGGTCCGTAGCTAACTCCTTAGCACAATTAGGACCCCTGCAAGAATGAGGGATGGGCGCCTTACACGAGTGTTTGCGGGAAGTGGACTTCCCCAAAAACAAGGACAGTGTATCACAAATGGGATGGATATTGTTAACAGCTTTGCGTTCTACATGTAGGGAATTGGAAAAGTGCCAGACCAAAAACAGGCAGCTTGAGGCCGCATTGACGGCAGTAGAACAGCGTAATAGTATCCTAACAGAAGCAGTTAAGACAGCGCAGGAGAGACCTAAGAAGGCACAGGAGAAACAGAACTAGATACCATGCCGCTGGCAATGGTACAATAGAAAAAGAGAGCAAAACGGCGCAATTGGAAAGTTGACCCAGTCAGAGTGTGTGCGTTATTAACCTCACAATGGGACCCCTATCATTGGGATGAAGACATTTGGTATTCATCTGATTCAGAGTCTGAATGGACAGACGGGGAACGGGATGGTCCACTTCTGGAGCCACCCTCAGGAAAGGGACTCATGTTATGTTCAGTAATAACAAATAAGGCAAAACAGGTAGGAGGACAAAACCCACAAAATTCGAGAATAGTGAGAGATTACTCAATGTCCAAATTGCAGGATTTGGGATCACGTTTTGAGCAGAAGTCAGATGAACCCTTGGCCTCTTGGCTGACACAGTCATGGGACCAGGGAGTCACCAATATTATGCTGAGTGTCACAGAGTGAGGGAATCTGGGAGCACGATTCACATGTGGATCAACACTAGTGTCTTTCGAAACAGAGGCAAACTTGATCATTGTGGAATGCACTGACACTAGCAGTAGGAAACAAGTACCCTTGCCTGATAGATTGGGAAGGTGAAGTTGAAAAATGGGACACCATACCAGCAGGGATAAAAAGTTTGAGGGATTTGCCTACACAAGCGAATATGTATTCTCCACAGTTTCAGGGTTCAGACCAGGAAACTTTCACAGCCGGAATGATAAAATAATAATACATAAGGAAGTTAAAGCTGTTCCAAATCAGAATTCACTCATTAAACATGCGTCAAATCAAACAAACTCGCTGAACAAAGTTAAATGCCAATCAAAATCTTCCCAATTACTCATAAAGGATGTCTTTTCTACTGACAAGCAATGTCCCACTGCAAATTGGCAGATTCCACAAAGTAAAAGGCATTCACTCTTTACAAAAGATGTCGTGGTTCCCAGTGCTCCATGTGATCAGTTAGTTAATGCATCTGTGGCCTTTGCAATCAATCTAATTTCAACTTTATTTTCAGATTCTGTTAAAAGTCATGTAACTGCTATTAAACAGGGTGATTGCATCTCACATAATTTACGTGCCTCAGATGTGCCTAAAATATCTATCGTATCCTCCCAGTTACTGAACCATCATTTGTGACACAGTCAGAACCTTCACCTTTCTTTCACATAGGTTGCTTCAATATCATACCCAATACCAACATGTTTGGACCTGTCAAGAAATTCAAACTCATTGTTCAGAAGCCTATACAGAAAGATGAGTGCTTACACGGTTCTCTGATGGAAGCTATCCAATCAAGGAATGGCTGAGAAAGATTTCTGATACAGTGATTAATGGTAACCTTAAAAGAGATTCATTTATTGCACCAGAGAATGAACACTCTACACTTTTGGCACCAATTAGAGCACGCAGCGAAATTACAAAACTGAAAAAGATAACTTCTACAGTATCAAAGGAGCTACAGGATATAAGGGAATATTCTCAAACAAGACAACCAGCAATTGCATCTTGTGCTCCTCCTCCAGATTTTCTAAAAACTAAGAAATTCACCACTAAATCTGTTGTGAATGTAGAAGCGGCATGATCTGCATTATTAGAAGCGATTTAATCTGGCACCAGTGCAGCTCTCTTAAGAAAGGGATAATCCTATTCGGAAAATTTGAGCTGGATGGAGTTGAGGTGCTGCATCTTGGGAGGTCAAATGCAAGGTAATGCATTTGGGAGGTCAAATGCAAGAGGAAAGTACACAGTAACTGGCAGAACTCTTGGGAACACTGATATACAGAAGGATCTTGGGGTGCAAATCCATAACACCCCGAAAATGGCAACACAAATGGATGAGGTGGTAAAGAAAGTATATAAAATGTTTGTCTTATCGTTCAGGGCATTGAGCATAAAAGTTTCTCTTCTCACTTGAACTAGCAGCCCAATGTCCTCTTGAGGAAAATAGTTTGTATATATCACAAAATGCTGGATAATGAGACAATCCATATCACAAAAAAGGGGAGGTGATGGCCTTGTGGTACCAACACTGGACTGTTAATCCACAGACCTGAGTAAAGTTCTGGGGACCCAGGTTCAAATCCTGCCACAGCAGATGGTGGAATTTGAATTCAATAAAGATCTAGATTGAAGAGTCTAATGATGACCATAAATCTATTGCTGATTGTTCGAAAAACTTATCTGGTTCACTAATGTCTTTTAGGTTCACTCATGTAATTTACCTGGTCTGGCCTACGTGTGACTCCAGACCCACACAAATGTGGTTGACTCTTAACTGCCTTCTAGGCAATAAATACTGGTATGTCCAGTGATGCCCACATCCCATGAATGAATAAAAAATACACACAACTTGGATGTTTTATTGACTCTATTGACAACTGCAGTCATTGTTGTTAGAATCAAGTATCAAAAGCATGCTGCTGTCCTGCAATTGCTTTGAACTTGTGTCCTCCTAGCAGTGTGTCAATGGTATAATTTTTACGTTTGTCCAGAAGTGCCTTTGTAGAAGAATTTGATAGGTATTGAGGCAACAACCAAGTATTTACTTGACTAACATTGAAATACTCACATTTTGTACCTTTGCACCGAAATCTGACAATGAATTGGTCTATATTTTTACCTGATATGAGCTCAAGACTGTGTATCTTGAAGCTGACTCAGATCTTAAAGTGATCTTTTAGAAACTGATTCAAAAATGGTCAAAATTTTTGTAGTCATCAGTTGAAATTTTGAAGAATTTTATTCTGCACAATCCTTCATTTCCAAAAGAGATAAGATGTTTTAACTGCTTGTCTTTTCTTTATTATCCGTTGATTTATGAAGTGAATGTTCATTGTTTCCTTGATGAACAGAAATTCTGACAGAATGTCATTGGATTGCCTGTGCATGTTCAGATGTTTTCTTTCCATCCTTACTCTGCTGCTTTGTGCTTTTAATAATTTCAAGTCTACATAGGATCTATAGCATAATGATTCTATTTTGTGTTGGCTTCTCGACATTCTTTTATATTGTTGCAGCTACTTTAAGAGTAGCAGGTTTGGGCCTGCAGGTGCTATTCATGGTTTTAAAAAAAATTTGCACTATCATGCTTTTAAAAACCCCTATTTAGTATAATCAAAACTGACCATGGCGTCAATTTTTTTGAAACATTACTGCGCCCATATAAAATTTATTCCCTTCATCACAGTTCCGAATAAAAGTGATTTTTCCATCATCCTTAATAAAAGCAGAGTTCCTGGTAATTTAGTCACAATAGACTGCTCAGTTTTCTGAATTTGAAATAAAAGAGGAAAATACATTTGAATAACTATTTAGAATGAAGGTTTAAATCCTGCCATTGTGTTTGAGAAATATTTGACAATCTATAGTTTATTTATTTTTATTCTTTCACAGGATATGAGGGTGACTGGCTTGGCTAGCTTTTACTGCCTGTCAATAATTATCCTTGAAGGTGGCCAATAAGCCACCAGTAATTTTCTGTTTGTCCTTGTGCATATAGTTTAAGCAAGAATGTTCTGGTGTTATGTTTGCAGTGTAAGTAATGAGCCTATTATTGCATTAATTACTAATGCTTTTCAATTTGATTTCAATTAGTTTGAAATGTATCAGGAAAACTGGCATCCAACTGACAATGTGTAAAATTGCCCTGTATGTCCCATACACAAAAAAAAACAAATTCCTTCCCTAAGGACGTTGTGGGTCTACCTACAGCACAGGAACTGCAATGGTTCAAAAAGATAGCTCACCACCATCTTCTCAAAGTTAACTAGGAATAGACAATAAATGCTGGCCAGCCAGTGATGCCCACATCCCACAAATGAATAAATAAAACGCAGGGGAAATCCAACCCAGCCATTAACTCCCCATCAGTTTAATTTTGGTCTTCAGTAAGACGATCAGTAATGTACAGTGCGATCAAGCAGCATCTACTCAGTAATACCCTGCTTACTGATGTCCAGTTTGAGTTCCACCAGGGCCACTCAGCTCCTGAACTCATGACAGCCTTAGTTCATACATGGTGAAAGAGCCAAATTCCAAAGGTGAGGTGAAGAGTCAGCTCTTGACATCAAGGCCGCATTTGACCGAAGGAGTCCTCATAAAACTGGAATCAATGGGAATCAAGAGGAAAACTCTGTGCTTGTTGAAGTCATATCTAGCACATAGGAAGATGGTTGTGATTGCTGGAGGTGTTGGTCAATTGTCTCAGCTCCCGGACATCTCTGCAGGAGTTCGTCAGGGTAGTGTCCTAGGCCCAACCATCTTCAGCTGCTCCATCAATGACCTTCCCTACATCATAAGGTCAGAAATAGGGATGTTCACCAAGGATTGCTTAATATTCAGCACAATTCGCGATGCCTCAGATACTGAAGCAGTCCATGTTCAAATGCAACATGACCTGAACAATATCCAGACTTGGGCTGACAAGTGGCAAGTAGCATTACCCTTACACAAATGCAAAGCAATGACCATCTCTAATAAGAGACAATCTAATCACTGCTCCCTGAAATTCAATGGTGGTGCCATTACTGAATCCTTCACTGTCAACATTCTGGGAGTTATTGTTGACAAGAAACCATTGACTCCCCATCTAAATGCAATGGCTACAACAGCAGGTCAGAGGCTAGGAATACTTCAGCAAGTAACTCACCTGCTGACTCTCCAAAGCCTGTCCACCATCCACCAGGCACTGTCAGGAGTCTGATGGAATATTCCACACTTGGTTGGATGAGTGCAGCTCCAACAACACTCAATCTCTACAAGATGCATTGCAGAAATTCAGCAAGGCTACTTGGACAGCAGCTTCTAAACCCATGACCACTTCCATCTAGAAAGACAAGGGCAGCAGATATATGGGAACAACAACATCTGTAAATTCCCCCCTGAGCATCTCAACATCCTGAGTTGGAATATATCATCGTTCCATTATTGTTGTTGTGTAAAAATCCTGTAATTTGCTCCCTGACAGCATTGAGGGTCTACTTATAGCACATGGACTGCAGCAGTTCAAGAAGGCAGTTTATCACCTTCTCAAAGGCAACTGGGACAGACACTAAATACTGGCTGAGACAGCGACGCCCACATCCCACAAGCAAATTAAAAAAAAAGCACAATTAACTGAAACAATAAGAATTAGCTGAGAGAAGTGAAAGAAACAGCATGTAGAGATATTAAAAATGTAGATCAAGGGAACTACAATAGATATAAATAACAGTAAAGGAAAAAAAAAACTGCAAAAGGGAAAACAAAACAAAAAAACTGCAAGGGATTTTAAGATCAACCCATTTTTTTCACAAATAAAAATTAGCTAATCAAACTGTGGGCCCTTTGACCCTTCTAGGAATATTGAGAATTAAAAACTCCCATCAATCAAGAAAGGTCTGAGAGAGAAATTAAACCTGGTCATCCAACATCTGAATTATTGGAATCTGCAGTTTAGGACACAGTGACTTTGCATTTAAGAGAAACTTGAGTTGACAAGGCAGACCCTGCATGTATTTGTAAAAGGTAGGTTATATCTGATGTCCTAATTGAACCTTATAAGAAAGTAACTAAAGTAGTAGATGGGAAAATCTGTGGTTGTAGTTTACACTGATTTTTGGAAAACATTCAATAAAGTTCACATAAAAGACTATTAGCTAAAGTAAAACACATGAAATTGGAAGCAGATTATTGACCTGGTTTGGCGGTAGAAGACAGACTGTGGGGCTAATCAGTATGCACTCAAATTGGAATTCCTTAAGGAAGTGAATAGTGGTCACAGAAAGAACTGTGCTGGTGCCTCGACTATTTACTGTGTTTATGCATAGTTTAGCTAACATCACAGTTAACATGTATTCAAGTCTGCCAATTACACAAGATAAGGAGCATACAGTTACACAATAACATGGATTAAGTAGGCTGAAACTATGGAAAATATTTTACAATTCATGGGAGGTCATCCATTTTGAATCAAAAAAGAATACATATGAAGGTTATTTTAAACATTATTTGGTAGCACAGAACATAAGTATTGCTAAAATTGATATTTTTTGAAGCTTGATGACTGGCATTTATCAGAACAACTTGTAAGAGTATCAATCCAAGGGGGAACCAACATTTTTGTGGAATGAGTGGAGAAGGTTGATTAGTGGGCAAGTAGAATCTGGTAGAGATGTACCATAGCATTCGGAATTATGCTGATTGCCAGTTCATTGCCAAGCTGAGTATAAATTTTAAACTAGGCAGGTTGAATGTGATTGTCTGTCTGTTTGACACTCTGTTATGAGTTTTGAAAGAGTGAGTTTCTGTACATTTAGTACCTTGCTTGTTGCAAACAGCTAAACAGCCACTGTTTGATACATCTGCCAGACTTTGTAGTGCATGGCATGTACCTGTCATCACACCAGCACTAACATTCCTATACCACATTACTCATTTATGTGATTAGTGGTATATCTTTCAGGCTTCGTGGCAGCATGCTATTAGTTCTGAACACCATATGTTGCTACTGCATGGTGGTAGTGTGAAATAATTATTTTCACCGGTTTCTGGAGTAGACAATTCAGCACCTCGATCCTGCTCTGCCATTGGATACACAATCATGGCTGATCTCATCTTGACCTCAATTCTATTTTCCTGTGCACTCCCCATAACCCTGCAACTCACTAAAAATCCGTCTATCTCCTCCTTTAAATTTGTTCAGTACCTCCAGCATCCACAACAGATTCATGTTCCTTTGAGAGAAGTAAATTTCTCATAGCTGATTTAAATCTGGTAACCCTTATCCTACAACTATAACCTCTTCTTCCGGATTGCCTCACACATTGAAACATTCTCTCCACATCTACTTTGTCATTTTAGCATTGGACATACTCAATTAGATCTCCTCTCATTCTTCTAAACTCCAGAGAGTATAGATCTAAACTGCTCAGTCTCACTTCATAAGATAACCCTTTACCTCTGGAATCAGTCTAGGATGTCTCTGAACTGCTTCCAGCTCAACTATATCTCTCCTTGAGGTAAGGGGACCTAAACTACACACAATAGTCAAGGTGCGGCTTCACCAATGCCTTGCACATTTGCAGCAATAATTTCTTACTTTTACACTCTATTCTTTTAGCAATATTTGCCATATAATAAATGTCACATTGTATGAGAAATGGAATGAGTACAAAGAAAGGTCATTGGATGACTCCAGAAGTAACAGTATTGCAATGAGAAAAGGAATCATTGCTCTGATACTGTCTGGATAGGCAGGCATGGAACTGGGTGAAGACAATCCCATTTACTAAGGAGGATGGTGTGAGCATGTGTGTAAAGAGCCTGCAGTCATTTTGAAAGGTCAGGAGGTGTATTTCACCATTGTCACTGTAACATAGAATGCTATTTGTGACATTGATAAAGGCTGTTTTGGTGTTATGGCTGAAACAGAAACCTGATTTGAGCTTTCAAACATAGAATTGTATGAAATATGGGCAACAGTATTTGGAGGCAACATTACAGAATTCTGGGGAGGAAAGGGAAGTTAGAGGTAAGGTAGTGGTTTATAAGCCAAGGCTGGTTTATTTGAAGATATGACTGATAGAATTAATGGGGGGAGGGAATCATACCTATGGAGAAGGAACTATTAACATTCACAGCTAATATGAAGATAGGAAGCTAGATTGTCAACAATTCAATAGGAATAAGGACAGGCAGTAGAAAATGGGCCTCACAGACAAGGCAAGCTCTGAGATTGTATGAAGGGAAACTGGAGAGAAACTGGGGAAAGCCTAGGTCATGGAGGGGGAACCTTTTGGGGAAGGTTTTTGGGTTGGAGATAAGAGTGAATGAGGCAGCTGAGAGGAATTTAAGAGGTTTATTGAAAACAGAAGGTGATGTTATCTTTGTATTATACTCTTTCTCCTTTACTTACATTAACCCTTCCCACTTCCCTCTTGTCCTCTCTCTTCTATACCCACCTCTTCTCTCACTTTTCTTTTCTCCCTCTCCTTTCTCTTTACTTCAGAGAAAATACTGGAAGGAAAACTTATAATATTAGCACTTTACGGTGAAATGATAAGAACTACTTTATCTGGCAATTACTTTAAATACCACAGCACAATACTGACGTGGTAAGATGCATACAGTCAATTATCAGCAGTAATCTGTAAAAATTTTTTTAGTTCAATCATGGGATGAGGGCATCGCTGGCTAGGCCAGCATTTATTACCCATCCCTAATTTTCCAGAGGTCAGTTAGGAGTCAACCACATTGCTGTGGATCTGGAGTCACATGTAGACCAGATCAGGTAAGGATAGCAGTTTCCTTCCCTAAAGGACATTAATGAATCCAAATGGGGTTTACCAACAATCAAGAATGGTCATCAGTAGGCTCCTAATTGCAGATTTCTTTTATTGAATTCAAATTCCACCATTTGCCATGGCGGGATTTGAACCAGATCCCCAGAACTTTACCTGGGTGTCTAGATTAACAGTCCAGCAAGAATACCACTAGGCCATTGTCTTCCCAGTTTACTGATCAATCTTGAAATGATGCAATTTTATTCTCATTCCAAAAAACAGGCATTACAGTCGAAGCCAGAATTTATTATCCGTCCGCAGCTGATGTTGAGAAGGCGATGGAGATCTTTCTTCAATTGTTGCAGTGCAAGTGGTGAAGGTGCACTCACAATGCAGCATTCAAGGAGGCTGACACCGCAATAATGAAGGATTGGTCATAAATGTTCGAGTCAAAATCACGTATGACTTAGAGAAGTTGCTTTTCTCCACTTCGGTTGTCAATCTGGCAGTAGAAGTCATGAGTATGATGCTGTTGAAGAGAGTTTGCATGTTGCTCCAGTGTATCTTGCAGATAGGGACTAATAGAATCACACAATGTTAGCATGTAGTGAGTGGATGTTAAGGATGGTGGGTGAGCTATCCGCTAAATAGACTATTTGGATGTCAATGGTGTTGAGTTTCTTGTGTTTTCTTGCAGCTTGATTCTTCATATGTCAGTCCTGGAAAACTCAAACCAATGAAAAGGAAACAGACAGAAAAGGGTGAGTATGTGTGTGGGCACCTATTGAACCTTGCATTCCCAAAGAGAGTCTCTGGATCCCGACATCTCTGGAATATAATACAATTTTCAAAGGGAGGCCAGGAAGGTGGAGTCTGGGAATGATACATTTCCTTTCAATAAAAAAGGCAGAATAAGCTCCTTGAGGAACTTATTAATTGGCTGGTAAGCACTAGGAGATGATTTTAAAATTGGAAATTTCCAACCTCAAACAATTTGATGTATATAATGAATAATCGTTAGTTTCAATGTGAAGCAACATTTTTTTTAGTGGAAACTTTTCAGCCACAAGGAGTTTGTTGTATGAGATTGGCTGCAATATTATTTGGCCAATTCTCTGATTGCTAAGGCTTCTGGCCCTCTGATTCTTGCCTTCTCTCTGCTACTGACAGGTGTTGCTTCTGCTCCAAAGGGAACCTCCCATCACCTTACAGAGTTTGGTGTCACCAATTGGATCTGGAGCATTGGGCTTCCAAACCTGATTTGAAAATCAAGACATGTTTCTTGTTGCTATTTTGTGATCTTTGCAGCGAGGGATGCATTTCTACAGGAAATATAAAGCCCCAAAATTTAAATAAAAACAATATACTGTGAATGCCAGACCTCTGAAATAAAAACAAAGAACTGCAGAAACTCAGCATATCCGTCAGCATCTGTGAAGAAAGAAACAGATTCTCAAATTTACTTTTATGTTTGGATGAGAAGAGAATAATGTTGATCACTAGACAAACTTAGACATATTAAACCAGGAACACCCAATATACAGGCAGTTCAAATTGATTGGATATTGAATTCAGCCATTAGTTCTCCATTATGAAGGCATCGCTTTGAATTATCTTTCATTTTGCAATGTTCAATCATCCATAATATCATAAATTGAAATTTTTATTTTTAAAGAATTCATCCTTACAAAGTAGGTCTCTGGGACCTTGAAGTTATACATCACCTGGTGTGATAATCTGGAATCTATTTTACAATACTAATTTGTTTAAAATAAATCAGTCTATGCCCATCGCAAAAATAGGTGAAGAATTTGCTCAACTTTTGTCTGCTAGAATTTCATTAAATGAATGTAGATGTTGGTTACCATTTGTCAATGTGTTGGTCAGCAAGTGGTATGTTAATAAGGCTCAGCTGGTAAAGACGTTGTTAATTTGGCTCATCATTCACACTGCCACATTCTCATATCAGACATAAAGTTGCAAATGCACGCAAGGGTCTGCATTCTCTGTCACAATGAGAAGCAAGCAGCTGCCAAAAAGAACTGAGCAGATTACCAACTTTTGTTGGATGCATTTTGTGAAGTTATCTGTATTATTAGGAGTATGAATGTATGAAGTCTTGAGCAATGGCTGTGATTGAAATGCATCAGGTAATCTTGGTGTACTGAATGTGAGTAAGACTGACAAACCTCCTCATTAAGTTGCAGTTGAGGTGAGTACAGTGGTCCATTTGACAACATGCCTCAGGGCATCATCAAGCATTCTGCGCTGGCAAATAAATTGAACACAAAATTCAAAGCTTCAGAAATGGACCAACAACATATTATAACTCGTTTGCGAATTCTTTTCGGAAATTTTGCAAGGATCTTTCCATTGTTATACCTTGGTTTACAAAGGTGACAGAGAGACATGAACCAACTGCTATCCTTTCCTGAATCTGGAGATAGGCAACACAAATCAATATAAATTTAATTTGCAGTTTGCATCCTTATTGAAAGCCAAACAAACCTATCCTAATGCATTTTAAGATAGTCTGTTTATCTTTCAAAATTGCAACTGTCACAAGTCAAATAAGTCAGAAAGCATAAACACTATCAGTACATCAAAGGACTTCAGTGAACAAAACAATTACTTTTTGTTTTGAATTTTAGCAAACAATAAGAGATGAAAGTAACACAGGAGAGGATCCGACTGTATTTTGCCCTCATTAATGTATACCTGGATAACAACACAGTTATGCATGGAAATAACAAGGTGCAGGGCTGGATGAACACAGCAGGCAGGCTCTCTGCTCCTATGATGCTGCTTGGCCTGCTGTGTTCATCCAGCCCTGCACCTTGTTGTCTCGGATTCTCCAGCATCTGCAGTTCCTACTATCTCTGATTCAATTTTAACCCCACTGCGAAGCCTCTTCTAAGGAAGCCTCTCTGCTCCTATGATGCTGCTTGGCCTGCTGTGTTCATCCAGCCCTGCACCTTGTTGTCTCGGATTCTCCAGCATCTGCAGTTCCTACTATCTCTGATGCATGGAAATAAGTTGTGTGTTATTAAGTGCTTATCAAATGGAAAAATACAAGGTCAGGGGTTCAGTAACCTTATAACTGTGCTAAAATATGAACTACAATTAGCAGCCACATAGCGACTATCAGACGTTTGAAGGTTCTTTGACAGGATACCATTTGCAATGAATTCCAATTCTTAATCATACCATGCAAGGAAAGTAGTGATATTTGGTCCGATATTTTCCCACAGACAGGTAGATGTATTTGACAGATGGATCACTGGAGGTCATTTTTATATTTATCAGAAAATTCAACAAATCTTCTGACAGAAATTTGAAAACAGATTATCTGGGATCTGGTGGTGCAGGCGTTTGGGCCTTAGACACAATTCTGCATTTTATTGCAGTTTCACTAACAGCATTTTATTCCTTTGACAGTCCAATGAAAACTATTTATATTGCAATATTTAGGAGAAATGGTGGCATAATGGCAACATGATAGACCAGTAATCCAGAAGCCCAATGAATTCTCTGGGGCCATGAGTTCATTGACATTATGCCCCTGTTCAAAAAAAGTTGTAAAAATAAGCCCAGCAATTACAGACCAGTCAGTCTAACTTCAGTCATAAGGTAGCTTACCTCCTTGATTAGAAGAATAAGAAACTACTACCTCTTTTGAGACAAAGTACTCAGAACCTCCAGCAGTCTGATTCTCCTTGTCAATCCTCAGAGAAAGATTTTCATGACTGACCTGCACTATCTCTCCCTTCTTAATGCTTTATATTTTGATTCATATAATATTGATAGAATTGTAACAGAATTTTTAAGCATAATGGGTAGAATATGCACTGCATATTAATTAAGCCACACTATGAACAACACACAAAGGGAGTATTTTTCTGCTTTTTCATTGACAGGCCACGTGACAAGATTTCACGCTGCACTCGAAACAATACAACACTTTTTAAAATGTATCTTTTACACTTTTTCCATTTCCGGTCATGGTTCATGCTTCCACTGTGCTGGTGTAATGCAAGAAGCTTTCTAAAATGTGACCTCACAGAAAATTACAGCATTTCTTAAAAGCTCTCTTTCAGAGTGATGCTGGTAACTTCCAAACAAGCATGTGTGCTGCTCCTGATACACCTTATTCTCATTTCATTGAAAATAGCTGGAATTAGCACTGGATGTGGGACTTCCATCTCCACCAATCTGTGAACATATTTTTCCATTTCCTGGCTCCTTTTCGTCTGGAAACAGGACCATAAAATGCTGATGTGATTTAAAAAAAAGTCTAATGATTTCAGTGGAAAGAAAAATTCAACACAAGACAACAAGTTAGGCCTGTGAAATAGCAAAAGTGTGATCAAAGTCTGCAATATCTTATTACCGTTTGGGAATTTAGATTTTAAGGTAGAGGTAAGTTAGATGTATGGTCTCAGTTCTGTGAAGGTAATTTTTTTTAATAGGTTAGAAAGTAATTTGGAATAGTGAACTGAATACTTCAAAACTGGAAAGAGTCAGTTAAATAAGAAATTAAAGAACTAAGGTTGGTGTGAACTTCACTGGGATTGAGTGTCTGTAAAATATATTGCTATGAATAATGTTAAAACCATGTTTCACTGTTTATATTAAGATCTTTCAAAACAATCAAATATTAATATCTAATGCTTTTCTTTATAATTTCTGTAATAAACTTATGTTCTTTTGTTAAAGAATATTGACAACTTTGTGAATATATGTTCAGTGACTAACCACAAGCATAACCAGCTGCAAAAGTTAAACCTATGATCTATCAAGACAGATTAAGCCAAGATTTCATTTCTGATGTGTCCAGCTTGACCAACAGTCGGTATTATGATAGGGAAACACTTTGTATGGATAATATTATACCAAAACACCTAAAGTGATTCAAATTTCCTATTTTTGGTATGGTAGAGTTTGACTTTGCAAACATTTCGTTAATGCCCAGTTTTGGGTATTAATTTTCAGTGACTGGTGACTGTTTTCAGTATTTCAATCTTTGCTGCAATAACATGCACAAAACTCCAGCTTTTGATAATACAGTCTATGGTAAAAATATTTTCCCTTTAATTCGGATTTGCTTTGATGATAATATTCCCTATTTTTCAACTGCAAATTAGTTTATTTTTAGAAATATTGCTTGAAGAAGTGGGTGAGATGTTGGGAATATGATTTACATTTATATGTAGCTAAAACCAGTAATCAGACATTTAAATACTGCTAGATTCTCCAAATACAGTAAAAATGGTTTTTGATGAGGCAGATGTTCAAAAGAGAATTAGTCATTAAAAAATACTGAACAGTTAAGCATGTATTTTAAAACAAACTCAAATTATTTTATCATTCCAATTAGATATTCAGCACATATTTATTCAGTGGTCAATGAATATTGCTGTGTGACAGTTTGATGATCCACTCAAAATTGCAATAAAATCCTAAAATAATCATATTTCATGTTAACTAATACCAAACAAAATTCCATCAACCCTATCATTCAACAAATGAACAGCAGTTTGATCTGCTCTGCTTTCTTTAAATCCAAAATTACTAATATAAATTTATGTTGCCCATTGTGAGCAGACAAAATAACATATTCTAATTACTTTGACGGCTGGTATACACAATCACGTTGTATTCAATGTCTTTGATTACAGGAGAGAAAAATCACTAGGCATGCCAAGAATTGATGTATGTGATGTTGAAGCCAAAATGTAGATACATTGTGGAAGCCCCCTCTGTCTTTCTGTTCGATAAGCTGCTCACACGTGTGGTATTGGCTAGCACATGACAAATCATCACTTAAGTCGGTATTTGAGTGTGTCCCTGTCCTTCTTACAGTCTCCTCCAACGTGGGCGTATGCCGCAGCAATTTGGCAGGAAATCAGATTAAAAAAATGTACCTTTCCTCAATTAATAAGACATGCAAACCTATGAAATAAAAAAATGAACAGCAGTATGATCTGCTCTGCT
>NC_063345.1:43063591-43138994 GCF_021869965.1 Rhincodon typus
AGACCCTTTTTCTGAAGAAGGGTCTAGGCCCGAAACGTCAGCCTTCCTGCTCCTCTGATGCTGCTTGGCCTGCTGTGTTCATCCAGCTCTACACCTTGTTATCTCAGATTCTCCAGCATTTGCGGTTCCTACTATCTCTCATGCAAACCTATGGTTTGATTTTAACTTTGGGCTAATTTTGGCTGGTTATGAGGTAGTGTTATTTCAAAACTCATCTGCTGCTCTAGAAATCAGCCTCAATATGTTAACTTTCTGAATTTTGTTTATATCATGCCAAACAATTTTCTGAAAATGACCTATCGTTTTATAAATAAAGCATTTTTTTATTAGCTCGGTTGTGGGTTTGTTTCTCTGAGGTTATATTGCTCCATAATGTTTACACTATCTATTTGTTTGTGTCTGATCTCTGATTTACTCAATGTGCCGGTTCATGTGTGCTTTTAAGGGTTTTTTTTACCTAGTGAACTGAGTAGATTCTGCTGATCTCCTGTTATTAAATTTTAGTTTCTCCTCTTAAAATGCATCCGTGTTGCTTTCAGACTTCAACTTCACTCCCCATTTGAATGGCATTCTTTTGAGTCGAATTACCTTTTGATTGTAATAATTCTGACATAGATTCACCAACATTTCCAACAATTCTGTCTCTTACTAACTCACATTTTGAGATCAACATGGCCACATTTGTCCACTAAACTGTAGACACCGTGACTGGAATTATATATTGGTTGCCCAGGATACTGAGCTCTCTTGTTAAATTTTCCTCTTTCGGGTGTTTTGTCTTTCTGAGGTTAAAGTAATTGCCAAAGGCTTTCAATACTTCTTTAAAAATATCTGTTGCTTCTTTTAAAGCTTGGTGAGCTATCGCATCAACAGCTTCACACACAGTTATGCGTAGAAGTGTATTAACACATTCACTTTCTGATTTAGTTTCAAATTTAGAAGCTATTCTGTATCTTAAGAATTGTTTTTGCAATATGTCCAACAATGTAATTTATTTGGCCCATCTCCAAAATTAACATCTTCCTGGTAATATTAGAATAGAATAGAAATAGAATAGAAATTTATTGTCTTGTGTACTTTTACATGAAAAATACAATGAAAACTTTTATAAGTAAACCACAGTACCTAAAAGTCATACACAATAACAAAAAAGGTAAAATTGAGACAAAATTTATCACAGTTCAGTTAATGGCTTCTGACCGCAGGGAAAGCCAATTTAGAAACAATAGAATGCCCTGAAGATGCAGTCTGGACAAGATTGCCATTTTGGGATGAGACCATCATTCTTGGATAAGACTGCCACTGGAATTCTGGTCTTGAAGCCTCTGCCGAAGATGACCGCCATGCCAGGCTGAGACCGCCACTCCTGGAAAAGACTGCCTGCCATGACATCAGAATATCTGGAAGCCAAAGACGAAGAAGATGTCCACATGAGGATGAGACCTCTACAGTAGAAAAAGACCGCCACACTGAGAGACCACCACGCTGGGCTGAGACTGCCACTTCTCCTCTTTCAGGCACCTGGGCCTATTCATGGACCTGGAGCCTTGGTCTAGCCTGTGAGTCTGGGAGTCAGCCTAGGACCTGGTTTCCGCTCGCCGGAAGATCATGAGTTGGAGTGGAGATATGTCCGGCTTATTCTGGCATTGCTGCTGCTGGATGTCTCCTCCTTCACCCGCCACTTTTCAGGCCTTAAAGAAAAGGAAACAAAGAGAAAGAAAAGAAACAAATGCTAAAGAAAAAGAACAAAAGACAGAGAAAGAAAGCTGACAGGAGCGAACAAGGCCTGGGCTCAGCCCACCTACTCCGTCACCATCAGTATCTGTTATCATTCCCTGTCTTTCGAATAAGATTATTTATTCACTTAATTTTAAAGTATTTCATTTTTGCAGTATAGCAATCCTGCTGCTGTTAATAGTTGGACTGCAGTGTTTTCCCATGTTTCTGCAGTCAAATTGAAGGATTCCTGACTTCTGTAGAAAAAATGAAGGATTCCCACATTCTGCAAATAAAATTGAGGATTCACCCTACTGTCACATCTTCTCTAGATGAATCCCATCAATTGTTGCTGTAATACACAATTCTCAGTTCCTTAAGGGATTTGTTGAATGTATCCTGCTGCCTGTGGTTATTCTAATCAGGCTTCAGTAGGAGACGTCTACGATTTACAGCTTCAAGAAGTTTTTCCTGTCTCTACCAGTTTCAAAAGATGGAGCACTGTCTGTCCATTTCTGCAGCCTCATTAGTTTCCTAATTTTCTTCTTCTGTTTGGACATTGTCTGCTTTGGCTTTGCACATACTTCGTTATGGTGCTAGTTTTTGTGTTACAATGTTCCTCAGTCTGCAACCTAATTTTAAATTGCTTTTTGTTTGACCTTTGATATCTCTTACTGTAGCTGTGCCTGCTGCCAATGGCTCACTGTAAGTGGTGCTAGAGATGAACCGTAAATACTTCTATTCGCTTTACAGCTTTATCAACCCATAAACCTGTATCTTTTGTTTTAAAACTGCCCTTTTTCACCAGGGCTTCCAACTTTACTCAGAGAATGCTGACACAGGACTGCTACAACAGATCACCAACATCTGATGCAATGTGATAATCTGGAAGGAATAATAATCCAGCTCCAGAGAGTTGCAAACACTCTCCTGCTGCAGCACAGCTCTTACCAGCTCTGAAATGTTTCCACTGTTGACTGTAGCTTCTGCTTTATTGAATCTTGCCAATGAGACTGTCTTCTGTTAGATTTGTGAATGTTTAGATCTCCTGCTGCTGATTGTCTGCACAAGCAGCCTTCTTCAAAGGATTCTTCAGACTTCCACCGCTGTCATTGGCAACTGAATGAATCTGCACCACTTGCCGTCTTATTGTATGAGCAATCAGCCTGCTGCTCATCATTTTGTATAAGCTTGCTGTAGCATTGCCCACTACAAGTTGGATTTGCTGCACCATCCTCTCTCAAGGTAGAGAGCTACAAGGTTATAGGGTGGTTACTAAAGGGGGATACCCTGGATTCTGTGCGCTCTTTCTGCTACTTGCGCTTGGCCTCCCCATGCCACTCGCGACACTTGAACTGGGTGGATCCTTCACAAATGCAACTTCTCCAGTTTGGGCATTCTGGAGCGAGCGATGGTCACGTGGTGGTGGGGATATTGCAGTTATTCAGGGAGTCTTTTGGGTGTCCTTGAATCTTTTCCTCTGCCTTCCTAGTGATCAATTGCCATTGCAGATCTTCAATAAGAGCACTTCTTTGAGGAGTCTCTGTCTGCGTACTTTACACATGGCTTGCCCATAATAGCTAGTCATGCATGACCAGTGCCTCAATACTGGGGATATTAACTTGGGACAGGAAACTCATGTTTCTTTGTTTATCCTGCCAGTGGATTTTTAGGATTTTGTGAAGATAGCACTGGTGATAACTGTCCAGGGATTTGAGGCCTCTGCTGTACATGAGCCATGTTTCTGATGCAGAAAGGAAGGTGGGAACAAGAGCTACTGCGTAGATCACAAGCTTGGTTCTGGATGTGATATCTTGGACTTTGAACATTCTGTTCCTCAGAATGTAGATTACATTTGTGCATTGGAGTCAATGTCTGCTTACACTGAGAGGAGGCCCCTAAGGTATGGGAGATGACCCATGTTGTCCAAGGGTCCACTATGGATTTTGACGGTCAGGCTACGAGTATAAAGTGGCAGGGGTTGGCTAATTAGACAGATATTGTTTACTGGATGTTTAGTTGAAGGCTCATTCTTTCATCTGTCTTGGTGAATGAGCTACAATGGTTTGTAGCTCGGCCACTGAGTGTATGTACACAGGTGTTGTCTTTGTACTGCAGTTCAATGGCTGAAGTTGGGTGGTCTTTGTTCTGGCCCAGAGGTGTTGAAGGTTGAACAGTTTCCTGCTCATCCTATCGATTAGCTCTACTCTACAGGGAGCTTCATGGAGATGGTGTAGAGTGTTATAATGAATTTCTGCGCATAGTCAAATTTGAGGAAGATATTCTAAAACCGTTCACAGCTGACAGAGTTGAAGACCTATGTGGTATCGAAGAGGGCCACATGCAGAGGTCCATGTTATCCCTCCACTCTTTTCAGCTTTGGCATGCATTAAATCATTGGTGCCTCTTAATGGGCGAAGCCACATTGAGTCTTGGTGAGGAGCTCTTCAGACACTAGAAAGAGGTAGTTGAGGAGGATTCTCATGATAACTTTTTCTGTGATGGACAGTAGGAAAATCCTTGTGTAATTTCCAAAGTCAAACCTCTCTCCTTTCTTGAAGCATTGAAACATTTTCTATCTTCTATAATATACACTGATAGAATTTATGAGATAGTTTTGATTCATTTTAGTTACGTTGTGTTACTTTTCTTTTGGGTGCCTATATAGACAGTGATAAATGGCAGGGACCATAATTAAATCACGTGATTGAAATCAATGATGTTCAAAACATTTAATTCCTACAAGATTACTTCCATAATACTAACTTTTGTGTCAATTGATGACTTATGCATAATCATTTTATTTAAGAATGAGATATCAAAAATGTCTAAGGAATTACTTAATGGAGTGAACTGCTGTAAGGCAAAAATATTGCAGTAGTTGAAACAAGTAGATTTTTTTGAAGAACTACATAGAATATATGGTGAGAATGACAAAATAGACTCAGTTGATAGATGTTAGGTTTTACAATTGTCATGGAAATCTAATTTATTTTGAAATTGTCATTCACTTTTGCTACATTATATTCACTATGAAATGAATTCATCGTTCTGAAAGGTTTTAATCTCTACCAGCTGCCATTCTCTGGTTTTCTGTCGCTTGTCATGATTGAAAGTCTCTTGGGGTGTTCTCAGTGAGTTACAAACCTGTAATCCATTTAACGAGTTCATCAATGTAGGTTCTGAGAGCGAGGAAAGAAAATTAGATTATTTTACTTTAGAGGAAGGAAGAATAAACCTGTTTCTTGCCATTCACCCAAAGAGTACTTCTTCCCTCTGAGATGTTAAACTGTAAACAATTCATTTCACTCCATGTGATATAAAGAAATGGCTATAGGACCTAACAACATCTCAATTGTGGCATTGAAGATCTGTGCTCCAAAAATAACCATGCCCTTGACAAAGCTGTTCCAGTACAGCCACAGCAGTGGCATATATACAACAATGTGTAAAATTGTTCAGTACATCATGTCTACAAAACCTAGTTGGCTGGACAGCTGGTTTGCAATGCAGAGCGTCACCAACAATGCAGGTTCAATTCCTGCACTGACAGAGATTACCACCAAGGACTCTCCCTCTCAACTTCTCTCCTCATATGAGACATGGCCACCCTCAGGTTAAAGCACCACCAGTTGTCTCACTTTAATGAGAGAGCAGCCTGGTAGGTCAATGGTAACTTTATCAAAAAAGAGCAGGCAAGCCCACAGAAACTAATGACTCTACCATCAGTATACTGCAGATCATCAGCCAAGTGATGGAAAGTGTCACAGACAGCGCTGCGAAATGTACTTACACAGCAATAACCTAGTCATTGATGCTTAATTTGCCTTCTGCTAGGGGTATTCAGCTCTTGAATTTATTTCAGTTTGGGTCAGATTTGGATTAAAGTTCTGGTCATTCGGGATGAAGTGTGAATGACAGTCCTTGACAACAAGACAACATTGGATCAAGTGCAGCATCAAAGAGTTCTAACAAAGCTGAAGTCAATGGGAGTCAGGTGAAAAATCTCCACCAGTTAGAGTTATACCAATCACAAAAATATTTTTGTGGTTGGAGGCCAATCATTTCATCTGCAGGCACCATTCCGAGCATTTCTAAGCAAAGCATCCTTGACTCAATCACTTTCAGCTGCTTGATTAATGATCTTCCTTCTATTGTAAGATGTAAAGTAGATGTTCACTGATGATTACATAATATTCAGCACCATTGACAACTCTAAGATAACGAACCTGTCAATGTCCATTTGCAGCAAGACTCGATTTTAACTGATAGGTCACACGTAACATTTGTGCCACACAAGTGTCAGGCAATGAACATCTCCAACAATAAAGGTTCTAACCACATCCTCCTGAAATTCAATGACATTGAGTGAAGTGAAGATGACTGCATGAGAAAAATTGATATGCATCATGGTGAAATGGACATCTTGAAATTTGCTTGAAAAGCATTTGTCATAAACAGGAAAAATCAGCATTGCTTCTCTCACCATGGCTGTTGAACATTTTCAGATTTTCTGCTTTTACAATCATCTTATATTAATGTTGCCAGCTGACAGACACTATATAGACATGCAGAACATTAAGAACTGGAATAATTATTTGAAATTAATGAAGCATTTTATGTGCAGGCATTCTTCTGGTGCGGTTGACACACTTACATTTTAATTACTTTAATGCTTTTATCAGACAGAGTTGGTATTTTGAATCAAAAAATAGAGGAGCCCACTAATGTTACCAGTACCATGTTGATTTTGGCATGCAGCATTTGGCTGTCTCCATGGCCAAGTTCGTGATCACCATGGAGATCCGGTCTCAGTATACACTGCTGGATATGCCCGACGACCTGCACTCAATGGCTTCAGCCACAGATGCTCAATTTTTCAACTGACTTGGAAAACTGCACTGATGCTTGAACCTTACTGATTCCTGTATGGTTACAAACGTTAAAGATTTAATCAAAAAATGCAAAGTACCCAATTTACTTATCTGGTGAAATCAGGTTAGTAGAAAACATTATATTCCAGACTGTACTTAACAAAAGTTAGAATGCACTTATTTTCACTAAATACTAACTACTGGGAAATAGTTATGAGCAATAAACAGATGTCTGCTATTTAAAACTCTCGCCGCCTTTAAAGTCCCTTCATACACATAAAGATAGACAAAAAGTGTGGCTGTTACAGGTGAAGGAAAAAGTACTGAGGAATCATACAGTTCAATGGTTCTAGGCTATGATCTTAAATGAGGTTTTGTTTTTCTTCCAAAAACCTTCTGTTCTCCAAAGTTCTTCCTTCCAAATTATCAGTTTTCTTTGCCAAAGCCAGAGGATATTTACACACTTAGTATTCAAGTTCATAGCTACTGATTAGAGACAACAGTTTACAGCAGCTGGTGGGAAAATGTAACTGGCTTTCTTCAAGCTTCAGGTGTTATTGCTGCAGAGAGATTGAGATTCTCATTCACCTCTTCCAGTTTGGCAACCTTCTCCCCTTGTATTGCTCACACACTCAAGCTATTCCAACGCCTAGGAGCTAATCAGGCTGATGACTTTTGACACCCACAACTGGTCACAGTTGCACAAATTGATCAGGTACCAACCATACCCCACTCTACACTCTGCTGCCATGTCACCTCCCTCACTACTTGCAAAGCAGCAGTGCAAACACAACAAAGAGTTACAGTAACTTGATTTTAAAGTGCATCAATTTATTCCAGAGTACTTGTTTTTAAAAATCAGTCATTCCCCATTTTAATTCACAATCATGAATAAAGAAAAAAAATCACAAAATGACGTGTCTACATAAGCATCAGTAACAAGGTAAAAGGGATGGAGTGGGTGAGAGATGCTGATATTGTTCTAGGTGCCCCTGACTCTCAGGGAGATCTGGTGTTGCCAGCAGGTGCTGAAAGGAATGATGAGCCATGCATAGAATGCCCTGAAATTTCTTCTCTTTCATCTCAACAGCGCCAAACACAAAACAGCCTTCCTCCACCCGAGCAGTGGAAGTCACTTAGAAGTGGTGGGAAGCAGAGGAAAAAAACATACTAAAGGCACATAGGTGGCATGGGTGGAATATCATTGCAAATAAGTTTCACCTCTATAAATATGCATTCACACTTTTTAAAAGTCTGCTGCAGTGTAATTTTCACTGCCAAACCTAGTTTGATCATACCGATGGGAGAGATGAGCAGCCTCCTCAGACAACCTGACAATGAAATAAGCTGCAATAACCAAGTTATGCTCAGCTCTGACAAGCAACCAATTCCTTAACTGCTGATACTCCTGGATGACAAGGATTTTTGTACTGTTACAAAAGGATGTAAGAGCTCAATAAAATCAGAAGACCCTAAGACCACATTATGACCATGAGAATAAGAAATGAGAGCACAAGTAGACCATCAAATCTACTCTGCTATTCAATTAGATAGTGGCTGATCTGAGAATCTTCAACTCTTCTTTCCTGCCTTTTCCCCCTTCATTCCCTTACTGATTTAAAATATCTTAGCTTTGAATATATATAATGGTTTAATCTCTCTAGCCAATTGTAGTAAAGAAAATCACAAAATCACTACTCTCTAATAGAAGACATTTTCCTCGCCTCTGTTCCAACAGGACCATCTCTGACACTGAGATTATGCCCTTTGATTCTAGAGGGGATATAAGGGGATTAAAGGGGATATAACTTGCTCATAAGGGAATATAACTTGTCAGCATTTACCCTGTTAAGGCCCTGAAGAATTTAATACATTTCAGTCAGCTTGCCTCTCATTTTTTTAAACGTCATTGAGTACAGTCCCAGAACATTGAGAACTGCCGTGATGGCATTGCACTTTAACACAGATAATGATGAGATTAATCAGAACGGGTGCAGGGATTATTTTAGGACGTAGTCTGCACATAACATGCTATGTACGCTCATCTTATGAGCAAGAGAATTAGAATTCAAATTAGAATTAGCTTTATTGTCACGTGTACTCACGAGTACAGTGAAAAGTTTACAAGTCGCTACTTACAGCACAATCTTAGGTACAAATGTACCTAGGTACAGATTCTTAAGTACAAATTCTTGGGAAAAAACAAATAGAAAAATAAAGAAATAAAAAGTCCAGGATGGAATCAGTGATGATTCCATGCATCTCTGCACGGAAAAATTTGATTTATATATCAGTTATTCAAAGGAGAGTGCTGCCATTTAAGCCTGGGACATGTAAAAGTGGGCAGCTTGCATGTCCACTCTCCTTCATAGCACATTGGCCAGCCAGGAAAAGCTGTACAACATACTGTCTCTTGCTGGTTAAATGCTGTCCACAGGATACTCAAGCATTTTGGGGCAACGTAAGAGCCTACAGGCACTCTGAAACATTATTGATTATGGAAGGGTCAAAATGGTATTCCGCAGGATTTCTCTCAATTTGCTGGATATCATGAGAAACTTTATAGCACAACATTTTGATATGATATCCTGATGGAATTTTTAAAGGTTACCTGATCTTAGCTCCATGCAATATTACAACGCTATCTCATTTCCCGCTGTTTCTTTCCCTAATGGTTTTGTAGAATATGTTATATACAGATGCTAAAGACAATAAGACCCTAAGAAACAGGAACAAGGGTAGGCTATTCGGTGCCTTGAGTCTGCACCACCAATGAATAGGATCATGGCTGAATTGACATTCCTCACTTCCACTTTCCCGTGTTTTCCCCATAACCGTTGATTCCCCTGCTGATCAAGAATCTATCTACCTTAGCCTTAAATATATACAAAGCTCTCTCAGGTTCCAAAGACTCTCAACCCTTTGGGAGAAGAAATTCCTCCTTATCTCAGTCTTAAATGAGCACCCCTTAATTTTGAGACTATACCCTCTGGTCCTAGACTCTCCCATGAGGGAAAATATCCTCTCAGCACTTACCCTGTCAAGCCCCTTAAGAAGCTTACATGTTTCAGTGAGATCACCTCTCAATCTTCTAAACGCCAATGAATAGAGTCCCAGCATGTTTAGCCTTTGCTCATAAGACAATCCCTCCATACCAGTGATCATCCTCATGACCCCTCTTCAAACAGCCTCTGACGAAATGATATCTTTCCTTAAGTAACGGAATAAAACTACTCACTGTACTCCAGATGTGGTTTTGCCAGCATCTTGTACAGTTGCAGTACAACTTCCCTGTTCTTATACTCCAACCCCTTGAAATAAGGTCCAACATGCCATTAGCCTTCCTGATTACCTGCTGCACCTGTGTGTTAGCTTTCTGTGTTTCATTTACAAGTACCCCCAAGTTCCTTTGTGTTGCAGTTTTCTGCAGTTTTTCTCCATTTAAATAATGCCCCATTTTTTTGTTTCCCTTCCAAAATGAGCAACTTCACATTTTCCCACATTGTTCTCTAGTTGCCAACCTTTTTCTCACTTACATAACCTTTCCATATCCCTCTGCAAACTGTTTGTGTTCCTCTCACTGCTTGCTTTTCTGCCTGGTTTTGTGTTGTCTCCTAGTCATTAATTCACATTGTAAACAGCTATGGTCCTAGCACTGATCCTTGTGGAATCTAACTGGTCACATGTTCCAACGTGAAGAAGAACCCCTTATCCCCACTTGCTGTTTCCTGGCCATGAGCCAGTTCTCTGTCCATGCCAATATATTACCTCCAACACCATGGGCTCTTATCTTATGATTCAACCTTTCACGAGGTACATTGCTAACTGCCTTTTGGAAGTCCAAACATAACATATCTACTGGTTCCCCTCTGTCCACTTTGAGACTTCCTCAAAAAATTCAAATAAATTAGTCAGACATGACTTCCTTTTTCATGAAGCCATGCTAACTCTGCTTGATTAGATTATGATTTTCCAAATGTGCTGCTATTATTATCTTAATAATTGATTCCAACACATTTCCAACAATACCTGTTAAACTAATTGGCCTGTAGTTACCTGCTTTTTGCCTGCCTTCCCTTTTGAATCAGGGTCTCACATTAACAGTTTTCCAATCCTCTGAAACTCCTCCAGAATCAAGTGATTTTTGGAAAATTACCACCAATACATTCAATATGACCCTAGGATATAAGCCATCAGAACAGGGGACTTATTTGCCTTTAGTCCCATTACTTCTAATGGTATTGTCATTGATTCTTCAGTCACATTCTTCAGTATTGATGGGATGTTCAAAACATTTTTCATCATAAAGGCAGATGCAAAATATCTGCTTAACTTTCCTTGTTCACTAAAACTGTCTCCCAGGTTTATTTTATAAGAGGCCTATGTTCTAAGGGGCCTTTGACCTCTCTCTTCTTTCTCCTATATTTAAAGAAGCTCTTGAAAGTGGGATCACTTCTAACTAGGGTATAGTTTGATAGGGTACCTCATTGAACCTCTTTTTAACAATGATAAGGTCCACTCAACCAGTACAACCAAGGAATGGGCATAATAATGTTTTTCAGAGCTGTTGTGTGAGGTCCTGCAAACAAAAAAAATGTTAATTCCAGTGGAGCAGTAATCCTGCTTTGAATTTTATAATTTTATAGACCACAATTAGATGCAGAACAGGAATCAGCTGCTGTAATTCCTACAACACCCCATCTTATTAATTCTGATCTCCATCGAGCAACTGGCTAAATTTTTTGCCATATTTCACCATCACAATTGTTTAAAATCCCGATCTCAAGGCAAATGATTTTACAGCTCAGGTAGATTTTCAACTCGTTAAACACTGACTGGCATTCCTAAGAAAGCTTTATTCTGACAAATTTCTTTGCCCATTCCCAACATCCTTTTCACTCTTTCTATTCAAGTTTAATAGTATTTTTACTAATTATGATGACTAACTTACCAAAGTTTGAAAATAATTCTTCCTGTTGATTTATTTATTGATTACATTTTGAACGCTCAATTCATCATATCTTAATCTTGTCTATTCTTGTAAAAAACAGAATTGCAATTTCTCTCAATTTCCCATGTCATTTTAATGAAGCTAGTTTTCAAGAAAAGTGACCATTTGAAAACAAAGGTACTTTAGATTGAAAACTGCTTTTACTCTTCTGAACAGTGTACTGGACAATGTTTAAAAAAGACCATTCCAAAAGGGATTCAACAATTTTTTAAAATGCACTTGTGGGATATGGCATTGCTGGCTGGCCAGCATTTATTGGACGTTCCTAGTCGCCCTTGATAAAGTGATGGTGAGCTGCCTTCTTGAACAGCTGCAGACATTGTACTGTGGGTAGACGCTCAGTGCTGCTAGCAAGGGAATTCCAGGATTTCGACTCAATGACAATAAAGGAATGGCGATATATTTCCCAGTCCAGCTGATGGGTGGCCTACAGGGGAACCTGCAGGTGGTGGTGTTCCCATGTCTCTACTGCCCTTATCCTTCTGAATGGAAGTGGTTGAGAGTTGCTGCCTAAGGATCTCTGATGAATTTCTGCACTGCATCTTGTAGATAGCAGCTGCAGTGTGTACTGTGCATTGGTGGTGGCGGGAGCGGAAGTTTGTGGATGTGCTGCCAATGTCCTTGGCTTTGTCCTGGATGCTATCAAGTTTCTTGAGAGTTTTTGGAGCTGCACGCATCTAGGCAAGTGGGGGGTATTCTAACACACTCCTGAGGTGTGCCTTGAAGCTGGTGGACAGAATTTGGGAAAACAGAAGGCGAGTTAACCAGTGTAGTATTCCTAGACTCTGACCTGCTCTTATAGCCATATCATTTCTATGGCTGGTCCGTTTCTGGTCAAGGGTAACCCGCAGGATGTTGTTAGTGGGGTATTTATTGGTGGTAATGTTATTTCTGTGTGGGTAGTTTAATTTCATGATCAGGATCTAGAAGCTTGTAAAAGAATGACAACAGAAGTATAAACATGTTAAATTCATTAAGAAAGAATTGCATAATATTTCACCTCAAATGAGAACATTTCCATTCATATTGAACTCTATGATGTAAATTCAACAGCATTACCAAAATGACAGTCATTCTCCCACAAATTTTAGGGTGGCCTCTTCAAACCTTTTCTTCCAAATATTTCTCTTTTTAATCTTGGTAGCATTTTACAAAAAAAGTCTCAGTGCTCCAGTTAGGTCTGTCATAACTTAAGGAAACAGTGACGTGGAGATTATACTATTAATTGATTGATATTTATGTTCTAACCATGTGTGAGTCACATTATCATATGATGTTGACTAGATATTTAAGGTGTCCAGAAGAGTAACAGCAATTATTATGACTGCAGTAGTTTCAGAAAAAATATTCATGAATATGTTACTCAGGGGCTAAGTGCTTTCTGATTACAAGCTCAACTGTGTTTCATTGATCTTGTTCATTTTAAAGCATTTTCTAATGTTACAAGGCAGGAAAGAACACAAGGTATTAGTGTCTACGGTCATAAAAATGATTCAGTCTTGATCAATGATTCATAGAAATCCATCTTAGCATCATCCCTATCAATGTCATCTGTGTTAACCAATGTAGCTTCTGGAATATGCAGAGGAAATGCATTAGGATGATCTACGCTCTAAAATATGTAGTCAGCGCTTCTTTAATAGACTTACATACTGCTGAACATCAAAATTTTTTATTTGGCCTGATACTAATGTTTTCAATGTTTATCCAAATTTATTTCCAGGATGCTCTCATATTGAATAATTTAACCACCAGGCGAAAACATGACACTTTACTTATTAAAATAATATCTGCAAAATGTGCTTCGTAACAAATATCTTACTTCATTTCAATTTGTAGATTGTATAATTTATGTATTAGTTATTGATGGTTCTTTTCCCGCCAGCCAACTAGACAGCCAGTGAGAGACAGGCCCTGCCTTTTCCAGGGAAGGCACACTGAATCTAACTCTAATCAGACCCAACAAGGCCTATGACTGGCTTTGCCTGGACCCAGGCGGACAGAAATCCTACCCAGCTTGTGCTGCTGATCGATTAGAGGCCAATGCTTTCACGCTCAGTAGCACCATGCAGAAGGCTGTAGCTACTACTGGAAAAGTATCAAGGATCCTGAAGGACTAAGAAATATGATGACCAATTTATGGCATGGTGGTTTCGGGGGCTGGCGGTCATGGAGAGGGGACAGTGGGCTTGGAAGTGAAGGCAGTAGTTCTCAGAGAGCACCCCCTTCCCCTATGGCACGGCTCTTGATCAGGCATTGTTATTGATCAAAGGAACCTGCCCCCAATTCCCTATCTTCCCCCATACAGAGGGGACAAGCTGTACGCACAGCCTGACTTGTTATGCTGCACTTGTTTACGCAAGTGGGGAGTATTCCAACACACTCCTAACATGCGCCTTGAAGCTGGTGGCTTTGGGAAGTCAGGAGGCGAGTTAACCAGTGTAGTATTCCTAGACTCTGACCTGCTCTTATAGCCACACCATTTCTATGGCTCGTCAGTTTCTGGTCAAGGGTAACCCCCAGGATGTTGTTACAGGGGGAGTTAGCAGTGGTAATGCTATTTCTCTGTGCGTATTTTAATTTCATGATCCAGACAGGTTCACTTTCAGCTGGGGTATCCTCAGTGGCGGTAGGCTAAAGCCCTTACGCTGTCCTTAAATGCTTTAATTGGTGGTGGACCGCATATTTTCCACGTGAGACATAATTCTGGTGGATACAAAAAGTAGCAAGTTTACATATGCCAGAACCCTGCCCTATTAAGTACCTTCTCTCTCCCAGCTTATTACCTATGGAAGCAAAACTTTCCAATCATTAATCCCATTCTGGCTTCTCCAGATATTCCAACAATTACACAGAAGAACCCAGTATCAATGCTTTTATTACCAACCCTTCCTCAGAACGCCCCAGTCCCTCAAACCGAAACATCAGCTCTGATTTCTCTTCACAGATGTCGCCAGACATGCTGAGATTTTCCAGCAACTTCTGTTTTTGTTTGTTGGCAAACAAAGCCTCTGTTTTTAAGGGATTAATTCGCAAAATTTTGGAATTGGTGCTAAATTAGTGAACAGGGCAAAGAGAATGGCAACAGTGATAGGAATGGAACTGACCCAACTTGGCAAAATTGTCTTAACTGTCAGCTGCGCAAATTTAAAAGCAAATGAAATATTTTAATTTTTAAGTTGGAAGGCGGGAATCTTGGATTATACAAGGAAATGTTAGTGTCACTAATATTATTGATGTAGAATAGATTATCTTCAAAAATATCGACAATTTTCAAACAATTAAAACATTTTCCATTCAGCTGTTCCTGCCCCTGGAAGGTTGCTGCTGTTCATTTCCCAATGACTGTCTGCCCTCATGAATATTTCCAGGCTTCAGGTGAACTAATAAGGAGCTGTTTGATTATCTAAATACAGCCCATTAATGTGCAGGCAACTTAAGTTTTCCAATCGCACCACGTTCTCCTCTTACTCCTGAAAGACCAGAAAGGTGGGAACGAGGATAGTCATTGTGACATACCACACCATTCCATTTTTGTCATTTGCCTCTATTCCAACCTGGGCCCAGCAATGAAAATTAGGCCTGAGGTATCTCAGAATGGTCAACTAACTCTTCATTTCTGACTGCAAACAGCATTCAAGACTCCTAATCTTTTCAGCATCATTCTCAAGTAACAGGAGCTTAATTCATCAGAAACAAATGTAAAGTTCCAGCTTGCATGATTCATCCCCACTCACCTCACCCATTCACTCCCTCAATCCCCTACTCCCTGCCCTTAGTTAGAAGACCCAGATAAACTTGTCATCACTGGCCCAGATTACAGAGGATGGGATTGTCCGGAGATATGCATTTTAAGCTTTACGCCAGTTCTTTTTTGTATTTTTCAGAATTGGTTAACTTTTAAATGCATACATTTTATATCTAATTGTTTGATTTAAATGAAGAGATTGTGGCAATGATTGATACTTGTGGCCAATTTTGGCAATTTACTCAATTGTTTTTTGTACTTATAAAATTAATTAAGTCATTTTGCTCATTTTGCCTAATCACCTTTCTTTAACATTCATTGTTTTGCAACATGTAACACTCTTAAGTGTAATGCTGTTTGAGGCCCAATGTTTGGGATCTGTACCATTGAAAGGAATGTTTATAATATTGCATGCTAAGTACAATACTTAAAACTAAACAGAAATTTAAATATGGCCATTCATATGAGTCTAAAAGTTTGTCAGAAGGCTTGGGGCTTTGAGACATACCTAGCAAGGAACCACAGATACCAGAATAAGTTGGATCCACATGCCCATCATAGGTATAGGCACAGGCAACAGGAAGGAATTCACCTCTACTGCATATGCTCTGCAATCTCTTCATGGTAACCTTTGGTTGTAGAATTCCACCAACCTTGCTCTTGGTACGTTGCCTGCAACATTCCATGGCAAGGACAGGCATTGGCTCAGTTCTGGATTTCCAGACACCCCCAGTGTAATTGAGCTGAAAGGCAATTAACCCAATAGGAACTGACCAGATTACAGTTTTCCCGATTTTTTTTTCTGAGACATATTTTCTTTCACAGCCTTTAATCATTAGCCTGACTGAAGTAGGGTGGACTCTTATAAGATACATCTGTCCCAAATGTTCAAATGACCTTGTCTCGTGATTTTGGGCAAGATCATTGATAGACCAGAATGATGAAGCTAATTTCTGTTCTACTACATTTCAGATTGTTTAAAGATGTGGCCTTAAAATTCTAATTCAGTGGAAATGATTCTTGATAAGGCAATGCTATGAACTAATACTATTAGAATTATTATTGAGTAATAATCAGACAATAACTTAAATTAATACATAAAAACATATTGCTGAACAACAAGGTACCTTCAGGTTCACAAATGCATCAACGTGTTACATATAAAGCAGAATATATCTGATAAATGATAAAATATTTTTGTGTTTCAAAGATTTCAATTGATTATTTCAATATTTTTAATCAGTGAATTATTCGGCATTTTGCAGAGAATGACTGAGCTAAATAATTAACCATTTAGGTGATCTCTATCTGTTGGATCGCCCAGATTTTTAATAATCTGTAAACTGTCCCTCATTCAAAGTTTAAGTTTCTGCATCTGAATTTCTACCCCAATGTCCTTATTTGACATTAATGATTTTGAATGTTTGAGTAATTTTAAGCTTATTCACTCTCTTCTTTGTTTGAACATCGAAATATTTAACAGAACTAAAAAGTTCTTCTGTTTAATTGATATTTAAAATGTATTTAGCTTCATATTAGATAAATACTTCAGTTTTTGTGCAGATCTTGTTGACTTTGTATTTGCTTAGTAGATATATTCTGCCTTACATTAATGAGATAGACAATTATACTCCCCTTTCAATAGGAAATACATTCATATGGAGTACTGTATTGAGCAAACTGAGAATTCTTTATAATGGAGATTTCCTTAATGGACAACTAGATTTAATTCAATTTTTTGATAAGGTAAGAGTGTGTAGATTAGGGCTACATAGCTGGTGTTTAAAAGGCATTTTGTAAAGTATTACATGTTAAAATTGTTACAAAACTTATGTACATTGGATAAAAAAAAAGTGGCAACATGATGACAATATTATCCAAGGGATAAACAATGGAGTATTGTGGTGAATGACTGTTTTTCAGACCAGGGGGAGGTGAACTGCGGTGATCTCCCAGGTGTGATAAGTGGTGATTTGGATGTACATTGTTCACCTACAGTTGTGGGGACCGAAACAGTTATGAAAGTTGAAGATGAAACATTCAAAGTTATAGTAAATAGTGAGGAAGGTAGTAATAGCTCGCAGGAGGCCTTGGAACGGTTGGTGGACTGGACAAACAAATGGTAGTTGAAATTCAATACAATAAAGTATGGGAGGAATAAAGAGAGACAACACATGCTAAATGGACTAATTTAAACAGAATGGAAGAACAATAAGATCAAAGAATTTAAGGGGAGGCAGTGGTGTAATGTCACTGGAGTAGCATTCTGGAACCCCAAACCAATGTCCTAGGGACATGGATTTGAATTTCACCATGGCAGGATATTTGATTTCAGTAAAATCTGGAATAAAAAGCCAGCCTTTGGTGGCCATATAATCATTATTATTTGTTGGGAGCAGACTGGAGGATGAGACCCAGGAGTTGGGAGAGAGAGGGGCGTCTGAAGAACAGTTTTGAAAATGAGTCATATTAGATTCAATGGCAACTCTGTTTGTCTCTTCACAAGTGCTACTAGACCTGCTGAGTTTCTCTAACATTTTCTGTGTTTATTTCCAGCATTCACAATATTTTGTTTTTTATCTGAGTAGTCCAATTTTAATTCTTGCAACCGGCTCCTGAGAAGGGTCAATAAATTTTCCCGTGAGTACAAAATCTAGCTTGAGACTTCAGTGCTGCACTCTTTTGGAGGTGTTGTATTTCAGATGGCTGGGTAAGATGAAACGTACTCATCATACAGGAATGCGGTATTCTACTACTATCCTGGATATCAATATCCTCTCAACTAGTGCTGTCAAATTGTTATTTGGTTGGTTTGCTCATTGCTGTGTGTAGGACCTTGCTAAGATCACTTAATAGCACATTTTCCTATGTTACATCAATGACTACAATTCCAAAATTACTTCATTACTCTTGAAGCACTCTTGAATGCACTGACGGCATGAAAGGCATTATACATGCACAAATTATTTTTGTATGCTCTTCAATTATAACAAACAATGAGTTTAGCAAATAAAAACTGAAGTACTATAAATTAGACACAGCATATGCTCTTTTGACATTTCTATTCAATTTGGCTAATGCTTCCTTTAGTGATTCAAACCATGTCTTGCTAATTCAACAATAAGAATTTTCGAATTCCTTCTTTTCTGGATTTAGCTTTGCACCTTCTAAATTCCAATAGCTTTTCCGCTCCTAACTGTATCAATGCCCGATCAAGTCAACTCATCACACAAAAAAAAATAGGTTATGTTCGTATTATTTTTCTAGTCCATTTTTTTCTCCATCTAACTCAATAGATACTGAATGTTTCCATAGTTTCTGCCTGAATAGTTAGCTCTCAAGAGAATTCCAAAGCTTTGCAACACACAAACTGCTTAGTTATTTTCAGTAAGTAAAAAAGTTTAATTTGATCAGATAATGTACCTTAACAACGTTTATTATCTTAACGCCTATAAAAAAATAGATTTGTAAATAATATATTGGACTTAATTTAACCAAAATCAACCAAGGGCAGAATTTTGCGCGGGCCTGAACTATGTGGGCTACAGCAAGGAATCTGGGAGAATCATCTGAGAAGTTGGGTAAGGCCTTTCTTAATGTCACAAAGAACTCATCGCATTTTCAAACAGAGATCCAGATCTCGAGCAAAGGCTCAGACTAGGCATCAGTGAGATCCCTATTAATGGAGATTGTTACTTGTTAACAACCTCAATAACTGCACACCTCACTTCATCACTCTACAGCTTCTTATCCTACCAGCTATGAGGAAACTTAGCATCAACAATTCTCAACATGGGAGTCAGTGTAGGTACTTGGCAACTTCAACTCACGGCTTGTTCCTCTGGGCAACCATCTTGGACAGCAGTTCCCAAAGTCTAGGGTCACATTTCAACGTACATGCTGCACTCACTCTGCACCTTTCCACAGATGCTGGTATCTGACATCTGTCAGCTCTTTGGACTCTCTTAGCACTTTTTGAATCCACTTAAACTACACTTCTACACTTTAAAGCTGCAATTCAAGGTGCACTGACAACTAGCATTGCAGTGCTGCTGTAAGGACACTTTGCATGCAGGGAAATGCATCCAGCTCATGGATTGAATCAAACTGTATCTCAAGGCTGTTCATTTGCTCTCTTGGTACCAACTTAACTTGAGGCTACCTGAATGCTCATAGCATCCCTGCCTTGTCTTCCTCTCATTCAGTTGCATGACCAGGTAGCTTGTCCTGTTCATCAGCTGTCCTCAGTCAACAGTGCACATAACCCACTGTAAGCCTCATTGCCACATTCATCTCCATACCTGTTCCATGTATCAGCAACTCATGTGACAAACACACTGAATGTGCTGCAAGCGAACAGCCATATCTCAAAGTCTAAGAGAAGGGTCCTCAATGAAGACCATGGAGGCACTTATCAATCAGGGAGTCCTGATACAGTCTCTGATACAATGCATGGGCTTGGCCATGCTCAGGCATCCTGTTGGGTGTTCTCAGTCAGGAGGTTCATACCTTTACAATCTAGGGAGTGAGTTATGCTCAACCCCAAGGTTCTTGGCCAGTCCAGGCTTTAATGCTGACAGAGTCATGGAAATGTACCATCAGGGGTATAGGCACTTCTCCCTGACACTGTCTTGTTGGGCTGCTCAAGGCAGTGAGCGCTTGTCTGTCTGTCTGTCAGATCTGTCAAAAAAAGGCAAGCAGTATGGTGTGAATTGTGTCTTTCAGTCAGCACCACAATGAAGGAGTCCAGGAAGAATATCTTACAGTCAGCTTCACTGTGAAGCAGTCTGGTAACAGTGTCTTCCAGTCAGTTCTTGTTGACTAAAAAACAGGAGTAAGATCACAGAAAGTCTAAAAGTTCATTGGCTGGAAAGAAACTGCTGTTAAGGACTAAAACTAAATTGCTATAAATTGAAAAAGTATTTGTTAAGCATGAGAAAGTGAAAGTCAGGAACAATGTAATAAAGTAGTATAAGTAAGTCAAAGTACGGTAAGATAAGGAACTAGGGGGTGCCACAGGGATCGGTGCTGGAACTCCAGCTATTCACAATATATATTAATGATTTGGATGAGGGAACAAAATGTAATATCTCCAAGTTTGCAGATGATACCAAGTTGGGTGGGAGGGTGAACTGTGATGAAGATGCAGAGATCCTTCAGCATGATCTGGACAGGTTGGGTGAGTGGGCAAATCAATGGCAGATGCAGTATAATTTGGATAAATGTGAGGTTATCTACTTTGGAAGCAAAAACAAGAAGGCAGGTTACTACTTGAATGGCTGTAAATTGGGAGAGGGGAGTGTGCAATGGGACCTGGTGTCCTTGTGCACCATTCACTGAAGGCAGGTATGCAGGTGCAGCAGATGGTAAAGAAGGCACATAGTATGTTGACTTTCATTGCGAGAGGTTTTGAGTACAGGAACAGGGATGTGATGTTGCAGTTGTACAGGGCCATGGTGAGGCCACACCTGGAATATTGTGTGCAGTTTTCGTCTCATTTTCTGAGGAAGGATACTCTTGCTCTCGAGGGAACACAGTGAAGGTTTACCAAGCTGATTCTGGGGATGGCAGGTCTGACGTATGAGGAGAGATTGACTAATGTAGGATTGTTTTTGCTGGAGTTCAGACGAATGAGGGAGATCTCATAGAGACTTATAAAATTCTAACAGGACTATACAGGGTAGATGCAGGGAAGATGTTCCCGATCATGGGTGTGTCCAGAACCGGGGGTCACAGTATGAGGATTCGGGATAAACGATTTCAGATGGAGATGAAGAGACATTTCTTCACCCAAAGAGTGGTGAGCCTGTGGAATTCACTACCACAGGAAGTAGTTGATGCCAAAACATTGAATGTATTCAAGAGACAACTAGGATAACACTTGGGGAAAATGGGATCAAAGGTTATTAGGAGAAAACAGGATTAGGCTACTGAGTTGGATGATCAGCCTACTGAGTTGGATGATCAGCCATGATTGTGAAGAATGGTGGAGCAGGCTCGAAAGGCTGAATGGCCTCGTCCTGCTTCTGTCTTCTATATTTCTATGCTTCTATGAAAGTAAATTTAACATAAGGGAAGTAAGTTCAAGATTAAGACAAGGGATGTTTGACAGTTCAGTCCCATGCTTTGCATGATTACAGCATGTGGGAAATCTTACAGGACCCTTGCAGTCCAAATGATCATAACAACAGGAATATGCAATCAGTTTGATCAGCTTGCATGCTGAGGTTTGGAACTTGAGCATTAGCTGTAGGTACAGCAGTGTATCTATGAAACTGCGAGTTACATAGATAGCATATTTTTGGATATGGGCACCATGCAGCTTGGAAGGGCAACTTGAGAAGGAATGGATGGCCATCAGACAGAAGAAGAGTGGGATGCAGCTAGTCAGAAAATCTCAAGAACTGTATCTCACTGAAGAACAGATTTTTGGTGTTGGAAAATAGTCAGAGTGATAGCTCCTCTGGGAAATGCAAATAGAGCCTTTCTGCACAAGTGGGAAGCAGAAACAAAGGGAGAACAATAGTGGTAGGAGACTCAATAGTGAGGGATTCAGAAAGGTGTTTCGGCAGTGCCGAACTTGACTCCAGGATTGTGTGTTGCCTCCCTGGGACCAAGGTCAAGATGGCACCGAACGGCTTCAAGGCATTTTGATGGGGGAGGGTGAGCAGTCAGAGAACTTGTTTTACACTGCAGCCAATGACATAGATATAAAAAGGAATGAAGTACACCAACAAGAACTCGGAAAGCTAAGTAACAAGGGATGTATAGGATTGAAAGAGACATAAAAAGGAAGCATATTGTAGATACCAAAGGCTCAAAATGGTGGATGTTGTCTAGGAGAATGGAAAATGCAGGGGCTTGCTTAAAAAAAAGAAATTAGGAGAGCAAAGATGGGGCATTAAAAAAAACATGCGTGTGGGTAACATTAAGGAAAATCAAAGGCATTTTATAAGCATATTAGGGTTTAGAGAATATCCAGGAGAAGAGTAGGGCCCATTAGGGACCAAAATGGTGATCTGTTTGTGGAGGCAGAAAACAAAGTTGAGGTTTAATCAATATTTTATATATGTATTTATTATAGGGAAGGATGATATGGGTCCAGAAATCAGGGAAGGAGCTATGATATACTTCAGCAATTTAGAATTAAGAAAGGGGAGGTGTTTGCACTTTTACTGAACTGAAAATTTGATACATGCCAAATCCAGATGAGCTGTATCTAAGGCTAGATTCACTAGATCTGTAGGACTAATGGTGGCCTACTTTCTGGACTCTCTGGGATCTCTGAAATCCCTGACTGTGGTCACCCAAAGCAACCAATTGGCCATGTCCAGGCCCTGAACTGCAATTAGATATCGCCTTTGACTGACTGTGGTGGGGACCCCCATATCTAGCATAGGTAAAAAGCAGGACAGCAATCTGATGGTTCTGAGCAGTGTTCAATCAAGGGTGGATAAGTTTCTGTATTGTGCCATAGCATGGCAATGTCACACCTACAATATGTGCCATTGGGTTACACAGCCATACCCTGATCCTTGAGAACTCTTAGGTCCCTACTTCATGTGAAGGCCAAGTTGCCTGAGAAAGATGGCTGCAGTTAGACAAAGGCTAGCCTTCACAACCATGGCTGGTGACTCCATTATATCGTTTACTGAATGATGCTGTGAATAGATACAATGTTGTCAAGTCTTTAACCAGGACCATTGTCGAGATTGTAGGCCTCCTGAAAGTAAGATTCCAATGCTTAAATCACTCTGAGGTGTCCTTGCAGTACACTTCAGACAGAGTGTACCACATGGCGTAATAGAATCCATATAGTGTGGAAGCAGGCCACTCAGCCCATCAAGTCTACACCTCTCCTTCAAAGACCATCCCACCCAGACCTATCCATCCCTGTAATCCTGTAATTCCCATTGCTAATCCATCTAGCCTGCACATCCCTGGACACTATGGGCAATTTAGCATGGCCAATCTACTTAACCTTCGTATCTTTGGTCTGTGGTAGGAAACCGGAGCACCCGTAGGAAATCCACTCAGACATGGAGAAAATGTGCAAACTCTAGACAAATAGTCGCCCGAGGCTGGAATCAAAACCAGGTCCCTGGTGCTGTGAGGCAGCAGTGCTAACTACTGAGCCACCGTGCTGCCCAGAATCATATTGCACCGAAACAGACCCTTCGGCCCAACTCATCTGTGCCAACTAGCCATCCCAGTCTGACCTAGTCCCATTTGCCAGCATTTGGCCAATATCCCTCTAAACCCCTCCTATTCATGTACCCGTCCAGATGCCTTTTAAATGTTGTCATTGTGCCAACCTCCACCACTTCCTCTGGCAGCTCATTCCATACATATACGACCCTCTGTGTGAAAACATTAATTCTCAGGTCCTTTTTAAATCTTTCCCCTCTCACCTTAAACATATGTCTTCCAGTTTTGGACTCCCCCACCCTAGGAAAAAAATCTTAGTTATTCGCCCTTTACGGACCCCTCATGATTTCATAAACCTCTATGAGGTCACCCCTCAGTGTGTGACACTCCAGGGAAAAAAGCCCTAGCCTATTCAGCCTATGCTTATAGCTCAACTCCTCCAGCTCTGACAATATCCTTGTATGTCATTTCTGTACCTTCTCAAGTTTTACAACATCTTTTTAATAGAAGAGTAGACAAAATTGTACAGTCTTCCAAAAGTGGCCACACCAATATCCTGTACAACCATAACAACCCAACTCCTATGCTCAATGTTATGAGCAATGAAGGTAAGCATGCCAAATGCCTTCCTCACCACCCTGTCTACCTGTGACTCCACTTTCAAAAAACCATGCACCTGTTCCCTTATGTCTCTTTGTGCAGGAACATCCCCAGGGCATGTTGTACTCTGCACTACTGCAGCAGGCAAAGAGAGAATATGACAAATACTGTAGAGCTGTGGAAGCAGCATTGCCTTCTGAGGAGGAAGGTGGGACATTGAGCAAGAGGAACATCATTTTCAGTATGATAGAGGGATACACCATTCGACACAACAAGCCAGATTTAATTGACTCCCACGTCTGTAGATCTGTGCTGTGTGTGATTATTATTCATTGACTGTAAATCTGGTGTTGCTCAAAAGGCAAGCAGTCCTTGTTTATTTAAAAAGGCAAATGCAGCTTTTTTGTTTATTGTTTCTTCAGTCAATTCATCAATTAAGTTAATGTTTTCAACAGTTTGTAGGCTTTCTGAACACATGATGCTACCACATTGATCAGTGAGAAGACCCTTCTTCTGAAGGGTCTAGACCCAAAACATCAGCCTTCCTGCTCCTCTGATGCTGCTTGGCCTGCTGTGTTCATCCAGCTCAACACCTTGTTACCTTAAATCAGTGAGAAGATGTGCTTTTCTGGGAGTTAGAGGAAGAGTAGCATTCTGACACGATATAATGCTAAGGGCAGGTAACCTCTGAAGCTTCATTCTGGCATCTGCAGTTAGACTGACAGCTGATGAGGCAGAACAAGATTTAAAATGGCAACCCATTTACAAATGTGAGATTCAATTTCCAACGAATAGTCACCCATGCCAGTAATGTGCCCTCAGAAGTTTTTCTTTGTTTTCTTCCCACCATACCTTCTGTCAAGACCTCTTGCTGGCTGGTAGCGATTGGCCTGGTGCACAGATGGGTTTTAAATATGGTTCCAGCAGCACAAATCTCAGGAGGTCCTAGCAGCGACAAATACATCTGCCGCTGGTGCCAACACAATACTGGTACCATATAGGAGTGTTGCCGATATAATGACGCCAGCAGCAGAGAATTGTGTGAGGTAACTCTCTCAAGCTCACAAAGAGAAACCCACTGCGCACTTACCACAGCAATACTTGATAAAATTTTAATATAAAGGAATCACATGGGCTCATGTTTGTTAGATTTTACATGAAAATACATGTTCAATATTTAATTAACTTTTTGTTGAGCTGAAAATAAAACAGTATTTTATAGAAGAAGATTGGAGCCAATTTTTTCTTCAAACTCCCTTCTACCAACCTGAATACATCCTTGTTAGTTTATCCAATAATCTGTGTTTAAAATGTGAAAATTAATCTGCAATGGAATTTCATAATTCAAATATGTGTAGGGACAAAGCATTCAAAGGCATATTAATGGTTAGTCTAGCTAAAAAGGATCTAATGCCAGAATCTGGAAATTTGAAGTAATGTAATGGATGACTGAAAGACACGTTAGCCTGAAAATTCTGAATTAATTCAGAAAAAAACAACAGTTTTTTATTTGTAAATTTTTAAGTAAGTTGTTAGAACAGACATATCAGCCTGTCTTAGTCTATCCTCACCATAATTGGACAGCCAATCACAGCTCAAAATAAACTTTCCATATTTCAGAAGAATGAATACATTTGAAAAAGCAAAGGTTTCTGAAAAGCAGATTACTGAGATGGTGGAAAAATGAAAAAAGAGCAGAATAATACCGGAAATACATCAACTGATGTAAGCTCATTCACCTGAAACGCTAGCTTTATTTCTCTCTCAGATGCTGCCTGATCAGTTGAGCATATCCAGCAGTTTCTGTTTTTATTTCACAAAGACAACTGAATAGCTGAAAAAATTATTTGTGTCCATGGTGACCAAAAATAACTTTAGCCTAGTCAAAATGTTTCCGATAAAACAAAGCTGCAGCACAATTTTCTTACAACACTCTGTAATGATTCTGATGAACATGTACTTATACTTGGTGGAACCTTCCCAACCCCTGAACGATGTGGGGAATGGCAAGTCAATTGAGAAAAGATGGCAGGCTCATAAATATAAGTTTCTTGATGTCAAGTTAAAAGAAATTGATTTTCCACCCAAGGTTTTGATTATGAAATGAGAATCTCGCTTAGGTGTAGCAAAAGACCTAATTACATGCATTAACATCTAATTTTCATCAAATCTCACCTCACTTACCTGTAGTTTGCTATTTTTCTAGGCAGTGGATAGAAACTAGACAGTTTTATGGTTGTGCTAATAGGTAAGGTAAGTATTTGAGACTGTAAGTTCTGATTGAGGCAATAGCCCTCAAAATGACTAGGTAAACAAATGAGCATCCAAACAAGTACAAAATGAGTGAGCACCAAGGGATCAAGCAAAGAGCCCTCGCATGTACCGTGGTTACCGTGCTCTAATGTAAGAGATGGGTGCCTGTTGCTGCATGTGAAGTGGCCCGACAGCAGCATTGCAACGAAAGGTGTTGTTACACTCCAAAGTTAATGAAAGGTGAACTGGATATTCTAAGTAAGTCAGCTATGCACCACAATAGTGTATAGTGAGGCTGCTGCGTTGCTGATGCCAACCTTTATGGATGAAGGATGTGGGTGATCACTGTCCGTGAAGTGTACAGTTGAGGTTGTTTCGAACGCACACCAAGGTGGAGGCCTAGAGGATCAAGCAGCGGGTTGGATTATCAGGTACCTGGCAGACTTCCATGCTGGGAATTGTCACTATCTTATTTCTTTCCACCGTCTGGTTAAATAGCAAACTGTGAGCAACTGAGTGGAAATTATAATGAGATGTTAATGCATGCAATTAGTCTCTTCTTGCTCACTAGCAAAGTTCTCACCTCATTAACACTTAGGTGGAAAATCATACTGTTATCTTGCTGTCAAGAACCTTATTTTTTGATCTTGCTATATTTTTTCAGCTGACCTCCCACAGTTCACGTCATTCACGGTCTGGGAAGAAACATGGAAACATAGAAGATAGAAGCAGGAGGAGGCCATTCGGCCCTTCGAGCCTGCTCCACCATTCATCACCATCGTGGCTGATCGTCCAACTCTATAGCCTGATCTTGCTTTCTGCCCATAACCTTTGATCCCATTCACCCCAAATGCTATATCTAGCTGCCTCTTTAATACATTCAATGTTTTGGCATCAACTACTTCCTGTGGTAATGAATTCCACAGGCTTACTGCTCTTTGGGTGAAGAAATGTCTCCTCATCACCGTCCTAAATCGTCTACCCCGAATCCTCAGACTGTGACCCCAGTTCTGGCAGCACCCACCATTGGGAACATCCTCTCTGCATCCACCCTGTCCGATCCTGTTAGAATGTTATAAGTCTCTATGAGATCCCCCTCATTTGTCTGAACTCCAGCAAAAACAATTCTAAACTAGTCAATCTCTCCTCATACATTAGTCTCGACATCCCTGGAATCAGCCTGGTAAACCATTGGCTGCACTCCCTCGAGAGCAAGAGCATCCTTCCTCAGAAAAGGAGACCAAAACTGCACACAATATTCTAGGTGTAGCCTCACCAAGGCCCTGTATAACCGCAACAACACATCCCTGCTCCTGTACTCAAAATCTCTTGCAATGAAGGCCAACATACCATTTGCCTTCTTTACCGCCTACTTATCTTCAGCGACTGGTGCACAAGGACACCCAGGTCCCGCTGCACACTCCCCTCTCCCAATTTACAGCCATTCAGGCAGTATTCTGCCTTCTTGTTTTTACTTCCAAAGTGAATAACCTCACATTTATCCAAATTATACTGCAATGGCCGTTGATTTGCCCACTCATCCAACTTGTCCAGATCATGTTGAAGGATCTCTGCATCCTCGTCGCAGTTCACTCTCCCACCCAACTTGGTATCATCTGCAAACTTGGAGATGTTACATTTTGTTCCCTCATCCAAATCATTAATATATATTGTGAATAGCTGGGGTTCCAGCACCGATCCCTGTGGCACCCCATTAGTTACTGCCTGCCAATTTGAAAAGGACCCATTAATTCCTACTTTTTATTTCTTCTCTGCCAACCAGTTCTCTATCCATCTCAATGCCCTTCCCCCAATCCGATGCATTTTAATCTTACACAATAATCTGTTATGTCGGACTTTGTCAAATGCTTCTGAAAGTCCAAATATACTACATCAACTGGTGTCCTCTTGTCAACTCTACTAGTTACATCTTCATAGAATTCCATCATATTTGTCAAGCATGATTTCCCCTTCATAAATCCATGCTGACTCTGCCTGATCCTGCCACTGCTTTCTAAATACTCCACTATAAAGGCCTTGATAATGATTTTTCCCCATGACTGATGTTAGGCTCATTGGTCTATAATTCCCTATTTTCTCTCTACCTCCATTTTTGAATATTGGAGTGACATTATCTATCCTCCAATTTTCAGGGACTGTTCCAAAGTCTATAGAATCCTGGAAGATGACCACCAATGCATCCATTATTTCTAGACCCACTTCTGTAAGTACTCAGCAATGTAGATTATCAGGACCTGGGGATTTATCTGCCTTCAGTCCCATCAATTTTCTCAGCATCATTTCTCTACCAGTATTGATCTCTCTCAATTCTTCCCGTTCACTAAATCTTGCATTTGCCAACATTTCTGGTATCTGATTTATGTCCTCTTTTGTAAAGACAGAATCAAGTTATGTATTCAGCTGCTCAACCATTTCTCTGTCCCCTAATGTACATTCCCCTGTTCCTGTCTGTAGGGGATCTCCATTTGTCTTCACCAATCTCTTTCTCTTCACGTACCTTTCGAAACTCTAAGGGTCAATCTTTATGTTCCCAGCAAGCTTACTTTTATATTGTATTTCCCCCTTCTTAATCAATCCTTTGGTCCTTCTTTGCTGAATTCGAAACTGCTCCCAATCTCAGACATATTATTTTTCTTGGCCAATTTGTATGCTTCTTCCTTGGATCGGATACTATCTCTAATTTCCTTTGTAAGCCGTGGATTGGCCCTCTTACCCATTTTGCTTTTGTGCCAGACAGGAATAAACAGTTATTGCAGTTTCCCCATGCATTCCTTGAATGTTTGCCATTGCCTATCCACTGTCATCCCTTTAAGTAACTCTCCCCAATCTATCAAGGGCAACTCACACCTCATATCTTCACGGTTTCTTTTATGAAGATTCAGCACCCTAGTCTCTGAATCAACTACCTCATACTCCACCTTGATAAAAAATTCTGTCACGTTGTGGTCACTCATCCCCAAGTGTTCTCACACAGCTAGATTGGCAATGATTCCATTCTCATCACACAGTACCCAGTCTAAGAATGGCTTGCTGTCTAGTTCATTCCTCCACATGTTGGTCAAGAAAACCATCCCTTATACACTTCAGGAATTCCTCCTCTATGGCACTGTGGCTAATTTGATTTGCCCAATCTATATGCAGATTTAAATTACCCATGATCGCCAATATTCCCTTATCAATGCATCTCTAATTTCTTGCTTAATGCCATTCCCAACATCAGCAAGTTTCTGTAGTAAATGCTTATTCTATTTTCATTCAATGTTCACAATTATCCTTTCTGATTGATTGTATTCCTTACTGTTATACTGTGTGTTTAAAAAACTGCACAAACGTTACTGTCATTTATTTCTCATTCAGAATTACCCTTTTGTCAGTGGTGGTAAGCTGCCTTCTTCAAACATTGCATTCCACGTGATGTAGAGACATGAACAGGGCTGTTAACGACCAAGTTTCAGGATGTTAAATTAGCAACAGTGAAGAATGGCAATATATTTCCAAATCATGTTTCCATGCCTCTACTACCATATGCTTCTAACAGACACAGGTAGCAGGCCAAGCTGTTGTTGATGGTACACACTGTGGCCGTTGTGCACCACTGTAGTTAAAACATATTATTTTTCTGAAGAACTTTCTCGAAGGCTAGTGTTTGTTTTATTTTAAATTGAGCTACCTCTCAGTTTTCAGGGTTTTCTTTTATTCTCGTGAACACCTTTTCAGGTAAAATGGTCCTGTGATATTATCACCTTGATGCTTTCAGTGTTTCCATCTTTAGATAGCTAAGATAATGCAAATGCAAAAGACTGTGTAAATAGTATTTAATCTTTTAACTTGGAATCTACTAAAATATTAATCCAAGTCTTAATTACCTCAAAAATCAACAATTCTAAAACACTCCTGGCTGATTTCAGACATTGCAGTTTCCTCAATCCTGAGGTCATCCAAAACTCTGTTGCCTATGTTTCAAATTACAGCAGAGTCCTTTTTTCCTATTACCCCTGTCATATGCTGTCTCCCAAACAAGCAACATCTTAATTTTTTAAATTTTCCACCTTGTTTTCAAAATCTCCATGGTCTCATTCCTCCCTCTTTAACTTCCTCCAAGAAACTTAATTCTGCCCTGCTGTGCATCCCTAATTTTAGTTATTTCACCCTCTCAAGTGGCCATACCTTTTGTTGCCTAGAGCTTAAAGTCCCTGCACTATAATATTCTTAGTATTGCTAGACTAGTGGATAATATTTACAGAGGCTGTCAGGATAGCTAAAACATTCTATTGGAAGAGATCATACCACCAGGCTATACAAGAAACAATGCAATCATATGATGTTACATCACTTCCTGTGATGATGTATCAAGTATCTGATTAGCAAATCACATGTTATAATTAACCCCTAACTCTCCATCTCTCCCCAAGACTTTCCTTCCTTCATTCCTACAAGGACAATTGCTGTGACAGTTTCATATATCATCTTCTCCTTTGGTGGGACTTGAGGCCATGAGTTCTGCAAGTAGTCTGTCATTGTCTGGTAGGCAAGAGATGCAACAGTAAATAATTCTGGGTCATCATTTACCAGATTACTGGATTGGTCAATGAAAGCAACTTTTCTGGGAATTTTGATTGGATAACTGACTGCTCCCACCAGATAGGATGTTGATTCTGTGTGGCAACAGTGCCCATCTGTTTCACGTTACCATACTGTGTACTGTTTGGATGGGATAGGAACATGGATGTGGTGTTTTTTTAGGTCAATCACTTGTCCATGGCAAGGTTTGTCTTGTTTCCAAAGCTGGATCCCCTGTTTGGCGGAACAGCAAGTTGTGTATCTTGTAATAATTTGCCACAGTTCCACATCTGGCTGGAATAATATTCAGCCTTTTTCTCCCTCACTTTGTCCAAGTTATCAGTCAGCAGTTGCTGTATGAGTATGTATGAGTTGATTTCGCAGTCTTCTTCCCATATGTAGTTCACATGGGAGGGAAAGGAAGATGACATCCGCAGTTCTTTCGACTCCTGGCAATAAATGACACAAATAATATAGTTTGATATCACCTCTTCCAATGACTTTGAGAGACTTAGCACCAAGCAGAACATTTTGCTCTTGCTCAATATTTTGTGCTAACTAAATGTTCTTGATTCAATTGTTATAGTGTGTTGAGTCTGAGAACTTTGCAATGACCAGTTTCACATTACGTATGAGGGAGTCATCAACTGCACCAATGTGAGTGTGTGTTCATAGTACTGCCTGACAGTGGGACTGTGTGGCATAACTACTGGCTTAACCTTTGATTCAGGTTTATGTGTCTCTGATTTCATTTAGTCATTGAGTTGTTGCTGGCCAAACTGAGGCTGTTGTCAATGTAAAAGTTTCAACTTATTAAATAAGAATTGCATCATCTTATTCTGGGATGAAGGCAAATGCATTTGCTGTGGCCTACTGCTCTCCCGTAACATATTTTGCATCAAACCCCATCATCTCAGTCTGAGTCATTGTACGCGTGTTGGAATTTTTCTTAATTCCTTGAAATTTACAAGCATCACTGAAGGTTTGTAGTCTGTTTCTATCCTGAAGAAACCAAGAATATAACCTTTGAACTTTTTGCAAGCTAATGTAGCAGATAATGCTTCTTTCTTTATCATCTATAATGGAAGGTATTTATATAATTGTTTAGAATTTGAATTTCCAAGTAGAGGCAAATAGGTGTCAATTATTTCTGTGAAGAATTTTCTTGAAAATAAGTATCATGGTCGGAGAGTCCTTCTGGAACAATGTCTAGTCCAGCTTTTTATCAAAACAAGTGATTATACCCTGCGGTATTAGTGCAAAGATGTTTGTACTGCTGTGTTTGTGACAATTAGGGCAAACATTTAAGCTCATTAGCTTTATTTGCAGTTCAAAGTAATCTAGAATTCATCAGTTTTTGTTTAAAAATTCAGTTCAGAAAACACCAGCTTGAATTTAAAACCAAGTTTGAATCCCTCGAGAAAGGATTTTGGGGAATATGTCACCTCAAAAGAAGGATCTAGTTTGTGAAACATTCAAACTAGGTGGGCTTGGTTAGAAATCTGTAGATTATTAGAACTGAGAAAGTTCAGGCTTTCAAATTTATGAAAAGGTCAGGTTGGCAGATTTGGAAGAAATCTTGTTGAATTGTGTCCATAGTCAACAGTCAAAAAAACACATCAGGAGTCAGTTAAAGAGAACCATGAACTGTTGACACAGTGGTTTAATTTCTCTGGACTTGAATCTCCATAATGGAGAGTAATGGGAATAATATTGAGTTCTGTTGTGTGATTTGAAATCTTTCTCACTGTCTTCTATATTTAGGTAGGTGAGTTTTTTTTTCATTTATTCTTTTATGTAAGAAACTTCTGTTGTTAAAAGAAATCTGTAGCTTTGCCTGAATATGTTTCAGTGACTAAACGCCATGTTAACTAACTAAACAGAATAAAGATCTATCAAGATAGGTTTTATTCTGGGATCTGAGTTGTTCAGTTATATCATCAGCTGGGATCGTAACACATTGCATATCTTTATTAAGTCTCTATTAGTAAATGTTATACATTGTAAAATGGTCTGCATTTTCTACTGATTTCTGTCAGAAAGATTAATCTCCCAGTCCTGTCAAAGATACATAGTAGGTAGCAAGTGAGTTAAAATTTCAGATGAAGTTAAAATTTCTTCAATTTCCTCAATGGGTCCTTCAATATTCCTCCTTCCAAGACCATGCATTGTTCTTCTGGAATAGCAGATGTATAGTCTCATTGATGACAGCTGGATTGGATGGGTAATTTCTAGTTTGCTTTGCCATATCAATAACTCTCCAGACCTTAATCATACTCTGAGCAGCTGGAAACTCCTTGGTCATTCTTATTTTCTGAGGATCAACACCAGACATATCTAAAATATGTCTAAGGAACTTGACATGCTACAGTAATACTTTGCATTTGTTAAATCTGTTTTCCTGTAGACATCCTCCCACAATTCACGTGCTAATTTCATGTTCTGTCCAAGTGGATCCATGGATAAGGGCATCACCCATCCAGATTCAATCCATTTGGATGTTCCATACCTGAAGTGTTTGTTTTAAAGACTTGAAAGGCTTATGTGTATCTGAGATAGTCTAACCTCTGTTATATGTTAAATCAAGGAGGAGAGAATAAATTCTCAAGACTGGAAAATTGAAGCCACACATAAGTCAAACTAAATGTGTAATGGAGAAGAAAATTTTCTCTCTGCTGTTTGAGTACTGTGAAGGAGTCCCAATGGGATTCCATATACTTCTATCTAAAAGCCTAATGGGCTACATTCTTTATTTTCTTTCTTGTAAACTCTTCCATTGTAAACAAAACTGCATTACTTCCCAAGACGTCCCTTTCTAATTCTGTGTTTTGAAAGAAATCACCATGGATTCAGAAATACTTCAAGTTTATTATTAAACCCCCTTGGACACATGGAAAAACCCATATGCCACTAATTTAAAATTCAAACATTTAAAGTAAATGACATGAAATTGTATATAATAAATTGCAGACCAGAAAAAAAAAACTCTTTTCAGAGCCATCAAAAGGACATGTGAAAGGAATGCTTACTGTTGGAAGAAGCCAAAATTGGAATTATTATACAAGTGGTCTGAACCTGGTTTTGACCTGTTCATGCATTTTCAGTAACCTCTTCCAATTGAACTCAGCATCACTCTGGTCCAGTCAAACCACCAGTCACAGTTGTTTTTCTGTCTAAATGGTTGCTGTAAAGCTAACCCACAGGGCAACAATTTGGAGAAAAATATCTCTCCCCTCCTCCATCCAGTCTCCTGCCCTTACTGCTCAACAAAACACAGATTCTATCGTTGGAGAAGCAGCAAGATCAGGAAAGAAAAATCTGTGTTTGGAGGAATAGCTTCTGACACATTATTTTTAGTGCACTTAGATGGATGACTTCCCTTTCCTTGGTCACCCTACAATGGAATTTTCTCAGGCTTTTGGGGAGATTTTAAAGAAAAATTCACCCACTTCCCCTTATAATTTGAAACCCATGAGGGTTTTCGCAACAGCTGAGGTGGGACTGCCCCTTACTTTCCAGCCTAGTGTTAGGACCTTTGCCATTCCTACAAAATTCAGATCTGAGTGTGCAAGGGCTAGCAGGCAATCAATGCCTGGCCACATCTAAAGCTCTACCCAGCTTGCTACATTTTATGGGAAATTGAACATTAGCGCAAAAGCATAACCTACTATAGAATTCATGCCAGATATCTCTCTCCAGTTGTGCATGGTGCCTCTGGAAATGCTGGCAGAACATCTAACATTATCTGCTCCTGCTCTTAAATAGTCTTCTTTCTTATGACCTCAAAGTCACCTTCTGCTTCCAACTTAGCAAAGTTTAGAGGGACTCTCCATCACTGTTCCTGTCTCCAACACTCACTTTTTCTCACCAGTTATGTGTGAGGCAATTAGTGAAAATTCAACTACTTGTCTTGAAGGCTTCACCAAATCTTTGAATCGTAGCTAATGGTAGATATGCATGAATCATGAATCCTCAAGTATGTGATTTCCTTTCATGAAATTTTGTCCTCCTCAGGCATCAACTCTTGAGGGATGCCTACAAGATCTTTGGGAAATGAAAGCTGTGAATTAAACCTGTCATGGTGAAAGGGTTCTCAATCTTTATTGTGCAGATCATTATTTTTCATTGACTGTATGTCAACATCAGTGAGTATTCGATGCTATTAGATGTTGTCACCAGGTAACTGAGAGTCTCCCCCAATGTTCTGTCGCCAACAGCCATGCATACTGAGACCCGGCTAGTCTCCAGTGTCTCCTCCTCCACAATGGTCAGGGTTGCTATGAATCTAGGGCCATCCCTAATTCTATGTGCTCCCTAGTATTCTGTGCTCTCTTCCCTTGAGAGGGAAATAAGATTCAGATTATGAATGTAAAAAGTAAATTGTGTTGAGAGGATAGAAGGATTTATTGATGTTCTTACTGTGAGGGATTGTTGTGTAATGGTAATCTTAGGCAATTCCTTGTGTAGCAGCTTCCAGGCTGCTAAAACACAGGTAGATTGCTATGGCCATAAAGGAGGGGATGCTGGGTACATTGAACAAGTAAAATTCTGAAGTCACAAAACCCACATACCAGACACAGTGCCAACCACAACAGTCAGGTACTAATGACATTAGCATAATGTAAAAGGCAACAATTATCGTGGACAGATGTACCCCCAACAATTTATTCATTAAACAAAGGAGGGCCCAGACAGAAAGGCACTGGGTCCTGCTACACAAAGAAATTAATAGTGGCATACTATCTAAATGATTGACTCTGACTCTGTTTCAAACTATTAAGTGTATCTCCCTGATTGACCAGAACTATAGAAAGTTCCAGAAAACTATCTAAAAGGTATAAAAACAGGGTTCACATGCAGTCCTCTCTCTTGGAATCACCGTTGGAACCTTCTAAGTCCTTCCAAGAAGACCAGCTGACCATCCAGAGACAGAGCGCATGAGACAGAGACAGAGCGCATGAGACAGAGACAGTGTGCGCAAGTCAGAAAATGAGAGAGAGCGAGACTTTGCAGACCCAAAGATGGAGCCAGAGAGACAGCAACTGCGTAAATCTACAAGAGGCTTGGGAAGTATTATAGCGTTAAGGTGTCAAATAGGATTAGAGATGGCATTTTTAATTTTAAAGGTTATTGTAACTTTGTTCCTGATGAAGTTGGGACTGTTTTGCATTGGTACTGGCTTGTGTTCATATTGATTTGATTGTTTCAGTATTGTGGGACACTCAGGTTAATTCATTCATAACATTCTGGTCAGAGTTGTCTAAGTTGTTTTAAGGAGAGACTAGACAAAACTTGGAACCAAGGATGACTTGCTCCCATCCCAATTCAATGTGCTTTGAGATGTCTGATGAATCCAGTGCATGATCTGAAGACTAAATTCCAAGTTATAATTATGTAAGACTTAGCTCTATAAATTTATTCTGGACACTTTAGTTCAGATTTGTTACTGGGTCATAGTACTTGTTACTAACTTCATAAACTTTATTGAGTTGATTATAATAAGTACTTAACAAAGGCAATCATAGTAGTCAGTTTACTTTGAAATACGTGCTCGCAACTTCCATGTGACTGAAATCTGTTGGCTTGGTCTGTTGAACATAGCTTAAGGAAGATGAGCAAGAAGATAAACTATGTTGCTGAAAGCTGTAATTTATTAATCACCTTGAGATAAAACCCATGTGCAACTGCGACGGTGCTATCACCTTTTTATCCCTTAGTGTCCGCTTACTGCCACTAACTAGCTGTCACCGCTAGCTTTTTGTATCCACTTGTTGCCACCATAGTGCACTTTGCAGTGTTCTACACGTTAACGCATGTAACTGTAAAGACTGCGTTTTTTTTGTGTTTTTAATTTTTGATTAAAATGAGATAAAGGAATGTTTTAAAAGACAAGGATTGCTGCAGTTTTTAAAAGCAATAATCTGACATTGTAATCATCACTTATACTGTTCTTGCAGTAGCTGAAGAGTCGTTTGCAGATGAACTGAGGCTGAGGGAGGTGTAAAAATGGAGATTCAGATGGCAACAAGTTGCTGACTAGTCTATGGGCTACTTATCAGTTACTGAGGGCAAAAACCTTCTGCCTGTCAAGAACTATGTGATTGGTTTTCAGGTAGCTGTGAACAGGATAGGGGGAAATGATCAGATTTCCAACAGCTCAGGTGGTATGTCTGTTTTCTCCAGCACAGCTTAATATAAGCCTGAAGAAAACTAATTTATTCTTCCTTTAGTAATGGCTATAAACTATGACTTAGAATTAATAAGTGAGAGACAATTTTTAACTGTGAACCTGTGAACTGGTGACAGCATCTAGAGAAGAATGACCAAGAAGCAGCATTCTGCTCAGGAAAAGAATATCTCACAGATCCTATGAACAGGGACCACTGAAATGCTTTCCCAGTTTCACCCTCCACCCATAACATGCATCCTTTTTTATCATTCTGTGTGTATGCATTTAAGAGCAAGATTACAAGGGGTTAAGTTTTAACTAGTAGAGTTATAAGTCAAGTGTTTATAATTGTTTACCTGTAGTTAGTACTTGCATTTACTTGTAATAAATAGGAATTCTAGATATGTATATAAAATCAGTCTGTGCTGTTTCTTAACCTGGATCTCAAAGACAGGTAAATGGAGAATTTTGTATACTTTTAAAAAACATCCTTAACATTTGTGAAGGCTCCACGAATAGCAGAGCTTGATTTCCAGTGCATTATCCCACACATTCTGTAACACTTACAGCAAAGAGCCACATTCTAGTTCAGACAGATATTTTGAAGTTTATGAACAACACTAACAATGTACACAGTTGCAATGTCACAGGCTTGCAAACAGTTTGGATTCTGTGCTTTCTAATGCTACTGCACAGTATATATGCAGAGCTGACTGACTAAAGATATTATACTGACTCCATTACATGGAACAATTAACTCAAGGTTATGCTGGTATCTTTACACCAGAATGCCATATATTGTGATGTTATGTAACTACACAAAAGGCACAGGCCTGCCTGGTCTGAAGTCTGCGCCATACCCAGTAGGAGTGTTTTTTATAGTAATATTGGAGGTGACATCGGATGAGCAGTTACTGTCTTCTGTAGATTATCTCCACACCTTTGGTGATTGTGTAGTTACATAACATCACAATATATGGCATTCAGGTGTAAAGATACCAGCATAACCTTGAGTTAATTGTTCCATGTAATGGAGTCAGTATAATATCTTTAGTCAGTCAGCTCTGCATATATACTGTGCAGTAGCATTAGAAAGCACAGAATCCAAACTGTTTGTAAGCCTGTGACATTGCAACTGTGTACATAGTTAGTGTTGTTCATAAACTTCAAAATATCTGTCTGAACTAGAATGTGGCTCTTGGTGATTTTCAAGTGGCAGGTGCAATTTTGCAGAGAGAGAGATTGAGAAGAGGGATTTTAATAAGGTGAGGGTGAGAGCCAGTGGTGGCTGCTCAGATAGGGGGATGACAGGATGTGCTTGGAAAAACAAAGTGTGTTTTGCTATGAGGTGCTCTGCACAGTGCTGTGCAGAAATAATGGCTGTTCACTCTTTTTTTTTGCCACTTCCAGTCATGCCTGCTTAACTTCTGAGGCAGTTTTTTCTGCTTCTGACTGCTGGGAACAGAATGTCTCTGAGGTCATGTCCAACCTGTAATCTGATATCAAGGCAGGCTGCAGAGGACTGGGCAACAGTATTCCCTCCCAGAGACTCTGTCTCTGTCTCTTGAGCTGTCTCTCTTGACTTGTAGATTGATTAGTTTCATTCTGACCCTTACAAGGACACTTTAAACAGTGAAGTTTTCACAGGAAGACGTTGGTTATTAAACTGTTCTTTCTGCTCTAATTGGTTGGGAAGCTGGAAATAGGATCATAATGCCATGCTGGGACAGACTAAAAACAAATCCATCTGAAGAAGTGTCCCAAACTGAAACATTAACTTTCCTGCTTCTCTGATGCTGCCTGGCCTGCTGTGCTCCTCCAGCTCCATGCTGTGTTATCATCGAAACTCCTGTTGTCCAAACTCCCAGGTTCATTTCATGCTATCATGCTATGAATGAGTTTGCATCTTAAAATTCACATTATCTTAAAACAGATGTTGAAGACTATTATGAAACAGTAATTAACAAACAAAATTTAAATGAATTTCTGCTTTAAGTAATTCAAATAAGCTCACACTCTAGAGAATGCTTTCTGTCTACTGCATTACTCAGATCAGAAGTAATTGAGTTCAAGACTTTAGATGAAATCTATTCTTAATTCATTCAAAGACTGTTGAAACATTTTTTTTCTTATTTTTTTTCTTGTGGTTTTTATTGTTCCTGAAATACAAAAGTACATTTAATAGCTCAAACGAAAGGACCAGTGCTCCTTAACGCAACAATTTTCACAATAGCTAAAGGACACATTTATGAGAAGAATACTTTTGTGCTATCCTAGAACTCCATAGCAAGTGACTGACAGCAGTAATGAATAATGCACTGTACATAAAGTGAAACTTCAGCCTTGAACCCAAATATTCTAACAATCACATACATGGAAACCAAATGTGAAAAGATGAAGGAAGTGATTCACACAAATAAACTTTAGTTTTTTATGATGTCTTTCTCAAATGTTTCAAAGCACTTCATATACAGAAAGAAGAACAAGCTTGCATTGATAATAGCACTCTTCATAACCTCAAAATGTTCCAGGATGCAATCACTAAAGTACACTCACTGTTGTAATGTAGAAAACATTACAATGAACTTATTCACAGCTAAGGCCAACAAATAAGAATAGGAATATGTTGATGACAACCTGTTCTGGCAATATCTTTTTAATAGATATTGGCAAGATAAATGTAGATGATTTCCCTGTTTTTCTTCAAATTAAGGCCATGAGAACTTTCATATCAATTTGAGAGGAAAGACAAGGTTTAAGTTACATGGCATTTCCCCAGCAAGGCAGGACTGCCTCATTACTGCAGCAAAATGTCAGCCTCAGTTTTGGTCATGGGGTGAGGAAAACCTATTGCGTTTGAGGCAAAATTGCATCCCATTGAGCCATTGCAAGGAATTAATTTGAAGCTCAGTGACCATGAACAGATGTAGCAGCCATTTAGTACAAACTACAATCGTGGTAAGAAACGAAGTGAATGATTAATTAACCTTATCTGGCAGAATTCGTTGAGGCACAATCCTGTTTGTCAAATGACCGTTAAAATGTAAACATCTTAAAACTTAAATGATTGGCACATGAATAATTATATGTTAAACAATTGATAGTTATTTCATGAATTACTGCTGATTGGGTAGACACATTTCCAAACCTGTTCCCATAATAATTATTCATAATGCACACACAACTTCTGTGATTTTTGTGCTTATTGCATATGTTATCCAACATGCAAATTGGCTAAGATTGACCTCCTTTCCACATTGTATGTGTTTCTCATTAGTTGAATTTAGTGATAAAGTACTGGAAGTATGTTCATAGGCTTGACATGGAGTTTGTAAGTAGAGAGGATCAGAACCAAAACAACAAGAAACCATGGCTCAGATTTTTCAATGACTAGGTAATGGTTTCTGCAAAGCAAAATGTAAGTTGCACATGGGGATGCTACAGAATCTTTCACGTAGTGGTCTCTGAGGGAATTGCCTGGGAAATTGAAGATTCCATTGAGAAATTCTCCTTCTTACCTAAATGCATAGCCTCACAATTTCTGACTTTGTGTAATCCTACTAATTGCATTCCTATTTCTGTGCATTCTGCAAACTTGCTGGTTGTATATTGTGATGATACTATGGCTCTAAGAGATGTATTTTGTCCTTTTCTTATGAAGGAAGGTTGAGACAGAGGTGTTATACAATCTGCTCGAAGCCAATAAACTAAACAGCTTGTGAGGCTTTGGGTTTTTGTTTTAAAAAAGTTGGAGCAACAGAAGCAGTCTGAATGGGTGGGATCAAGTTCCCACACAATCAAGATTTTTAGTTTTAGCTTTCTTTAGTTGCTGGTCTCTTGAAGCTGAATGTGGAAGCTCTTATTCTTTTATCTTGTATGAGTGTTAATCCCGACCCAGGACAAAGATTTGGGAGGCAGGCAGAATTCAGGCAAATGGAAGATGTTTATTCGAGGAGAAACCAATTTATGCAGGGAGAGGGTCAAAGGATCTTCCCCCAGATCTGGCTTTGGAAGCTAGATCAATGACAAACCCTCTGTTTTTACAAAGAAATATTGCATTTTTATACATTTTGTGTTACAGTAATCAAATACAAAGTAGTCATCGTCCTTCCCCTTAATTCAAACACCCAATCCTGTGGGACACCTAATCAGAGATGGGCACTTCTATGGACAGCCCCAAGTTCTCATGATCTTATGGTATTAGCTAGACATTGTAATCTCTAGGCCTTGGGATCTTTCTGTGCATCCTATTCATTCACATTCCAAAAGTTTAATGGCTATACTCCTTCAGGTCTTTCTCAGGCTTGTTTATCTGTAAGGTCAGCTTGAATTCTATTACCCATTGTATTTTAGTGCTGTCTTTTATCACATTCAGTTACTCATTTTATCTTCCCACTAACCCAATTGCATAATGTAAAAATAAAAAGTCAGTTAGTTTTAACTAATTACTACGAGGTTAACTTCTGTCATAAATTTAATTGTAAGTGTAATGTTATACAACGATTTCTACTGCCAGTATTGCAATTTATGGGTTGAGATCAATCTATTTTGTTCAGGACATAAGAGAAGGCATCTCCTAAGGCTAGTTAATCATCACATCTAAGCTTAAATGTTTTTTAAGGCTTGTTTTATATCCTGGTTATGTAATGAAACCAACTTCTATGATTAAAGCAGTTAATATTGCTGGTAGTTTCAAAGAGGCAACTATTTACTACAAAATAACTTTAGCTGTTAACTTTGCAGCTGCTTAAGGGCCTAATCCGCATCTGATGTTATTCATTTACTGGGACAATCATCCTTTCATTAATAAGGCTGGACTTGGTCATTTATCTGTCCTAAGGTATCCTTTTTTTGAACTGTCTCGGATAGTAACATACAGCGTTCTTTTACTGACCTTCTGGTAGTTCTGTTCAAAGGTACCATTGTATTTCACTGTGTGAGCAGACAGCTTAGTTTTGCTTAGCTTCTGTCTGCCATGTTGTAAGCAGACATGGGCCACTTAGTGTGTTCAGGTACAAATCACTTTACATTGCAAGGTACAGGTCAATCCTACAGCTCTGTTAGAGCTAAAAGCTGTGGTTCTCTTCCTGCTGCTCGAATTGCACTTGAGACAATCTACTTTACTGAATTTGTCTTTGCCAAGGGTGTATTTATGGGATGTTACTATATGGGAACAGTTAATTAGTAGTAGTTAATATATATGTTATTTTGTTAAGCACTTCGATAAAGTTACAGCTAAGCCACCTTTTACTTTTATTTTTGTTTTGTCGGTATTTTAACTATACTGTGGAAATAAAGTGTGTTTTGTTTAAAGTTGAGTCATTTGACCATTTGAATTGTATCTGGAGTGCAACATTCTACACTTAACTTTAAAATAAGAAAATGATAGGATCTAGGCTATCTCCTTAATATATTTTGGGGTTGTTTGGTCTGGTCCATAACAATATTCACTCCCATCATCCAAGTCATCAATGTATATTGTAAATAATGCCAACCTCAGCATTGATTCTTCTGGTATTCTATGAGTTACAGGCTGCCACCTGTGAATCCCCTCATTTCACTAACTTTATCTTTTATTAGTTATCCAATCCTCTATCCATGCTAATATACTACCCCCAACAGAACAAACCCTTGTCTTATTTAATAGCTACATGTGTGGCACATTACTGAAAGCTTTTTGTAAATCCAAATATACTACATCGACTGGTTCCCTTTCTCTACCCTGCATGTTAACTTCTCAAATAATTCTAAAAAAGATGTCAGGCATGATTTTCCCTTAATGACGCCATGTTAATGTTGCTTCATTGTATTTCTAATTTGTATTAAGCAGACAGATGTATAGTTGCCTGCTTTCTGTCTTTCTCCATTTTTGACTAAGAGTGTTACATTGGAAGTTTTTTTATTGATTAAAATTGACCAGAAGCTGAACTGGACTAGTCATATAAATACTGTGACAGGTCTGAAGAAGGGTTACTAGACTCAAAATGTAAACTATGTTTCTTTTTCCACGGATACTGCCAGGACCTACTGAGTTTCTCCGGCAATTGCTGTTTTTGTTTGGTTCACTGATGTCCTTTTTGGAAGGAAATCTGCCACCCCTTATCCAAGCTTTCCTCAATGTAATTCCAGATGAACAATAATGTGGTTGATCCATTTCAAAGGAGAATTCAGAGTCATTCAGTTTAAAGGCAATCAGGGATAGGCGTAAATATTGGCTGTGACAGTGATGCCCACATCCTGTGAAAAAATAATAAAAATCTGTTCTGCCAGAACACTGGACGTCATTGGAAATGAGGACTAATTTACATAGTCCTCTAAAAGTATCCTTGGGTTATTATTCCTATTTGTGAAATTTTGAGAGTGAGAAGCACAAGGACACATTGGCCACTTGTTCTTATGCGGAAGGGATGGTTAAATTCTTTACATGGAGCCAGTGTAATGTCCTTGTCTATTATTCCCAAGACTGATCTTTTCTAAACAAAGAAAAGTAAAACGCATTACAGGAAGCTACAGAAATATTTTATAAGATGCAGTACAAATTGAATAGGATTTACAAGTGGCATTAAAAATAAGGTCAGCAGCAACTATGTCGTGTTTTTGGGTCAGAAAACAAGCATAACACAAAAGGTGTAAACTACAGTTTACCCCATAATTAAAACTCATAATTACTGAAACTTAACTTTTAGTTATGATTTACTGGCACTTTGTTTTATCATGTAATATTTGATGTAGAATAAATATGAATTCTAATCTGCAAAATGATTGTCCTTTCAGAATCCCGTTACTATGACATTCAGGTTCATCTGCTCGTTATTTTAAGTTACTAATGATGGAGCAAAGATTAAAAACTATATGATTATTTGGAAACAGAAGGAAGTGAAGGCCCTAAATGTCAAAGTGGACACTGTTTAACAATAGAACTCAATAGGACATGAATATAAAAAAAAAGAAACATTTCAAATAATAGCGAGGGATTAATGGTTTATTTTCAATTTTATAATTACGGATATCATTGATCAGCCTGAAGAAAGTTGACATTGGAATGATGAAAGTCTAATGTAATTCAGTCTGCTTCAGAGATTCTGTTTGCTGCTTCAGATGCCAATGGCAATCTCTACACATCCAGACAAATCAAGCAATTGAAAAATGAATTTTAATTCTTTCTGCTTGAGTCACATTGCTTATCAGACCGAATGCCAACAATCTGCTTCAATACTTTTAGTTACAGTTGAAAGCAGTTTCCTGCTGTTTTCTCAAGTTTTAAATAAAAACAAACACAGACGTCACAAAATAGAATGCCGTATCCTCTCAGAAACATGCTAGTTCAGTTATAGTATTAATTAGTTGCACAGTAAAACTGTTTCAAATTCTCAAATCCTGCAATAAATGCTACAGCACCACTGACACGCTTTTAGAATCAGGACTTTTTTCATGGGCTTTGGACTCAAATGCAGGCTCCAAGGGGGGCCCAAGCTGGAATTATCTGGGAGTGATACCAAGAGCAATTTTCCTAGAGGTGACCTTCTAATTGGCCATCTCTGAACATACCATCTAATTAAGAATAGCAGCTCTTGATGCTACTTCTAATCACAGGATTGGCAGCTAAAAAACCTCTTCAATACCAACAAGTGAGATTGGTTTTGTTGAGGCAGTTGGAAGAGTGTGAAGGCAGCTTATATTGAGACACCTTCAAAGGGATTGAACGAATGAAGTTGTTATAAGAGCCAAGCATACAGGTCCATCCAATCAGAGTGGAAGTCCCTCTGTCAACAGCGTACAACTTTTGTCGCTGGTTGTTTCTCTTTAGCAGATGGAGCATTTGACCCCAAATGAGCTTGTCACCGAGAATGTAGCTCCACTAAGGCAACCACATTCAAGCACTGAGAGGACCTGCTCTGTTGCAAATAAATTATCAGCGGGTCCTGCAAACTGCTCCTAGTTGGGGGCAGCCTATTTGATTTTCTTTTCTAACATGTATTCCCATTATTTCCCTAACTTTCTGCCACCACTCTTATACCACATTCATCCCATTTCACCATACCATAGGCGAAGAAAGTTCTATCCTATGTTTCTAAGTAGTAGAAGAGGAATATAGTGTTGATTTGTGATATCAGCTAGTTTTCAACTGTAGCTTCATGTTTTCCAAAGTTTCACTGGCCCCAAACTATTTTATTTAGAACCTTTTCTGTAATCCAGAAGATAAAATGAGAATCTCTCTCTTTATTTTAAGCTGGAATTGGATCTAACTTCCAAAATTAGCTAAAATTTCTATGGATCAAATTACACAATAAAATGTATGGGTTTCTGCCACAGGTCTTCACGTGATTGAACAAAATGATTCTGATTCCACAGAAATTTGGGCATATGGGGCAGGATATCTGACAAAGTTGTAGAATCTGGAGTGTAGGATTTATTTCCTTTGCTTTCCTCTTGTCACTGTTCAGTCTAATCAGTAAGACATTGTAACTCAAAAGCATGATGCAGTATGATGGACAATTACATGCAATATGAATGAAAACCTTCTCTACATTATTAATGCCTATGCTGTTACACTTCAAGAGGAGTTCAGAAGTGTCTTTGGTGTGTTTACTTTGTCCTCCCTTGGCACCTTGGCTATTTGAGAGTTGAGAAAACACAACCTTACAGGGGAGAGGCTTTTTGGTAGTCTGGATCGTTTCCAGTCCTTTGAAGTTGATTTTGTGGGAATTTTGTCTGAATGCATGTCATTCAAGAAGAACATGCATGTTTGTTTGACAACCCTTCCATTGGATTAGGATGATGTGTTGGAAGCACTGCCAAGAGAATTTCTCTGACATTCTTAAATGTCACAGATACCCATTTCAGATCACACTACTATACAAGAGTGTAATAATGACTCTGCTCTATAAACTATGACTTTTGCTGACTTATGGACGGTGTTTTTGACAAGCACTCACTGCCATACTTTGTAAAAGACTGGATCAAATGTACCAGCTCAATGCTGGATCTCTTTGCCAAAGACAGCTGCCAAGGTATGGAAAGTGTCCCATATTTCAGAATCTCTCCTAAAACATATATAAAAGGTGAAATATTTGGTTAACCAATTGTCAAGTGACATGAGTTTTATTTGTTTTTTTTCTGAAGAAGGGTCCCGACCTGAAACGTCAGCTTTCCAGCTCCTCTGATGCTGCCTGGCCTGCTGTGTTCCTCCAGGTCCATACTGTGTTATCTCTGACTCCAGCATTGGCAGTTCTTACTATCTCTGAGTGAGTTTTATTTGGGCAACATTCCATAGTAGGCTTAGTTTCTTGCATGCAGCAGCTATGAGATATACAGTGACTTATAAACTTGATGCTCTGTTTCTCTTTCTATGGTGCTCCTAGACCAGCTGTATAGTTCCAGTTTTTCTGTTTTTTTTTTAATGTGATGCTAGGTTAAATAAATTGCACTTCTAACATTGCCTTTGATTTTCTTCAGGTCACTGCCCAAAGGCATATATGACCCACAGAGCACCAATTTCCACCACAGTTCAGGCAGGGAGATAGTTCCTGACTGCCAGTTGGAATGGGAATTTAACACTGTGCTATTGCCACTAATTTAACCCAAACCAGCAGTCTAGCCAACTAGCTCCCCAGGAGTCAAAGTTGCATGTTGTAGTGCAGAACTATGGACAGTCATAACAGAAACTCCAATTTTCTTTCCATCACATGGCTGATTGCCTGTCATTTGTATGCATTGAAAAGATTTACAAGTTATTATTCAACTTGTTTGACCACATTATGAATCCACCTCTCTTGGCCATTGGGTCCAACAATAAGATTTCAACCTGGAGCTGCTGGCTGAGGGGCAGGGACATTAACCCTGGAGCAACAAGATTTCCTCAGCTTCAATACAGGTTTCAAAGGAAAAGTAGGAGTAGTTGCAGGTGAAGCAGCAAAATCACAGCCACTGAAGGGAGTAATTTTCCAGCTGTTAATTTTTCCAATCAGTGCACTTTAATTAACAACATATTTTCAGTTCCTGTATCTGTCCACTTAGCATGCCTAAGATTGAAGTGCATTTTCAATTGATTGTGTAACAGTTGCTCTTATTTCAGCACATACTCAAGTCAGCTGAGTTGTTTAAAGTCTGCATTTGAATTAAAGGATTGCAGAGCACAGGCTGACTATACAAGCAGTTGTTGCACTAGCCAGTTGGGCTGAAAGAGGTAGGAAACCAATACTTCAAAACTTGCTGATTAAATGTGAAGAACAAGTGAAAGAAAACAATTGGAAATATTGTGTTGCAAAGTAAAAATCACAGGTTGCAGGATATGAAGCTGAAATCAATCATGTGGCCTAATATCATCAGCATCATGTTTACTTTCACAAGTTTCTCCAATTTCTGTTTCACTGTTAGATTTCCCTTTATTTGACCTGGGAATGGATTTTGTAAAAAGTACTTTGCAAAAATCCTTTCTGAGATATGAATATTTAAGTGGATTTGAACTTTTTTTGGAAGAAAAGATGTTAATTCCAGAAGTAAGAAATGTTTGTCTCTCTGTTGCTCATTCTCTCTCCCTCTCCCCCTTCCTCTCATATTGTTATAGTTAAAGTAAAACCATTACTTCTTTTTATAAAGAATGTTGGCAAAAATCAGACATTCCGCGGTTCAGGTTTGTATGGCTTGCAGTATCCTACAAATAACAGTGAAAATAAGTATGGATTAAATAATGGGTGAAAATGCCTAAAATTTCTATTAAATTGTCTTAAAGGTATAAATTATAAATTTCTTTCTAAATTTGATTTAAAAAGTATAGGTTTGTCCTGGGGGGGAAAAATTGACTATATTGGAAGCTGTGAGGGGCTAAGTTATACTAATTTACCACTGATGCTCTCATTTTGTGCGCAGAAAGCTGTATTTGTCATTTATGGATTATGAATGGATTAAAACACTGTAATATGCAAGTTAAAGTTAATCATTATGAGACAGATGGTGTTAGTAACCACTCTATTTAATTAATGGATTTTGTACAATTCAAAATTATTGTAGATTAATGTACTGTCTTTGACCTTACAATTCCATCCTATTCTAGATTGCAAATTAAAATTAATTTTGTATATATTCTATACATTAAAAAGTTAGGTTTCAGTAAGTGATTGAAGGAAGTTAAATGGTACAAACATCTTTCAGAAGCAACAGTCTGTGAAATGAACACAAAGTTGTGAATTGGGAGAACAAAGGTTTTTGACATAATTATAAAACACAAAAAAGTTATATTATTTATGTATATTTTACTTTTACTTATTTTATACTTTTGAATTTTGACCTAATAGTAATTTTTTTTTTCATGTGTAAGTGCATTCAATGGTTAACCTGTGGATACTACTACAGCCATTGTAAATTCTTTGGTTGGGGGAGTTTATAAGGGAGTTCGAGTTCCAACTCCTGGAGTTGGCCTAGTGTCTCAGTGGCTAGCACTGCTACCTCAGTGCCTGGGACCTGGACTTGATTCCACCCTTGGGTGACCATCTGTGTGGAATTTGCACATTCTCCCCATTTCTGCATGCGTTTCCTCCAGGTGCTCCGGTTTTGTCCCACAGTCCAAACCTGTGCAGGTTAGTTGGATTTGCCAAGCTAATTGCCCATAGTGTCCAGGGATGTGCAGGCTAGTTAGGTTAGCCAGGGAGAATGCTGGGTTACAGGGATAGGGTGGGCCTGGATGAGATGCTCTTTGGAGGGTTGGTGTGGACTCAATTGGCCAAATGGCCTAGTTCCACACTGTAGGGATTCTATGATTACATGCCAATGGTTCATAATCATTTAACTGTAGCTAGAATGAAGTTACTGGTAACAAATAGCACTATATACATATATTAATGTACTGAAAGCTGGTCCATGTTTTTGGTCAGTCTGGTTCTGAAAGTTAGGTAAATTGGGGAATTCTGCCACTTTTAAAAATCTTTTGCTACTCTAGTGAGGCACAATTTTTGTCTTGAAACTGTCAGTTATAGTTTGGTGAGCTAATGAGAATTTCTTTACATTGGGATGTTTGTCCGAGTGAACAAAGTAAACAGATCTGTGTTAGGTTTTCTTTCAGAAGGTCAGAGAAAGATTTCTTTTTCTTTTGATTAAAGGGAAACATGCATTACTTTGGATGAAAGGAAAATCTTTTTTTGTTTCAGTCTGGCAGTTTGCAAGAGTTTTGACTGAAGCTAGCTTTGCAAAACAGTTTAAAGCAGCAGAAAGGGAGGTAATTTTGAACATGTATGGAAGAGGCTACCTCAGTGTAAGGATTTTAGTCTGGAAGTTCCTGATCAGAAGTGTTTGACTACAACCCTGAAGGTGATATTTGAGCTGAGAAGTTCGAAGCTCAACTGTATGAGGGCTCAAGAAAATGACTAGCAGATTCTCAATACTGGGAATTGAAGTCACAGTTAAACTAAGCCCCATAACTGTGGTAGGGCAGAGAATTCTCTGTGGTGTGAATACTATAAAAGTGTGTGTTGGGATTCATGGGCTTATATTATACTGTGTATTTTGACATTTTTAAACTTATTTTACCTCTAAGTAGTTTGGTTTATTATATTTTATCTTCATTCCTTTTGCATTATAAACTTATGTTTTACTGTTAAAACCAAACATGCAGCATTGTGTGCTTGAGTTTCAGTGAAAGACTAACCAAGATAAAACCAAATTCAGAAATAAAGACATGTTTTAACAAACCAGATTTCAATCTGGCATCTGACTCATCCAGTAATATCATCAGCTGGATCGTAACATATGATTGAACATGTACCCACTATTATTCAGCAGGATGGGACTGCATTCACCTGGGTTCCATTGCCATCTAATTACTTATAGCCAATGTATTACCCATAATGATTTCTCTTCTTGCTCCCAGATTATTACCTCAATTGTGCCCAAGGACCTATCATTCGCTCCCACTTTAAGGACAATCATTAAAACCTACAACTTTGACTAAACGTTTGATCATCTTTATATGGATCTGCATTATACTATGTTCTAGAATACATTGAGAAAGGCCATTGGATTTGTTACTATTTAGAAAAACTATGAAAAATGATGTTGTTGATGCATTTTGAAAACACAGTTAAATAATTTAGATACCTGGCTTGTTAAAATTTTAGGAACAAAAACAGAACTTTGCTGGGAAAGCTCAGCAGGTCTGGCAGCATTGTGAAGAAAAATCAGAGTTCACGTCTCAGATCCGGTGACCTTTCCTCGGCTTCTAAGGAAGGGTCACCAGACCTGAAATGTGAACTCTGATTTTTCTTCACAGATGCTGCCAGACCTGCTGAGCTTTTCCAGCAAAGTCTGTTTTTGTTCCTGATTTACAGTGTCCGCAGTTCTTTCGGTTTTTGTTAAAATTTTAGAATTGAATGCCAAAGTTAAGTTTTAGAGCATACATAATGTATAAAATTATTATGAGTTGATGTTTCTAGATTTATCCGGTATGGTCATTTACTCTGATCCTTGGTCCCCAATAATGTTAGTACACATATGCAAAATTAAACATGAGCTTTTTATAATACTTGTATTGTGATGCCCATATCCAAATGTGACTCAAACATCTGAAGGGTTATTTCTTCCCAACTATTATCTGATAGCACCTCTAAAATATGTATTGAGGGAGTTAGGTAATGGGTGGAATCAGTTAATATGCCCTAATGGCCAAATAATTGTTGGGGCTTCCTGGTAGATTATGTCAGCCTTGCCAGGTAGCTTGACTTGGCAGATTTCCAAATCTGCTGGATTGGCCTTGGTAGAAAGTGCCCTAAATCGCATGACATTTGCTCCAGAGAGGTGGGTATAGGATACAGTTAAGCCTTGTTGATCTGGCAAAGGAGAGCATAGGTCACTAAAGGAATAGCCAAGTTCTGAGGTAGCTAGTGTGAAGGCCTGTACTGGTTCTCTGAGACTTTGTCCCAGTTGTTTAGGAGTTTTCAGGCCCTCTAGACCTCACCCTCACTCTGCCACACACCCCTCATGGTCAATCATACCTTCCATGAAGCTCAACACTAATTAGTATCCCCACCCACCTTCTGATACTCCATCTACCTCCACATACAATCATCTGGTCTCTATTGCTCAAGAGCCGTCTGGAGAAGAAACAAGTCTTCTTACAATTTAATACAGCTCTCACTCATATACTTGAAAATAAAAACAAAATCCCTTTCATAAAAAACTATTCAAAGTTTTTAAATATTCTCAAACAGTTAATCTCTTATACAAAGACACCCAGATCCCTTTGTAAATCAACATTTCCCAATCTACCACTAATTAAATAGCAAATGGACAACTTCATATTTGTCTATGTTATCCTGCATCTATAGCACCAGCAAGTATCTTGCAAGAGATTCCTCCTACTTCTTCTGGGGTGCAATCCATCCAACTTGTACAGGTTCCATCTTCCCCAGGACAAATCCTAATGGCTCAAGAATCTAACGCTCTTCCTCTTACACCACCCTTCCAGCCATACATACAACTGCTCTGTTCTCATATTCCTTACATTGCTAGATTGTGGCACTGGGAGTAATCCTTTAATTACTATTTTTGAGATCCTGATTTTTAATTTATTTCCTAGCTGCTGATATGCTTGCTCACAGGACCTCATCCCTCTTTTTATCTATATCATTGGTACCAACGTGGACCATGACATCTTGTTGTTTTCCTTCCCCATTCCCCTTCAGGATGTCCTGCAGGCAGTGAATTTTTGATCCTGTCAGCAGGGAGGCAATATACCATTCTGGTGTCACATCTGCAGCTGCAGGAACATCCCTTTGAAGATAGAATCTCCTTTCATTATTACTCTCCCATTCTTCCCTCCTTCCCCTGACCCCAGGAAGCTGAACTACTCCTGGTGACACTTGCTGCAATCCCCTAAGAAACTGTTCCCCCAGCAATATCCGAAATGGAAAAATCTGTTAGTGAGAAAGAGATAGCCCCGGGGAACTCCTGCACTATGTGCCTGGCACGTTTACACTGTCTGGAGGTTACCATTTCCCTTTCTGCTTGTGTAGTCATTACCTGCGGTGCAGCACATGCTATCCATGAAGAATTCAACTTTGCATATGCTTCACCGTGATTCCAGCTGCTGCTCCAGATCAAATACGCGGAATACCAGAAGCTTCAGGCACCTGCTGCCATATGGTCCCATTGGCTGTGACCCTGACTTCCCACAATGCACAGGAGGACCAATCCACCTGGCTGAGTTACCTTGCCATGACTTATTGTTAGATAACTCTCTTTCCAGTTGCTTCCTCTAATTTACAGAATATTTAGTATGTACCAGGGGTCCCATTTTATTTCTTTATAGGTTAAACAATCTTGATCTAAACTAAGGACCATTTTTAATTAAAGAATGGACAGCAGAAATACTTACCTGATCTTACTTGCCAAGTCCTCCACTTATCCTGTGCTTTCTCCAAGTCCCATTTAAGCCTACATTTTCCTGCATGTCTAATTGGCAGTTACAAAAAAATGGTTAAGTCAGTTACTTAATTAGCTGAACTCACTTGCTCTAATGCAGAGGCCTTGATTTTAAAGCAGAAAGTGCTGGAGAAACTCAGCTGCCCAGCAGCAATTGTAGAGAGAGAGAAACAGAGTTAACACTTTCATTCCAGAATGACACTTTTTCAGAAGCTTTGATTTTCTTGATTAGCCCAATCTCCAAGGCCCTAAGAGAATTTAGACTTAAAACAGTAACTTTAAGTAAAATGCTAATTGGAGGCAAACAATCTTAGATTTTACACAAGAATAGCCCTTAAAATTTAAAACTCTGACTCTGCTTTCACCAATTCACAGCCTTAACACTCTACACCGGAGCACCCAGACCCACATGAAGGACAAATAATCCTTTAATAGTTTATGTAAAACGTTAATCAACCTGTGAACTCAAAAACACTCCTGTGAATCTGCTCCAGAGATCATAGTGTCATACAGTATGGAAACAGGCTTTTTGGCCCACTTGTCCATGCTGACCAGTTTCCTAAACTAAATTATGAGCAGCATAGATTGGGTAAATGGCCAAGAAACTATTTCCCTGAGGGAGAGGAGTCAAAAACTGGAGGCATATGTTTAAGGTGAGAGTGGAAAGATTTAAAAGGTACCCAAGGGGTGACCTTTTCACACAGTGGGTGGTGTGTATATGGAAAGAGCTGCCAGACGAAGTGGTAGAGAGGTGTGCAATAACATTTCTGAACAAGTTTGATTAGAAAGAAAAACGTTAAATTAAAAAAAAAGCTCCTGTGGTGATAATTGTCACTGTTATAACTTAACCAGACATTCATAATGACATAAGAATATCCCTTGGGGAAGTATGAACGAAGAGCACTGAAACAGCTCGACCAGATGTTACATTTTTCTAACCTTTGCCTCTCAGCTAAAGCACTCCAGTGACAGGTTTTTGTTTTAAATTCCCACTGACAGTTGCAGCCTGTTTTATTTTTTTTTAATTTAATGACTAAGGGATTTACACCACTTCTATCTACCCTATAAGAGTGTTTATGTCTACTCCATCAATTTGTAATACCTGCACCCCAGTTAGAGGCCTTTGAAACCCCCAAAATAGAGTCTGATTGAACTCAGTATTGAGTTCAAGCAAACCTTTTGAGTCTAGGTTTCCCTCCTGTGTGAATCACGTACTGTCCCTTTTTCTCTACTGGTAAAAAAAATTATATCGTTGGAAATAGGACAGGTCTTTTACATCTGGTTCCTAACCACCATTTTTAATGGTGCACAAAGATTTCCTGACTCCCTTAGGTTTTGATTTTGCAACTCCAGCAAAAATGAAATTGCATTGGCCAAAGCATTGATAAATATGTTATTACAGCACAAGTGACAGGCTGTCCTTAGTTTTGCAACATGTCACAAGCAAGCTGAAAACTTAGATTGGTGATTGTGGTTTGTAGCACCCTCTTTTATTGGTGTCAAAATTCAATTTGATAGGGCTTCAGTTCAGCATAAAATGATGTGTAGTTGACATAGCAAATATGTCATGACAGCACAAGAAAGTATTGAATTCCAGGAAAAATCAGTTAGCCTTTGTAGAGATGCTGGTTTTGCACAGGGAAATTATCAAAATATTGTTCTGTGCAACTGTGCCTTTCCTATACACATACATATATGCACTGCAGACTTCTTGATGTGTTAGAAGCCTCTTGGTATGCCACAGAAGGATGTTGTGGCATGGAAATTAACCCTCATTCTCCCTGATCTAGTTGCTGTTAGCAGATAATTGGACAAAAACTAGCATAGCTTTGCAGCAGCTTTTACAACATAGAGGCAACAAATAAAGTAGGCCTTTGTGAAAAAAAACGACGAACTTGGATTCTGAAATCAGAACCAAAAACAGAAATTGCTGGAAAAGCTCGGAAAGTCTGGCAGCATCTGTGGAGAGAAATCAGAGTTAATGTTTCACGTCCAGTGACTCTCCTTCAGAACTTTGTATTCAAATACAGGTCTTGGGGTATTAATGGGTTGTCGAGAATATCTAATTTTGAAATGAAATATAATAAGTATGAAAATAAGATTGCTACATAGGACTGAATGCGAAATGCTATATCTAAAGGGTGACTAATTTGAAGGTAACAGTTTGCTCTAGCATTTCTGGTAAATTTTAGCCCTTTGTAAAGCTTTGTTCTCTAGTTTTTATCCATTTTTTATTAATAAATAAAAGCTTTAACTAAGAGTGAAGCATGTTATCATTTAGCAAATCTGAATTCTAATACACACCTGAGATGTTATGCAGCTGGCAAATCTGCCTTCTGCTTCCAAGGAACACTATTATGGGTGAAAGTATCAAATCTGAGACAAGGACTTTGATGGTGGCTCAGGCCTTCAACTAAAATGTTGATCAAGGCAATAAATAATGCAAAAGCAAAATTTTGACGACAGGTTTTATGGGCAGAAGGAGCACACAAACTCAAAAACATTAATAACACCTGCAGCGTGATACATTGGGCATTTATATAATTTGTGCCAAGAATGTGAAGGGCAATAAATCCCATCTTCAGGTTAAAAATGATCTTTGTAAATCAACAAAATGAAATGTTTCAATTTTGAATTAATTTGATGGAAAACAAAATAACTTGAAATTATATCACTGCACGACTAAAAATCTTGAAGGGTAGACCTTGATCAAGCGAGTGAATAAAATGAAAAATTAAATTGCAGAAATTATAGTGTGTGAACCAGGTGAACCCTCAAGATTTATCGGAATGTGTTACCATATGAGAAACAAAATTAACTTTGAAATGTTGCCATTTTGTTTGTAGTCAAATCAAACCACATTGAATTAAATTATTCAATCACAATTGATCTTAAAAACTGTTGCTTTAATGACAAAGTGTGTGTTTTAATCAGGAAAGAAATTAAATAGTTTTGGTTCTACATTAGAAATTGATTAAACCAGGTATAAGGGCTGTTAACTCTTGTCAGTGGCATTTTTTGTTAGATGCCTACATGGAGAGGAAGATCTTTGTGCCAATTGTTCAGATGGCAACAACTTGTTGATCTGGCTACATTACACTTTGAGTCCCAACATCTTGATGATGAGACAGAGGAGCAGCAGAAAAGGAATAAAAGGAAAAACTCCAGATCCCATTAACAAGTGGGATATCCTGCCTTATGTGCATGTTCAGGAGCTAATTCTTTCTCCTCACCACTGCAGGTACCAGTGTCCATGGGAAGAGGCTAAAGCATAAGATGCCATAACCTTCCCCCTGTTAGTGCCACCACATCTGAGGAATAATGTCTCTAGCTCCTCAGAGGAAGCACCAATATAAAATTGACCTGCACCTTTCACTATCATGGAGATATTCACCTTGGTGAGTCCATCATCTATAGTGGTCTTGGGGGCAGAGTCTGGCGAGACATCACTTTATAGCTGGTGGAGAAAGCAATGCCTGAAGTCTCTGACTCTTAGATGATAGTTGGAAATCAGTTACGCACTCAGCCCCATGAAGATAATATTTGTGTGGAGTTGGCTATAAGTGACATGGTGAACTTGCAGAGAAAGGTAGAAATTTCAGACAGTGATGCCGGTGCCCTCATTAGACTCAGGGTCATCCCAGTTGTGCTTACTATAGTGGTTCATCCATGCAAACTCTTCGCTGCCTTCATGGAAAGGATGGCAGCCATTTTTGAGACCTAGATCCAGCAAAACTCTCATTGGCTGCAGGATATTTGCTCAGACTCGCATTTCAATGCTGTCACCATGGGGACACTGTATTACAGGAAAGGCACATAGGGAACAAAGTACCTCAGCACTCTAAAAGTGCTGTTCCCTCTCTAGAGACAGGTAGGTGCTAACAGGCATCCATTGGGTGTGAAGGACCAGGCAGACTCCCCAGGAACTCATCTCAGTACACTCCGGAGACACCTTGCCTCTCCTCCTCCCCTTTGCTAGTGACCCCATTGCCTGCAGCAGGTCAGGCTGAGGTGCGTGGCGCAGGCCAGGGCCTTCTAGGCCTCCGGTCCCCAGGGGATGCCTGCCAAAAGTACCATAGTCAGCAGCTTTCCTTCACCTCAGCTGTGATTGTCAGACAACATCTAGATGTTATGGCAGGCAGAAGAAAATATTTTAAGGACACATTGAGTGTTCATTACATGTATCTAGTCTGCAATTCTGCAAATATATGCTCATTTTTACCGGTGTAACTTTTACTATAACCTCATGATGCTGCTAGGTGCTGACACTGTTGCTGAAGTGAAAGGAATAAGCATCCATTGGGATACCTTTAAACGTCCCGCATCATCAGCAATCTTTGCAACTAAAGCATACAGCTGGCATTTGGTGTTTGTAGTCAGTCACAAGATTGATTTCAGTGTCAGTGTGCTTATCTGATGAGGTCAAATTGGGAAGACTGGGCTTGAGATTAGACATTGCAGAGACCACAGAGCCAATCTATCTGAGTACTGGAGAAATGTGAAGGGGTCCTGCTTTGTGAGGAAAGAAGTATCTTTTTCCCTGGCTAGGGGACTTCATTGCTGCGTGAAACATTCTCAGAATAAGAGGGAAGTAATTCACTACTGAGATGTGAAGGCCTTAATTCCCTCGGGAGGATAGGAGTGAAATATTTGGATATTTCCAGACCATAATACTGAAAGAACAGTCTCTGAAAATATTCAGCAATTGGAATTGTACAGTCAAAGAACATAACCTTCTCCAGAGCTGTCAGGATAGTGAGGGATAAAGCTGAATAGTCACATTAACCAGGATGAAAGAGAATTGGGAAGCACCAGGTCCGTGTGCCCCAATCGACTTCCACTTTTCTTATGGCAAAGCCCATAATCCTGCTTCCTTCGAAGATCCCCTCATCCTGAGAGTGTGCATTTTGGTACAGCTACTGTTGTATGCAATTAATGCGAAGGCTAGGTTTGTGTATGTATTTTCATCCTTCTCATAGTACAGGTACATTGTAATTATAAGAATACCCTTTATTTAAAACAATACTGCAAAAAGAATTGGTTCTCAATCAAGAAGTAATGAACCAGCAGCCCTTAACCAGTTAGTTTCCAAAAGCCACAGCAGAAAGGCAAATGAGTATAAAGAGCTCTTTGCCCTGGGACTGGTTTTTACTTGGGCCTGATTACCTCATCAGACCATTGTCTTTGCCTCTAGCTATTTGTGACCAACCTCCTGGCTGGTGTCAGGATCATCACCTTGCCCTTACTCACCAGAGGAGACCTCTTGCTCCTGCATCATTTCCTGCCCTAAGCCAACTTCTTTTGTCAAGTGAAGTGGGACACTCTGTCTGAAGTATATTGAAGTGGACTGTCTGAGCAGCTCAGACATTAGAGTCATATCTTCAGGAAGCCTATGGTCTATTCAATAATGGCTCTTATACGCAGTGCCGTACCCCTTCTTGGCATCAGTCTGAGGTTTCCTGATAGATATCATCAGCAGGATATTCAGGGAAGGGTCCTAACCCAAGCAGCCAGTACTGTAGGTGGGAAGAGATAGAAAAAGGTGCAGGCACCTGCAAGGATTTCAGCATATTGCTAACTGGATATCGTGTGCAGATCAGGAGTACTTGGCTGGTGGTGTCACAGCAGATGTGTACATTGAGGGAGTGAATCCTTTTCCAATTGACAAACATAACTGATTGTTGCCAGGGGCCTCTGAGGGCAATGCGAATGCAATGGATTGCTTCAAGCACCCGTGGGAAACCTGCTATGGTAGCAAACCCCACTGTCATTTCTGTCTAACTTTGACATACTTTGACAGAGGAAATTCACAGACATCCTTAGTAACTCCTAGAAATGTTAAGAGTTGCTATTAACTTCAATGGGATTGTGTCCCAATCCTTGCAGTTGCAGGTTCTTGTCCCACAATTGGCAGACTTAGGCGATTATCTCTCCCAGGACAGCCTGAGGCACTATATTCAGTGCCTTTCTATCATTTGCAGATAGTTGCATCGAAACCTGTAGATTCAGTTTCTAGCCAACACTCATCACCTGTGAGGCTTTGGGTCCTGGAATGGTATGGACAGAATTTTCTGCTTCCTTAAACAATGTGGGAAATCACAAGAAATGTAGGGAAATATGTAAAAATGAATAATGTCATCAGAACCTCGAGGACAAGAAAAACATTTCTGACGTTCCCTTTAGGGATTAATGGTGAGTTGAGAAGGAGCATTAATATTTCAAATTCAATATGATCCTTCTTCAAAATCGTGCCTTGGCAAGATTGAGCTCTTACTAACCATCTCATCACCCATAACACTCCTCTCCATTCTCTCACACCATGTCAGGCAGGAGTATCCAACCTAGATTCCAGAGCTTGCAGTAATTCTGATGAATGGCCCATATCAACAAGGCCACTTATAGGTTGAACAAATCACTCTTCCTCCTTAGCTCAGGTGTATCTTTTTTATCATGGGACATGTGTATTGCTGGCTGGGCCAGCATTTATTGCTTGTCCGTAGTTGCCATTGAGAAGGTGGTGATGAACTGCTTTCTTGTATCACTGCAATCCATGTGCTGTAGGTTGGCCTGCAATGTTATTAGAGAGGGAATTCCAGGATTTTGACCTAGTGACAGTGAAGGAATGGCGATATACTTTCAAATCAGGATGGCGAGTGGCTTGGAGGCAACTTGCAGGTGGTGGAGTTCCCATGTATCTGTTGCCCTTATCCTCCTAGATGGAAATGGTCATGGGCTTGGAAGGTGCTGTCTGAGGATCTTTAGTGAACTTCTGTCATGCATTTTGTGGATAGTACGCACTGCTGCTACTAAGTGTCAGTGGTGGAAGGAATGGATGCTTGTGGATGTGGTGCCAAACAAGCAGGCTGTTAAATCCTCAATGGTATCAAGTTTCTTCAATGTTATTGGAGCTGCCCCCAACTGGGCAAGTGGGGAGTGTTCATTCGCACTCCTGCGTTGTGACTTGTAGATGGTAGACAGAATTTGTGGAATCAGGAGGTGAATTATTTGCCACAGTATTCCTAGCCTCTGAAGTGCTCTTGTATCCACTGTATTTGTATGACAAGTTCAGTTCAGTTTCTGATCACTGGTAACTCCAAGGCTGTTCATAGTGGGGGATTCAGGGATGGTAACACCATTGAATCACAAGGGGCACTGATTTGATTGTATCTTATTGAAAATGATCATTGCCTGACATTTGTGTAGTACAAATGTTACCGAACAATTACAAGATGACAATCAGTCAATTATTTTCAGTGGCTCCAATTCTTCATGGTATCCCATTGGAATGAGTTTCAGAAATTTCCTGGTAATTTGGGAACCAAATCCAGTTGGTCATGAATCTCACTAGACTCATGGTGAATAAAATGTCCTTTCACTTAGCCTGAAATTCTGAGTGTTAACTCCACGTACCCAAAAAAAAGAAGAAATTCTTTAGAGATAGCAAGAACTGCAGATACTGGAGTCCAAGACAACACAGTTTGGAGCTGGAGGAACACAGCAGGCCAGGCAGCATCAGAGGAGCAGGAAAGTTGACGTTTCGGATCGGGACCCTTCTCCACTTTCTATGTGGCTCTTTTGAAATCAAAAGACCTTTTGACTGACCATTATTAGGTCATGTGATTTAATTTCATTGTCTAACCGAATAATTTTGACCCTCCCCGATCAACATGGTGGCTCAATGGCTAGCACTGCTGCTTTATAGCGCCAGGGACCCGGGTTCAATTCCAGCCTCGGGAGACTGTGTGGGGTTTGCATATTCTTCTTATGTCTGCATGGGTTCCCACCAGGTGCTCCAGTTTCCTCCCACAGTCCAAAGATGTGTAGGTTAGGGGGATTAGCCATAGTAATAGGGTAGGCAGAAGAGGCTGGGTGGGATGCTCTTCAGAGAGTTGGTGTGGAATTCTATGAAACAAGCAGACAATCCCTATCTTTCTGAAAAAAAAATCAAAGAACTTTGAATGCTGGAAATCGGAAACAAAATCAGAAATTCCTGGAAAAACTCAGCAGGTCTGCCAACATCTGTGGAGACAAAGTAGAGTTAATATTTCAGGTTAAGTAAAGTTCAGTGAGTTCTGAAGAAATGTCACTGGACTGAAAACATTAACTCTGCTTTGTCTCCACAGATGCTGCCATAATTATGGGGATTTTCCAGCAATTTTAGTTTTTATACCCTTACTCTAATGCACTGAACACCTTATAATTCCAGTCACCCCTGTCACCCTACAATCAACCAAACCATGTAATTGTTAATTTCCACATTTTGGTTCCCGAGTTCATAATAACCCAGGTCCTGATGTCCCTTTTGACACTCCAGCCTCCCATCATGTATGGGACTTACACCACTACATTACTTGATTAGCCCCTGATCCCTACCAACCAACGCCCACCCTACCAGATCCATCACTGTATCCATACACTCGATGAGTTAATAAGTTAGCGTACATAGGATTCCCACAGCAAGGACTGGCTCTGGATAGCTATTTTTATAACTGCATCTTTCCAGTCATCATCCCAAATGTGTCAGGACAAGACAGAAATTGTTGTGCAGCTTTTCCAATTCTGAACAGACAGCACCCTGCCTGGCCCCCCTGACCCTTCCTCCTTTTTGCTACTTGCATATTAATCTTCCCTTACGTTGCAACTTATCACAAACATTATTTAAAGCTGTATTGGTATAAGGGCATACCCGTAAGGACTTAACTCAAGGTCTAGGAAGAAGTAAAAGTTGACTGACGCATGCCTGGTATATATAGTCAGGTATCTGAAGGGATGGATTTCTTGATTGGATAGAAGTTAAATGGGAACAATCACTAAATTCCAGCTAGTTATACTTTTAATACAATGCTAATATATGCAGACAAGTTTCCAGACACCCACAACTAGAAAGGTCAACTTGTGTTTAGAGTTCAGAGAGCTTAATCACAAAATTTTATCCCAGGAACAAGAATCTGATTTTGACCTCTTGCCAAATTAATTTCCCACCCACCATTCTTCTTGCCTTCTCTGGCACTGAAGACTCCACCCAATGTGTGAATTGGACTTAGTGTGCTGTAACATGTAGGCAGCACTGTACAATACTGTCAATCCACTAAACAATGTTACATATACGTAAAAGCTTAGATTTTGAACATATAACCTATGCACTGTCCCACATTTACTTAATCATAGAATTTATTAATGAAAAGTACATAGCTAATTATAGAAAAATGTGCTTAAGAAAAACGTTGCATCCAATCTGCATTAAAGTAGTTTATGATGAGAAATGTGTCAATGGCCACTATAGAATTTCAATATGAATATTTCAGTTTGTACCAGGTAAAGACTGTGGATAATTGTAACTTCACATAACTAATGGTGTTTTATATAAAGTATGGTTGACAGTATCATTGAGTGCTTATAAATGACATGATGTGAAATGACTTTTACAAGACTTTGTTAAACTTCAGCCTGTGAAAATAAGTCATAGAGTCTTATCCTTATACCAGGACTCATGTCTGTACTTGTGTAGGTCATGGCAAACACTTGTCAAAGCTGAGATTTTGCTTTCTTAAATTTAATTGCATATCTGTCAGATCCAATCTAGATGACCCTGTAAACTCTTGAACTATCATTTACTATCGTTCTCCCCAATGAATCATAATTCACTTACTTTACGTCTCATTTCTCACTCCAAACTCTCAAAGGTAATTTAATTCCTGAGAACTTTGAAGATGGAATATTCCTTGATATACTCAGCATTTGTGTAATTTACAAGTTTATCTGAAGGTCACTGAATGTGCCAATTCATATTGCCCATTAGAGGTGTAGTGTACAGTGAAGAACTTTACCTCAGTACAATGGGATCTTGATCAGATGGGCCAATCGGCCGAGGCGTCGCAGATGGTGTTTAATTTAGATAAATGCATTTTGGAAAGGCAAATCAGGACAGGACTTATATACTTAATGGTAAGGTCCTGGAAAGCACTATTGAACAAAGAGATCTTGGAGTGCAAGTTCATAGTTCCTCGAAAGTGGAGTCGCAGGTAGATAGGACAGTGAAGAAGGCGTTTGGTATGCATGCCATTAATGGTCAGTGCATTGAATATAGGAGTTGGGAGGTCACATTGAGGCTGCACAGGACATTGGTTAGGCCACTTTGGGAGTAGTGCATACAATTCTGGTCTCCCTCCTGTAGGAAGGATGTTGTGAAGCTTAAAACGGTTCAGAAAAGATTTACAAGCATGTTGCCAGGGTTAGAGAGTTTGAGCTATAGGGAGAGGCTGACTAGGTTGGGGCTTTTTTCCCTGGAACATCGGAGGCTGAGAGATGACCTTTGTAGAGGTTTATAAAATCATGATGGGCATGGATAGGGAAAATAGACAAGGTCTTTTCCCCATGTTGGAGGAGTTCAAAACGAGAGGTCATTGGTTTAAGGTGATAGGGGAAAGATATAAAAGGGAGCTAAGGGCAACTTTTTCATGCAGAGGATGGTGCATGTATGGAATGAGCTGCTAGAGGAAGTGGTGGAGGCTGGTACAATTACAACGTTTTAAAGGGACCTGGATCTGTATATGAATAGGAAGGGTTTAGAGGGATATGGGACTAATGCTGGCAATTGGTACTAGATTTATATAGCATATCTGGTCAACATGAATGAGTTGGACCGAAGGGTCTGTTTCTGTGGTGTACATCTTTATAACTCTGAGCTGCCAAAAACACATTTGCATGTTTCACACTTCTTTTAGACTCTTCTTTAAACCTTTCCAATTAAATCTGGTGAAGTTTCATCGTTCAAACCAAAGAATAGAGAAGGCTACTGAATTTCAGAAATTGGAGAAATAGTTTATTCATAACCCAATGATTAATTTACTAGTTTATTGTGTTACAACAAAATCCAAAGGGGTGAACAAATTTCTCTTTTCACCACTGAGTTTGGTATAAAAGAGTTTTAAATTTTTTCCCCCTAATTCAATACATATTTGAATGTGCATTCAAATTATGATTAACGTATCTGACAAATTTCCTTGGGTTAATCAAAATTAAGGGAGTTAATGTATTGTAAATTCCCTCAAATAAAGGATAACCATGATTACAAAGATAAATTCCAGACTAAATTTCCTGACATTCACACACACGCACTGATGTAAGTAAACAGAACACAGTAGGAGCTGAGTTTGTAAAAAATAAAGTCCTCCTTCATGCAGTTGCTCTGAGCAAGTTTCCAGTTTTTAAAATTTCAGTTCACAGCCAGTTTTCTCTCAGGGTTGATCACTGTTGTAGAACCAAGCAATCATTTGCAATATCCTCCTTCTTGATTTGTGTGATAATGTTTTTTGCGGCTAAAACGCAACAAGCTTACAATCATGATTTCTCACAAGAGGGGGATTTTGATCTGTGAATGCTGATTGTTGGCTCACAATGAGGACGATCCATTTAACAAAGAGTTTCAATCGTCCATTGTTGTCAGAGATCCCTTCTTATCTTTTGATACGGCGAGGAGGGCTTCAATCGTCTTCTTTGCATAACAAGTTTGAGATTTAAGTCTTTGTTCAGCAATATCTGTACTTGAGTAGCTTTATCCCCTGGAGATATATGAAGATCTCATTGTATCCATATTTTCCAGATAGTGAATTTCAGTGTTCAGGTAATTACATTTGAATAGCCTTTTCAGGACATGTTGGACCATCTCAGCTCTATTATTTAGAGATCCCTTTGTAAATTCCTGATTAGTTTGACTATTTTTGGTCAGGTGACTTTTAAAGAGCTTCAATACACTGTTAAATGTATTTCCTCAAACAATAGTTCAAAACTTTCCTTCATCTCATTTAAAAGTAACAGTTTGGATTTTTATATCATCTTGACAATAGGTAACAAGTAAAAATGTTGAGTACCCAACTGTTGTTGCACAGGAATTACTGAAGTAATTTTTTTTGGTAGCAAATACTAAATTTGTTTTCTATTAGCAAAACATATGAATTAAATCTGTGAAAAAAATATTAAACTTGATGCATATTAAATAGTGATAGTATTTAAAATTTAATTCTGTAATATTGAAATTAGTACAATGGAGTTAAATGTATTAATTGTATACTAGCTGTGAATTATTTGTTACGAAGGGGTGAGGAGGGGGTAATTGACTCCCTGTTTTTAACCTCTTATTGTTTGGCTGCACCAAATGTATATTATGCCATTTCATTTTTGTGGGTAGCTAACAATTCAATTGCAGTACTAGTCAAAATTAGGAAGCCAATTATAAGATTTTATCGAGTGAAAGAAAGAGGAATTTTATTGTTTGCTAATCACAAGAAAAATAATAAACTGTGATACCTAACAGATCCACACAAAAGCCAGTATAATTATATTGAAAAGAGTGAGCTTTTGGTACAGATAGGAAGAATAAAATCTATACAGTTTAACAGTCCTTAGAATACTTGAGGTGTTAGATTTTAACCTGAGGTCACAGTTGTTTCGCTGTTGACTTTTATCCTCAGCAGTATTTGAATCTGTAGATATCTTTGAGTTTTTGATAAATGGCTGTAACTCTAATTTGCTTTTGCACTGGACAATGAAGAGCAAACAGAGGATAAGAAATACCTTCAATCCTTGCTGTTATCAATGCAGAATTATTCCTTTTCATGTTGCTCAAAAACAGCTCCTGAAATATCATTCATTTTTTATTCCAATGTCTAGGTTCATTATTTTCTTGACAGCTGGATAGTCCACAGGCAACCTTTCATATGCAATGTGTGCTAGGTATCAGACTGTGTCCCTGTAATCCCATTGACCTTTCAGATTAATTTCAGCTTTTAGTGTGCCTTTCTACTAATTAGAAAATACTCCTGATTCTAAATGACATAGAGAGATTCCATGATTTTTCTTCCTTTATATCTTGGACAGGCACTGTGCTCCCCCTTTTGGACATTCTTCAGATTTGTGTAGTTTGTTCTCGCCGCACAGAAGATTCAAAATGACAGTTGGTGATTTTTTTTCTGTGTTTATGTTCCATGGTTTTTCGTGTATTTTGTGTCTATGAATTGAATCACCTCACTTGATCACAGCTGTCTGATAAACCTGACCTAGATGTTGGATTTTCTTATTCAACTAATTTCATATCAAATACCCCAACTCCAAGTTCCTGTACCAAACCGCATCTTTTAATATGCATAAACCATTGACCTTTGCCTTGAATTTCAGCAACAACTGAACATCCACAATTCTCCGAAGTAGCAAATTTTCAAAAACTCACAACCTTGCACACTCTGCTGCAGGTGCAACCTCACTAGCATCCTGTATCTTTCTAGGAAGAATTCTTTACACCTTTACTTCAGTCACTTTTTAAGAAAAGCTGACAAACCTTTTCCCTTCCCCCAATACATGTTGCATCTACCAATAACTGTTCATGATTTATGTACATGGACATCCAGGCCCCCTGAATACAAATAATTCCCAGCCTCTCATCGAACTTTTTAAAAATTTAATCTTTGTTATGAAAGTAGATAACAGTACACTTTGTCTAAATGTAAACCATTGCCACATTTTTGCCCATTCACCCAACTTCCTCTTTAGCCTTTATGCATCCTCCTTACTGGTTATTTTCCCATCTAGTTCTGAATTTCCAGCAAAGCCATGTAGTCTTCTAATCTAAGTCATCAAAATAAGTTGTAAATAGCCGAGGCCAAAGTACTGATCTTTGTTATTCTTCATTAATTACAGCTTGCCACCCCACAAATGTCCCATTTCTCTCTATTGCCTGATTTCTGTCCATTAAAAAAATCCTCAGTTTATAATATTTTCAATTCCATAATTTCTAATTGTTTGTGTCACATCTGTGTAGAACTTTACAAATGCATTTCGAAAATCCAAAAACCCTACATCCTACCTAACAGCCTCCCTGCACCTACTTGCATGCCAATTCTGAGGAAGGGTCACCAGACCCGAAACGTTAACTCTGATTTTTTTTCTTCACAGATGCTGCCAGACCTGCTGAACTTTTGCAGTAACTTTGTTTTTGTGCCACTTCTTTCTGATCAACTTACAACATGGATCTGTACTTGAATGCTGCAGTTTGAAGCACATTTCATTGCAATGCTGCTTCCAGTATACTTTTCATGCAGGGACAGGCATTCATCTCATGGATTGTACGAGGCTACATTCCAAGCTGCTTTGCCTGCCCTGTTAGCACCCACTCACTTTCCCCCTACATAGATGTTCACTGCATTTCAGCCTTGCCTTGCCTTTTTATGCTTTGCCCCCTCAGTCAGAGCTTCACGACTCATTGTACTTCTGTCTTGACTTACTTTATGGCACTGAGGAAAATCCAGACGCTTTTCAGTGGACATTGGTCAAAGGAGTGGACATATTGCAGGAAAGCACCATGCTATGTCAATGTTGCATCAGTGTAATGTGATACCAGCTTACATAATATACACATGGAATGCACTGGAACTAAATGCCCGTGTCTCAAACTCTAAAGGAAGTCGACGTTAGTCAAGTCAAGGGAGATAAACTTCAGTCAGGGGTTCCCTTGGACACAGTCAATATCTTGAAGCATTTAGGGATAGGGCTGTATATCACTATAACTCAGGCAATCAACCTCAAGTCCTGTAGGTTCAGTACAATGAGTCCAGGGAGTTGTGGCAAGTCAGATGGGGAGCTGCATACAAATAAGTCAGGTGTTCGGCCACCCATAATTTGGTCTGTTTGCCCAAATCTGCCTGTGGATTGGGCCATAGTCAGTCCCAGAATTCAGCTCAGTGAAAGTCAATAGAGCCTATCAGGGGCCCGTGCTGTGCTTCCACAAATGAAGCAGGCAATGAGGGCGTTGTATTGGAAGCTGAAGATTTGGAAGAGTGGCAGCTGTCTTCTGAGGAGGAGAATTAGATCATTGAGTGGGAGAAATGTCACCTTCAGCATGATGGAACACTGTAGCATGAAGCACAACAAGCCAGGTAAGACTCAATTAATATTCACTTCTGGTAGATGAGAGCTGGGTGCAGGAAATGCTTAGTGACTTAAAGTTCACTTTTGATCAAATAGTAAGCAGTCTCTGTCTGTTTTGAGGGGTAGCTTCTGTTTGTTTGTTTATTGTTCACAGTGGCATTCGCTGAATAAACGTAAATATTTTCAGCTGTTTAAAGGCTTTCCAGTATGTCCTGGCTCCATATTGAAGAAGGAGCAGATGTTAAACTACACAGGGCATTGGGAAAAGAGCAAATTTCCCTTGGATAGGGTTCTAAAATGGGATGAGGCTAAGGATGGGTAAGCTGTATCTTGGTTCTTAAATCATAATACATTTACAAATAAGTACTTGTACTTGCAATGAAGTGTCACCTATGGCATTTGCATTTACTGAGAAGTGTTTGTTTTTGATTCCTCCCTCACTACATGCATGGTGAAGGGCTGACAGTATCTCTGAATGTGACTTATTCGGTGTTTACAATGTTCAGGAGTCATAATGAAAGTCTCCAATTTAGAAAAGTTGAAAAGAGTACATATTAGGAGTTAAGTGAAGAAAACCATACTCCATAAAGTGAGAAATGAACATCTGCACTGTCGGAAGCTGTTAACATCCACCTATTCAAAAACAAGTATCATGTACATACATTGGTGACTTGCAATGAGGGAATCACATCAAACATGATATCCTATTCGGAGAGAAATGTGAATGAGAAACAGAATCATAGAATCCCTACAGTTCAGATAGAGGCTATTCGGACCACTGTGTCTGCACTGACCCTCTTGAAGAGCCATCCCACCCATCCCCATATCCTACCCATCCCCATAAACTCCAATTTACCAAGGCTAATCCATCCAGCCCGCACATTGCTGGACACCATGGGCAATTTAGCATGGACACTCCACCTAACATGTCCATCTTTGGACTGTGTGAGGAAACCGGGGTACCTGGTGGAAACCCACACAAGCATGGGGAGAACATACAAATGCCCCACAGACAGTCACCCAAGGCTGGAACCGAACCTGGGTTCTTGGAGCTGTGAGCCAACGGTGCTAACCACTTCTAACTAACTGCTGACTGTAATGTAAAGTTCAATACATTGCCATTTTAAAGCTAATTTACCAGCCCTTATTTTCAATATCTGGTAAATCAGCCACCAGAGACTGGCCACTAAGTCCATTGAGCCACAACACATATTTAAATGAGAGGTTTCAAATTGAGACTAATTAAAATAATTCTGTTGTTAGGTTTCAGAAGCTTTGGAAGGATTAGGTACTGCTGTAATCTCCTCACTTAACACATGCCATTGTCCATCCCCTACCCCACATGTATTAGATTTTTTCTTTTATTATTCTAATGTGGAATATGTTATCATTGTCAGACTAGAATTTGCTGCCCAAATCTAATTGTACTTGAGAAGGTAGCAACGAGCTGCCTTCTTGAACTGTTGTGGTACTAGTGGTGTCAGTACATCCAATGTGCCATATTACAAGATTATTTGAAAAATACCAAAGCTTATCAATAATGACTGCATAGCAATGTGATGAAAATTTCTTTACAATCTATAATGGCTCTTCAATACAATTACCTGCTTATGAAATACTGCAATGATCATACATCAAATGATAATGCAGTAATAATTTAGAAATATCACAAATTATGAATTAAAATGCCTGCTGATAAATCATTTGGTGAGGGATAATTGATGTCAGAATACATACTGATGGAAATTTTAGCCTTCATTATTACCTGTGAAATAGAACAAGCTGAACTGTAGCTTATTTTGCTCATCGTTTTATCATCAAAATCCACTTATAATGTCCATTGTCTTTATTGCTTCTTTGTAAGAAGTTCATATAAGTGCATTAAATTAATTCTGCTTTTCTGTTGGGCAGCATTGTGATTTTATAAATGGACATAACATACTCTGCCTTTCTTCTGTAAAGATTAGGTTGAAATTTCATTTCATTCTTTGTAAAAAAAAAAATCACGAGTGCGCGTTATTTTGCAATTTCTTTCTACATTTCGCAGAAGGCAATTATAGCAAATATTTTAATCAGTACAATAGTTGCTTAGTTAGATTTAATCGTAAAAGAATTTCCTTTTTTTCGATCTTCATGTTTTAGTGAAGAAAACATATCCTGTTCATTTGGATACCTGTTAGGAGCACAAGTGATATCAAATGTAGAGACATTGGTGAGCTTGACCAACAACTGTTAAACACCGACTATTTGAAGAACTGAATCTACAATGCAACATTGCAACTTCAACATCAAACTACAGAGGGTACAGATAGGCATAGCACAACGTTTTTGAATAGAAGTTGAGAGGTCTTCAAAATTTAACTGACTGACAATTCACTGTTTTTTTTTCTATGGCTTCATTTTGTTACCGAGAGTTTATAATTCTAACCTACACTCTAACAGTATCAGATCCTATACTGGTATTTTTCAGAAGCACTCTCCAAGCATTTATTGCAATTTCAATATGAGTATCAAAACAAATTCCTTTAAAGTTTTAACATGTCTAATAGACACTGCCCTAAATGAAGAGTAGGTTTCGGCACATTACAAACAATGGGCTCATGCGTTGATTTCTTGAACAGCTTAGGTCTGAATTTATGGATACATTCTTAGTTTATTAGTCAAATTGACTAAAAGATACTAAGAGCCAAGAAATTTGTCTTGTTAGTTTGCGTCAAATGTAGGGAGTAAATTTATTTCAGCTCTTTCAGCCCACGCATTCCACTCATTAACTACAGTGGATGGAAATTTAATGCATTAGGAGCAAATTATTGAGGTTTTATCCCTCCCTTGGCAACTTAGAAGACAGGTGGTTAAGAAGGCATTTCACACCTTTGCCTTCATTGCTCAGACCTTTGAGTATAGGTGTTGGGTCGCCATGTTCAGGTTGTACGGGGCATTGGTGAGACTTCTTCTGGAGTACAGTGTGCAGAACTGTGTGCAGTTCTGGTTGCCCAGTTATAGGAAGGATATTATGAAACTGGAGAGTGTTCAGAAAACATGTTGCTGGGAATGGAAGGTTTGAGATATAAAAATAGATTGGAAAGTCTGGGACTTTTCCACTGGAGCATAGGAGGTTGAGAGGTGACCTTATTGAAGTTTATAAAATTATGAGGGACATAGTTAAGGTGAATGGCAAAGGTCTTTTCCCTAGGATGGGGGAGTTCAAAACTAGATGGCATATTTTTAAAGTGAGAGGAGAAAGATTTAAAAAAAAGACACAAGGGGCAACATTTTTTTATATAGAGACTGGTTTGTGTATGAATGAAACAAAGAACAAAGAACAATACAGCACAGGAACAGCCCTTCGGCCCTCCAGCCTGTGCTGACACATTTTACCCTTCCAGACCAAAACTGTCTTCACTTACAGGATCCATATCCCTCTATTCCCTCCCTATTCATGTATTAGTCCAGGTGCTGCTTGAATGCTGTTATTGTGTCTGTTTCGACCACCTCCTCTGGCAACGCATTCCAGGCACTCACCACCCTTTGTGTTAAAAATGTGCTTCACACATCTCTTTTAAAGATTCTCCCCCCGCACCTCGAAACTGTGTCCCCTAGTAATTGACCTGTCCACCCTGGGGAAAAGCCTCATACTTTCCATTCTATCCATGCCATTCACAATCTTGTAAACTTCCATCAGGTCGCCCCTCAACCTCCTGCGTTCTGTGAAAATAAACCCAGTCTATCCAACCTTTCTTTATAGTTAAAGCCCCCCAAACCAGGCAACATCCTGGTAAATCTTTTCCATACCCTCTCCAAAGTATTCACATCCTTCTGGTAGTGTGGTGACCAGAATTGTATGCAATATTCCAAGTGTGACCTAACTAGAGTTCTATAAAGCTGCAGCACAACCTGCCCATCCTTATGCTCAATGCCAGTGAATTGCCAGGGGTGGTGGTGGAAAGAGGTACCGTTACAATGTTTAAAAGACATTTGGATAAGTTGATGAAGAGGAAAGGTTTGGAAGGATATGGGCTAAGCCCGCAGGCAGGTGGGGTTAGTTAAGTTTGAGAACATGGTCAATGCGAACCGGTTGGACCGAAGGGTCTGTTTCCATGCTGTATAACTCTATGATTCTATAAGTAGATGGAAGTGCTATTCTTTTCTGTAGAACACTGTGATGTAGTCCATAACAAGCTACAAATACACTGGAGACTCTAACCAGATTATGCTGCATGCCTGTTTGAAGTTCTTGGTAAGAAACATTCAGAACACAGAATTGCACTTCCTCCCACATGTTCATTTAAATGAATAGTGTCCTCAAATGTACAAGACATGCAACACACATTTAAGGATAGTTAATGTCCAACAGGTGATTAATATCCAAACACTCATTCATAGCACATTGTTCTGGTTGGAAAAGAGTTTTTAATATGCTGACTGCAGAAAAGTTAGGCATTTTCATAAAGCCTTCTAAAGGGCTTCATGTGCTTTTAGCAGTGTATGTGAAGTCACAGAAACTAAAGTCTGGTGGGTGGGTGAGAAGGGACTAAATCAAAACGCTTCTCACATGGATAATGGCCATAGTAGAACTCGGTGTACAGCACTCAGATACCTGGTCATCAAAGAAATCTCCAAAGCAAATTTCACTTTGTATCACATGTTAGAACCCTGTCTATATTTTTGTTAATCTATCTCTCTAACACACATCAGAACAGACAAAGTTATCAGTCTTGAATATGGGAGAACCAGATGTTATAAAGCATTCAAATAGTTGATAACAATAACTTTCATTGCACATCAGGAAATGTGAAGAAAGATATCGTGACAAATCTGCTTGCCTTTGTGGGGCAAAACAGTGGCTGTTTGTTTTTGGGACAACAGTAAGTCTACATTCAGTGAATGATGTGTTCATGACACACATAGGTCACACTGCAGAAACTCAGCAGGCTATTAACTTTTGGAGTTTGATATGACTGCTCATTCTGAAGAAGATTCATATTGGGCTCCAAACAGTTACTCTGTTTCTCATTCCACACTTGAGTTACTCCAACATTTTCTGTTTTTATTTCTGAATTCCAGCATCTGCAGTATTTTATTTTCATATTTCTTAGAAGCAGGTATCAATTAAATTATAACACCCTATTGTGCCTGATGCTGTATCCATTTATTATCATGGTAGAATGTCTCCCTGCTCGATGTCCTCTCTTCCACCTTGGAAAACTACTGTTGGCCTTGCAGCACTTCAGTATCCCGACCTCCCTTCTGTGCCTGCTACAGTTGTGCTGAATACAACATGCCAAGATTATGCAACACATTCTGCCTGATGTGTTCTGCAATGCCCCTCCATTTGTTCCAAGCAGCAATACTCATCTTGAGTAGCACAATATACTCTGTGATAGCTCTGTTGGAAGGGTGGGCTGTATTGGATCTACATTCTGCCTCAGTCAGGGGTTCCCTAAAGAAGTTATCAGCCAATCCCTTGTTTCCCCAACAGCCATCCTTATGTGGCATTTGGCCCCAGCAGGAGCAATGCAATGTAAGGTGTTAGTGAATTCCAATTTAGTGGTGAAGTGTTGAAAGATATTGTAAGTTACTCTGACATGTGCCATGACGATGTGATATGGCTGTTTTATTGCCAATGTTGACTTGTATGGGCAGAGGGTGGAGGTGATCATTGCCATTGGAATGTGACCTGAGGTGTTGAGGAATTCTGGCAAACATAAAGACAAGGAGAAGACACTGGTGATCTGCAGCCACCGGGTAATCCTGTAGACTGTCACATCAGGAATGATATCTAGTTTCTCACCAGTACGAGACAGGATCATGAACTGCATAGAAATGAGGCAAGATTAATGAATAATGAACTGCTAATACATGCAAATAGGGTGCACTGTCCTTACTAGGGGGATTCTCATCTAGCCTTTGAAACCTTAAGGGGAAAATCAGGCCTCTCCTTCTCAAGACAGAATTTCATTTTTTTTCACTCTTACCATGTTCTCCCATATGTTGTGGAGACATAGGTTCAAATTCTGCCATTGGCAGGTGGTGCAATTTGAATTCAATAACAATCTGGCATTAAGAGTCTAACGATGAGCATGAATCCATTGTTGATTGTCAAGAAAAACCCATCTAGTTCACTAATGCCCTTCAGGGAAGGAAACTGCCTAACTTGGAATGATCAAAGATCACCGCACTAGACCTAGACCTTGATCCACACGGTGATGGTCATCTGGTCTTCCTCTCCCGGTGGTCCCGGGGCATCTGTTCTTACGGTGGTTGGTCTCCAGTTACTCCTCCCGAGGGTGCTGTTGCTGTGATTCTTATCCTTGGAAACTTCCACACCCTTTGGGAGGATCTTCAATTCCCATCAATGGATCACTCAGGAATTGATTACCCTGATTGATCAGGCCCAATCAAGCAGTGCCATGTGGATGATGGGGTGGTTTTTGGTCCTCCATTTCTGAAAGTGTTAGGGGCACATAAGTCAGGTAGGCTTCCCAGGTAAGAGTGTGAGGTGTCTCTTTGTTCTGGAAACAGCTCGATGTTTCCTGGGATAGTAGGAACTGCAGATGCTGGAGAATCTGAGATAAAAAGGTGTAGAGCTGGATGAACACAGCAGGCCAAGCAGCATCAGAGGAGCAGGAAAGCTGACGTTTCGGGCCTAGACCCTTCTTAGAAAAAATGATGTTTCTTATTGTCCTGGTAAATAGGCTTAGTCAATTGTGTACTAAAACAAAGTTGCTGGAAAAGCTCAGCAGGTCTGGCAGCATCTGTGAAGGAGAAAACAGAGTTGACGTTTTGGGTCTGGTGACCCTTCCTCAGAATTTATTTAGTCAATTGTGTATTGTGCTGTCTGCCACTGCAGCCTGCCTACCTGGATCTGCAGTTTGTTTATTTCAGTATCTTTGCACAGAACTTTGGCCAATGCTTGGCTTGATTTCCCAGCATGCTTGATGTATTATCTAATTCCACCATTTTGAGTGGCCCATCCAGCTACACTCCGTCCTCTTGATCCTGAATGGAAGCGTGATGTATCACATGATCACAGATCAATTTCTGTGTGGTGACTATATGATCATTCAAGCTCAAGCAAAGCACAACATTGACTCAAACAGCTAAACTCTTACAGATAGCATGTTAGGAAGTGACACCTGAGATCAAGTAAAATCATCAGACTTTACATAAATAGAACATCAAAATTCAAATTTAACAACTAATCAAGCAAGCATGGTAAACTAGGAATAAATAAGACATCAGGAATTCATTGTGGTGATCAAGCAAGCATTACAAACTAAGGGTCATATACATATATATCAGTAGTGTTTAAACAAGGTTTGTACCCATGAACAAATAATCCATAGGATTAAGAAATGTTGGTCCTTTTACTTTACATGAGAGAATGCTACAGAACGAAAAATATTAGGCCTATATGGCTTAACTAAGTTGGCAACTATATACATATATAACAAAGTAGAGAAACAGTAGTAAACTGAGTGCTGCAGCTGGGTCTTGGGATTTCACTCACTATTGCCATTTCACTCATTCATTCATTCAATTTCACGGAAGTGCTATTTGATGATAATGAAATGTCAAGACCATGGTTCTATGAATGGAATGCGGTAATAGTAAACATAGTGCACTGGTGGTAAAGTTATGAATGAAGCAGAATGTGGTATTAATAGTAAATATAGAACGTGTGTGAATGGGTGGTTAGTAAAGGTTATGAATGAGCTAGAACACAGTAGGAGTAAATATGGAGTGCTTGTGAATGAGTCAGTGAAAAGGACATTTACGACACAATGATACAGAAACCCATACTACGATATCTCTCAAAACCATAGAATAGAGTGCTTTAAGACAATTAATAGATATGTAATGTATAGCATTTGATGCAATTAAAATGCCTGGCTAATTGAATTGTAAATTTGATGTAAGACAACAAGGTGCAGGGCTGGATGAACACAGCAGGCCAAGCAGCATCATAGGAG
>NC_063345.1:43139004-43154138 GCF_021869965.1 Rhincodon typus
AGGTGCAGGGCTGGATGAACACAGCAGGCCAAGCAGCATCATAGGAGTACAGACTTGATGGAATCAACTGCATAGTAACAGTTAGCCTGTAGACTTAGGTCATTTCAATGTAAGAACACATAAAAATAGTGTTGCAATAGGGTGCCTTTTTAATAGCTCGTGGAGACCGTGAATTGAGTGAGGTCTCTATGCTCAGTCTTTGTGACAGTTCTCTTTTCTACCGGACGAATTTGACAGTGAGGATGATGAGGTATACCACAATAACCAGGATTAAATGCACAGACAAATGTGACACGAGACAAACCCAGGGATGGGTTTGTATGTTGGAACCCCAGTCCCAGAAATCCTCCCACCAATTCATAACTTTAATTTATTTTATTTGGCCTTTGACATGGTTGGCCTGCTGTATTACCTTGGTGAATGTTCTATGGGCTGTGGTCAATCGGATTGGGATTTGGTGTTAGTCCTCTGGCAGTGTTTTGAGACCAGTGTCATATTTCTCCAGGCATTTTCCCAAAGTTTGCCAGAGTTCCTCACTTGGGTTAAATTCCACCCTTTCCTTTTTGTGTCTATTTATCAGCTAAATTAGGCCTACACTGCCGGGTATGTGTGGCCCAATACAGAAAGTGGTGTTGGTGACATTGCATTGTGCCATCCCATACTGATATGTGCTAAGTGAAGTTGTGAGGCAATATTCCCCTTCTCCCCTGTATGCTACCCGGGTTATATCAGTATACAGGTTGCGAGCCTCCATGGGGCACTTCAGACTGGTGTTTATCTTGAAGCCGCATAGTGTATGTTCATTCAAATGAATTGGGTATGGGCATGTTATCACCATGTTAATTTGTCGACATCCATCCAGAGTATGAGCCTCCCTTCCTTCTCCACTGCGTACAACAAGGTGCCGTCATATCCTATCCATAGGGCCTATGTTCTCTACTTTGAATACCCTTAGTCCAATACTGTCATTCATGATTATTGGGAGTCCTAGTACCTTTCCTAATGTTTTCCCAGGAGTCCCCTTACAGTCATCGTTGAACCAGACTCTGGTCAGCTGCCTGAATTGACAGCCTGAAAGTCTGGGATGTTTCTTTCCCTTAAATAAATGCTGTATTTGTTCGTCGCTGATCCAGGATGGAATCTGTCCCTGACTAACCTGATCAAGGTTCTCTCTCAACTGTTCTATCATCCACTGTCCATACATGCTGCACAGAGTCCAGTTCTGTTGCCTGCTGTCATCTTCCAATTTCCCTTTTATTATCTGATTGATTGTTTTGGCATGTCCTTCCAACACAGTTATCATAAGGCTACTGGCTTTATTCCCAACTAGATCACCTTCGGTATCCTACCTACTAGTCTCATTAATTATGTTCCAAGTCTGTTTTACTTGTAGGGTCAGGATCCTGAGTTTATTGTCCGGCTCGGCCAAATCAAGGGCGGTAATGCTTGATACCCCTGTCCTATATGCTATTGCTAAGTCATTCAGTATTTCTCTTTTATGTCGCTTCTTCTTTCCAAGTTTGGTCTTCTCATCGTCTGTCCCTGTCCCAACAATCTATGGGTCAAGTGGAGATAAAGTCTTTTAAGTTGGGGAGAGCACCACTCTGGCAGTTGAGTCCTCGCTAAATTCACCACCACAGGTACCAATTCATGCTGAACGTTGTCATACAAGATTTTTTCCATTGGTTTTAAAATTAGCCAGTTTCATGAACTGGGGGTGGCTTCAGGACACGGGTTGGGGTGCCTGATTGGCTGGTTTTAGTCCATTCCTAATTTCATACAGAATGAACTTCCCCTGTATGAGTTTCCCGGGGCATCACTGTCCAAGTTCCAATCGCTTTTCTGGGCTGCTTGCTAAGTATCCCATCTCGGGGCACCCATTGTTTGAGAATCCCCACCAAACACCGGTGATTTCTATGCTCACGTAGCAATCATCAGAGCTCCCATTCAATTTCTTATATACTACCCGCTGGTTGTTGAACCCGAACATTATACTTTTAACGGGATGTACCCATAATACACTGTCCTCACATTTGCCTGTGTCTGGTGGGCCAAACCATAAGTATCCTGGCTACATATATCCTGGTGTGTCTGGTGCTTCTTGTGTGTTGCTTCTGGTGATCATGTTGACGCTTATGAAGTAGATCCTGATTATGTTTCGCATGGTCGTTGTTGTCCTGAGGGAAGATGGAGGTCATTTCTGTTGTCATCCTTGTTTAATATCTGAATAGTTCATGTGTAATGCACACGCTCTAACCCTCCCCCTTTTTTTTGAATGAACACCCATATCTGATTTGGGCGTAAACAAGCAATTGTGGTTAATCCCATTAGAATTTATAAGAATGTGAGTTGGTCCCACAGGACCTATAGCGAAATGGGAGTTGCAGAAACAGCTGTACGTCGCCTGGTGTGGTCACCAGGAATCGTTTCATCCTCTGGGTTAATGACTCAATACATTTACTAAGTAGGCACCTAACAGAGACTCATTAGTTTGTTCTGAAATCTCTATCTCTGTGGGCCCAATAATATTGTGTCCTCCAGGTTCCCATGTTTGTGTGCTGTCATTCCCCCTCGTGGTGATGCCATTAATGCTGAAGGTTTCTACCTGACAGTCTGGTTCCGTTTGGTTTTCCCTTGTCTGCACTAATCTCTCAGCATGGTCTCATATCCATGTTGAGGATACACCATCTGGGGTATGAGTTGTAAGGGCTAGGGGTCTTTCGATTTCTTTGTCTTTCGGGGAGTTATTGGGAAGTTCTATCACGTCTGGACTGTCTGTCAAGTTGTTCCAATCGGTTAGAGGAATCAGGTTCTCCAGTAAGTCAATTAGATCATCCGAGGATCCATTATTCGTTGGAGCTGAAATCAGTGGTAGTCATGGAGGAGTATAAACTTTGTCAGGGGTGGAGTCCGGCTGAAAGGATATGTCGGGGGATGTCCTTGATCTGTCACTTGCTCCAGAGCAGTGTCATCTGCCATGTGTACTCTAAGGTCGTGACAGTGGCTGTGTTGAGTGCCAAAGGCTTTTAATTGGTTTACATGGTACCAACTGGTCTTTCCTGTGGCTAGTAGAACCTTGTATACCAAGGGACTCTCCTTATCGGCAATGGTGTGGGCGCCTGAGTATTTAGGGGAAAGAAAGGAACTGTGGCTGTATATCTGTAGCATCACCTGTTGTCCTAAAGAATATTCAACAGGGTTAACTTAGCTGTGAAAGTAAGCTTTACTTAATTTCCTTTTGGTTCCTAACCTGACAGCTGCTGCTAACTGCTTGGCCTTGATATTTTCGGTGAGCTGCTACACCACATTTTCATTGGTGAGGGCAATGACAGCAGGTTCTGCGAGGTCAAGTCTGAACAGGTAGTCGACCCCTCTCATGGGCCGGCCTGTCATTGGAGTATGGGGGATATACCCTGTGGATCATGAGATGGTGTTGCATATCATCATAAGGACAAACGCAAGTACTGTGTCCCAGGTTTTATTGTTCTTAATTCGGGCTCAGGCATTATTTCAGGGAATATCAGGTTCCATGAGGTTCGATCTTGGAGTGGCAAAGACACTTCTTAATGAATCCCACCTGGGGTGCCAATTTGTTGCGCTGCCACACAGTATGTTTAGCCCGTATACCCTGCAAAGGACCGTGAGTCGATTCTTAATAGTAATATGAAATGATCTATGTTAGTTACAACAGAATTACTATTATAATAATTATTATGCTACAAACTAACAATTAATACTATAAATCTGACAATTAATACTGTAAATCTAAGTCAGCATCTTGTTCTGTAACTTAACTTGAAATGATCAAACATCACCACACTAGACCTTGGCCTTGATCCATGTGGTGATGGTCATCTAGTCTTCCTCTCCCGGTTTCCTGGGGCACCTCCTCTTATGGTGCTTGGGCTTGAGTTACCACTCCCAAGGGTGCTGTTTTAGTGACTCTTATCCTTGGAAACTTCCACACCCCTTTGGGAGATTCTTCGATTCCCACCAATGGATCGCTCAGGAATTGATTACCCTGATTGATCAGACCCAATCGGGCAGTGCCATGGGGGTGGTGGAGTGGTCTTTGGTCCTCTATTTGTGAAAGTGTCAGGGGCACATAGGTCAAGTAGGCTTCCCAGATAAGAGTGTGAGGTGTCCTTTTGTTCCGGAAACAATGTTTCCCATTGTCTGGTAAATAGGCTTAGTCAATTATGTATTGTGCTGTATATCACTGCAGCCTGTCTGTCTGGGTCTGCAGCTTGTTTATTTCAGTATCTTTGCACAGAGATTTTGGCCAATGCTTGGCTTGGTTTCCCAGCATGCTTGGTGTATTATCCGATTCTGCCATTTTTCAGTGGCCTGTCTGGCCACACCAGATGTGAGGCAAACTTCCATCGATCAAAAAATTGTGAATGTTGAAAATCTGAAACAAACCGAGATTGCTCGAGAAACTCAACAAGTCTGGCAGCACCTGTGAAGAGAGCGCAGAGTTGACCTTTTGAGTCCAGTGAACATTCTTTAAAACTGAAACAACCCAGGTAAAGGTAATTATGTATGCTGATGACAGGACGTGGGATGGAAAAAGATTGAGCAAATAGATGGAGGTGGAAAGAAAGGTAGGCAGACAAAAGATTGTTTGATAGTATGGCATCTGGCAGGCCTTCCCTGTTACATAAGCAAACATTTGTATTATTTTAAACACACAGTCATCCACACAAGTTGAGTGGTTTTGTTTCTCAACTGAAAATAGTTCATTTTGTAACATGACAATTTAAATATGATGGACGTTTTATCTCAAGATGAATACTAACATCTGTTATCAAGTCTTGCATGGTCGTAGAAAATGCCTGATGTCATTTGGGTATGTTTACTTTTCAACATGAACATCATGTATCACAAATACTTTCTCATCTGGCTTTAGTAGTGTCACATTTTGTCTTCTCATAGTGCGGGTTGTTCAGGGGACGGAAAGCCATGTCCGCTTTCCCATGGCAATAGTTGCTGTATTCTGTGATTTAAATATTGAGCAGAGCAGAGCAACCAATGTGATACTTCATGTGAAAGGGTAAATGTTGGAAAGTAAGTTTGGGGTTGGGATGCCAGGTGGGTAGGGTTCCAGGATGCAGGTATGTAGGACGCCAGGGTGCCCTGAGGAGGGAGATCAGGATGCTGGCAAAGTAGAGTGCCATATAGGAAAGGTGCCAAGTAGTTAAGGTTCCAATTGAGTGGGTGCCGGGAAAGTTTATGGAATGTTTAAGATGGTTTGGTATGGGTGGAAATCTCATACCCAGTGGGGATGGGTGTTGTGCCCAGCAAGGGGGAGGGGTCCTTGGACATGGTTGTGAGGTATGGTTGGGGGTGGATAAGAGAATCGGGTCAGGTAGCTGAGTATGTAAGTGGTCTAGGGCTTTGTAAGTGGAGGGGTGCATGGTAAGTTTGGGGAGGGAGGACATGGTCATTTTAATCATTACCTAGCAATTCGACTGACAGAACTCACCTGTTGGTGAGCAGGCAATTCATTTGCAATTGGCATTTTTTTCTTTATTTATTCACGGGATGAGGGCGTTGCTGGCTAGGCAGCATTTATCGCCCAGAGGGCAGTTATGAGTCAACCACATTGCTGTGGTCTGAAGTCACATGTAGACCAGACCAGGTAAGGATAGCAGTTTCCTTCCCTAAAGGACGTTGGTGAACCAAAGAGAGCAAGAGCTGCAGATGCTGGAGTCAGAGATAACAAAATGTTATTAGTGAACCAGATGAGTTTTTCCAATAATCAACAATGGATTCATGGTCATCGTCATTGAACTCTTCATTCCAGATATTCATTGAATTCAAATTCCACCATCTGCCATGGCAGGATTTGAACCCAGGTCCCCAGGGCATTATCTGGGTCATTGGATTAACAGTCCAGTGATAACCACCTCCCCAACTATCTAACTATTTGACAGACTACCGTGGACCTCTTCCATCACTTTGCTGATGATGAGGAGTAGACATGATGGGTGCTCATAGCCAGGTTGAATTTATCCTGGTCTTTGTGTATATACCCGGACAATTTTCCACATTGCTATCTCGATGTCAGTGTTGCAGGTGTAATTGAACAGCCTGGCCAGAAGACCAATAAGTTCTACAGCACAAGGCTTCAGTGTTGTGGCTATAATGCTTTCTGGGCCATTAGCCTTTGCCATGACATGCAATGTCTTGCAGCCATTTCTTGATATCGTATAGAGTGAATTAAACTAGCTGAAGGCTGGAATCTGTGAGTCTAGAGACCTTCAGAGATTATTACATGATAGAGCATGCAAATTCTTTACATAGCAGCTATTTTGTGCAAAAGGCAATGAAAGTTCACTAGTTCGCTATGTATTAAATGAAGCCTTTTCCCACTAATGAAACTGAAAGTGTTCTCTGGGCCTTTTCACACTTGCTGCCATTTTATCCATACAGCTGGAAATATCCTGCCATTCAGTAGATTTGAACTTCCTTGCAACATGTGATTTGGACACACAGACGGCCCAGGGAAACGGTTCTTTATTTCACTGGAATCAGGTCATTTAATCATGAAGGGAAATTAAGTATTAACAAGGAGCTATATACATTATGTATGGAATGGCTGTGAGGGTTAAATTGGGCTGAGGAAATTCTTTGTCTGTCTGCTCCCCCATTCCTGTCAGCCATCCTTCCACTGGTGAGAGCCCATTCAACTGCCCCAGTTACTTTTCTTCACCGTCAGCACCAGCTGGTGGATGTCCAGAGAACTATTCAGCTCGCTTGCTAAGTGTCCTCCAGCACTGTCACCACATGCTGCTGGAAATCCTGTTACACAGGTTCTATGAAAAATAGTACTTTTCATAATCACCAGCTGTCACGAAGCATCTCACAGCCCAAAAGTGTGCTTTTGAAGTATCGTCATGATGTAATAACAGAGAAAAGGCAGCCAATTCTCACACAATAAACTTTTGAAAACATACGATAATGACCAGATAACTTGTTACTGGGATGTCGATTGAAGGATAAATATTGGCCAACTACTTGCAATAACTCCTTGGTCCTGTTCAAGATAACATCAGGGATCTTTTACCTCTGTCTGAGAGGACAAATGGGCCTTCAGTTTAATGCCTAACCTTAGAGAAATCTCCTCCATTAGCCCAGCGCTCCTTTATCAGTTCTCGACTGGAGAAACATTCTCAAATGCTGGTGTGGGTTTTAAAGCTTTAACCATATAAATCATGGTAACAGATATTTTCAGCTGCTGCACAGCCAACACACAATGATAAAACACTCAACAAGGGTTAGCCAAGGTTGGTTAAGACTCTGGAATGCTGGGTTTGAGCATTGTAATGTCTATTAATTAAAATAAACTCAACAACCTAGTTCTGAAATGAAATCGGGAATGGAGGAATATTAAGGTCTGACATTCCTAATGTTGTATGGCATCACTTGGCAGACTGGGTGCAGACACCTGTACTGCCAAATGAGTTATTATTCTGCCTCCTCCAGGCTGAAAGAACTGGGCAAATGATATTGAGATTTACCTTCTGCTGTAACCATTGGTAGAAATCCTGGAGAAATTGTGAGTTGCTGATTTTCTTTTCCAAAGTTATGATGGGAGAAAGCCCTCAGAAATTATTGGCATAGCTTGAAATTGCATAAAGTCAATCTCACACTTAAGAATTGTCCAGCCAAAGAAATCCTCCCTTTCACTTGCAAAACTTCAGGTGAAGTCAGGGTATAGCTTGCAAAGTAATAACAAGGTCAGTAAAAGGAGCAGTGTCAGTGAAAATATATATCTGATGACAGAGCTACTTCAATACTGCAATAAACCACAAGACTAGCTGACAAAACTGAAAAAAAAAACAAATTCTTATTGCTAAGACATGCCACTTAGGAGACAAAAGCTTCTCCTACATCCAATCCAAACCTGGCAAATCTCCAAAGGAGACTTTGGAATACAGCAACACTTGTTCTGGCAAGAACTCAAACATTCAGAGAATCCTAAATGGTTCTGGCATGAGATTTATAGGACCTCAGATGAGGGTCAAAATAAAGGCATACAGATCTCCATTTTCTTTGTTCCTGTGCAAAACCGGACCAAGAAAAGGCTGTAACTAAAAAAATACAAAAAATGCTGAGAAAACTCAGCAGATCTGGCCGCATTTTTGGAGAGACAAATAGTTAACAATTCAAGTCTTTCTTCCAAAGCTCAGACAACTCCTTGTATCTCCTCCTCTTTTTAAAGCAGTATCCTTCTTTCTCATTTTCAGACTATAGTCCAAAAGAAATGTCTTTTACAATATATACAACACCATTGTATAGTCCTTGAATAATTTGATAATTCCAAACAGCATGACTTTACATTGTTAAAGTCCATCTGGTGTTACAAGAACTGATAGTTCTTTGACTGTATCAGCCATTGGATACTGATATCATTTTAACAAGTCAATTTTTGCAACCAACTTTGCTTCTTCAATCCTACCCTACCAAAATGATTCTCCAATTTGGAATGAGATCTGAATCTGCTTTCGTAACTACATTGACTTTGTGAAAACAGATGCACAGATGTGGTGATATATCTGGTTTCAGCACCATCATAATGCATGATCTCCAGCTACTTTGACTTGGTTCAATAATGTCATTCATGAACTTTGTTTCCTCTCTCCCTCGAGCTAATTTCTCCTGGTTGAGTCTGTAAGCATGTTGTTTTATGGGTAAAGCAATCCCTGTATTAACATTATGTGTAGCCAAAGATGCTTTTACTATTTCATTCTCACAATTTGATTTTTAAGTCTGTAATAACGCTGTAAGTCACTTTATTAGTTTTCTGGAAGATCACATCATATTCCATTTAACTTCTTAAGTACTCCAATGTTATTCAATGTGATTACAGGAGTGTCAGCTTTCGAATTTTCATTTTCTGATTCATTATCAATATTTCTCTGATATTTTTATTTCATTCCCCATTTTTGACCTCTGTAAATACACTTATTGCCTAACTATCCTCCCCATGATAACATCACTTTAACACATTTGCATGACACATTTGCTGATTAATTTTTCTCTGAAACTTGTCACATGGGTTACAAATGTAGTCTGAGTTTTGGTTTTTACTTTTTGTTAGATTAATTTAAGAGTTCATCTCACCTGATGCCCATATAGCAGTGAAAAAATGAACCGAATCCTGTGGACTTATTAGGAGAAATCCTAATGGCAAACAATGATGGGGAAATTGCTTTCTTACAATTCATTCAGCACATGATTGAAACTGATGTTGAGGTGGGAAAGTTCCCACCATAGAGATCAAGGCCTTTGTGGGAAGATTTCTTCAAGGTGAGAGCTCTTTCTTGACAGTTAACCACATCATCAAGACCATCCTTATAATAAGTTCAATACAGAATTTGCAATTTATTCTTCCAGATTACAGCCCATTCAATGATGGGAAACATTTACTGTGCAGTGTCTTACACAAAAGCAGACAAAAAATAATTCTATCTGCTGAAGTAACATGCAATCATGTTTTGCTCGAGAGAATTTACAACTCAGTGGCTGAGTGATACCTATAAATAGATGTGGCATTTCTCCATCATACATTGCAATCATTCACCTAATTATTCCAGTTATTAAAAAAAAATGTTTCCTGTAAGAACTAAGATGATCACCTTACTGTTCTTAATTTAGATACTTGGAAAACATACCCTTATTGGTTGACTTGAAATTCTAATAGACAAATATATGTTTTATATGTATCTTGTTGGTTGAATAGGTTGTAGGAACAAGAAATGTCAGGATTATAATCTTCCTTTTCAAATATACTTGAATAGTTCAAACGCTTTGCAATTATGCTCATTCTCATTGCACCAAAGCTCTGGAGAACTAACTCAGTTGATTTCTTTTCATCCCATACAAATTTCAGTGGGATGAAAGCAAATGTCAGAGAGAGAGAGTACCCATGGATTTATTTCTCAGCATCATTATTTATGCTTCCAGTTCTACTCTTCTTCTTTTGTTGGCACATATTTTATGCGTATTTAAGGCTTCATCTCTATTCTTGCTACTGTCCTTAAAGTGTTTATCAACCAGGCATTTCTTATGAAAGCTGCAATATTCAATCCTTACACTCTTGGGCCTAGTGTTGGATTCCAACATATTCCCCAGAGTTCCCCGAGTTGACCAAAAATGTGATGTTGACAAACTGAGCCATTTTATTGCAAGAAGCATAGTTCTACAGAAGCGAGGTATTATGGACCAGATCAAACCGATCAAAATATATTAAGAAGATAGCCTAGACCTTTTTGCTTATCTTAAAGGTAAGTGTAAGGCATTGTGTTCCAGATGCAATTCAATTGGTCAAACTACACGATGTTAAGCAAAACACACTTTATTCATGCACTATTGGTAAAATACAGCAAATAAAGAAAAGAATTGTCTTAGCTGTAAGTCTACAGAAATGCTTAAAAAATACTAATTATTACTAATTAGCTAATATTAATATTAGTAAATATTACTAATTAACTCTTCCATTATAGTAACATCCCATAAACACATCCTTGACAAAGGCAAATTCAGAAAACAAATTGTCTCACATGCAACTCTAGCAGCAAGAAGATTCCCCAAATTTTTAGCTGTAACTGAGGGAGGAAAGAAACAGCTTCCACATCTTCAGCATCCCAGCAGAACTGCTACTGAAATGAAAAATTCTGGTTCTGTGGGAGTTTGACCTCACCCATTCAAGTTGCTTCTAATGTTCCATCTTTATAAAAAAAAACCCCAAAGTCTCACAAATTGTTATAAGTGAATCTGCATAGACTGCTCGTCACCTCTGCCTTAAAACCTCTCTTCAAAAAACACAAGTACAAAGTACACCTCTTAAAGCCATAGCGTCATCACACAATTAAATGATCAGGTAATTTTCTAATACATTACTAAGAACTTAACTCCCACTGACTTGTACTACCGATTATTAACTCCAAAATAACAACAATCCTTTGATGTATTACTATGTAAATGCCAACCTCTACATTCTTAGAGTTCTGTTTTCTGTCCATTGTTTAGGAATGCAGTTAATCTGGGTCACCTCAGTGGATTTATAAAGCTTGTGAGAATTTTTTTTATTTCTCCAAGACTCACATGGCTACTAGCTTTAAACCTAAAAATTTACCTTAAGCAGCAGAGCATAATGTCAGTTTATAGTATGTGCGATTTTATCCAGCATCTGAAAGCCAGTTTTAGTGACACAACACAAAGTAGTTTCTTCATTCTAACATGGTATCACCTAATCAATAAGGTTCAGATCAAAAATTCCAGTCTATAAACATAATGCATTGAACTTTCCCATTTTTTTTTTTTTTAAAGTTCTTGTTTTATTGAGAGTCAAGGCAGGAGGTCTGCCATGGCCCACTGTAGACTTTTCTCATGCAATAGTCTACTCTTCAGCCCATTAATTATGTAACCTGCCTGGATGGAGCCATGTGGTAGGTAAGGTGGAAATATTCATTACTGCCGAGACTTTGCGATGTTCATGCGGCTGTCACCATATTTAAACCCCAGCTGCACAGTGCTTCAGGCACTGCAAGTGATGAAATGACCTCCAAAGGAGTTCTGAGGAAGGGTCACCAGACCCAATACGTTTTTTCTTTCACAGATGCTGCCAGACCTGCTGAGCTTTTCCAGCAACTTTGTTTTTGTTCCAAAGGATACTGTTCGACTGTCATCACTGGGGAGATGGTGTAGAAATGCATGTTAACTTTTTACGAACAGGAATCTGGAGGAGTCAGTGGATGGGGTGGGGGAAAGGCAATGCCTCAGGACTGTTCTCGACTTGCTGCAGATCATAAGGTTCCATTGCACAAAACTCAAGTATATAACCTGACTGAAGCCTTAAAAGCCACATGAACTCAGCACTATGCCATGTTGCAACTTTAGTGCCCCGTCTTGATGACTGCTCCTTTCTCCTGAATGGTGAATAAGAACAGTAATGTGCAGAGACTTGAAGGCAAATCACCTAAAGATGCCATACATGCAGTCATTTGGATTAAAAGAAAAGATATTCAGCAGCAAGAATTCTAAAGTAGCCAGGCCCTCTTTAACTTTCAGACAAGACTATTTGATTGAACGTATTTACTATATAAGCTGCTGATACTCGCTATAAGTATGACATTAATGTAGCAATTTGCAGTACGCAACATGTCCCCTCACTTGACTGTTCAGTGCTGTGAACGGTAGCAAGTTGCCTGCCTCTGCTGCTGTGCTAAAAAGCAATGCATGCCTCAAATGTTTAGAGCCTTAAAGTTTGGATAGAAGAGATTGTATGCAAAGAACAATGCAAACCTGAGAGTCTGGCAGCCTCCAAATCAGTGCAAAATGAGTGAGCGCTAAGACAGTAAGCTAACAGAAATAAGATGTATCCCATGTAGATGCATATGTATTCAAATGACCTGGCAGGAACATGTAAGGTGCTAGTTTCCCTGAGGTCCAGAGTTAAGTCCTGAAGAGCTGAAACAATGTCTGTGTAGGTCTGAAAGCAGCCACAATAATGAAGCTCACGCAGTGTCTTTAGCGCAGGTATGGCTGACACATGCTTCAGGTGCAACACTGAGACAGCACAGTAACATACAACAACATGTCTACCCTCTTGATGATGACTGCTGACAATGATGGCAGGTTGTCTGGCTTTGTGTTAATGCTAAAAGGCAAATCAGGACAGGAAACTTGAGTCTTAAGGTAAAGATGAGGGGGCAAATAGCCAAAAGGTAAGCAAAGCCAGAGTTGCTGTAAGCATTGAAGTAGGCACACACTGAATAAGTGCTTGATAATAGAGTGTGTGAGCAGCCCCCAGATGCATCTTGGTCCAACGTGTGAGCTGGCTGTCCTTGCACAAAATACCCTGGAGCAGTATTCCACTGAAAGGTGCCAGTGTGCCCCAAACTGCCGCACTGAGGTCTAAAAGTAGATTGTAAATGAATCTGAGATGTGCCGTGATGGTGCTGTGTTGCTGATGTATGTCAGATGCCAATGTCCATGGATGTGGAGTGCACGTCATTGCTGCCCATGGAGTCTCCCCTGAGATATTAATGTCAGGTGTCCAAAATAAAGGTCCAGAGGGCCAAATGGCGAGCTGGAGCCACCAGGTAGCCACTGACTTTCTTGTTGGAAATTCTTGCATCTAGTTCATATCCAGTGGGTGGGAGAATGGGAAACTGCATATTAAAGAGGTGAGACTAGTTAGTAATGAGGGTGTTAAGGAGTGATAAATCTCACTTGTAAGTCTTTCACCATTTCTTAGTGAGAATCTTGGTCTTGTTGTCCAGGACTTGGTTCGAAAATGCAAACATTTAGTCTTGATATTGAGAAGGACCTTGCTGGACATCTTACATAACTTTGGAAAATTTATTGCCATAACCATGTTGTTCAGGGCTGGGAAGATTCCACCTTCAAGAGAATTTCTGTAACTTAAAACATGACTGACCTTTGGGCCATTATGCAAAATTCTATTTCATAAGATTGACAAGGTACTATTTGAATTGTTTACAGGAGTCTTTCATTCCCTAAGTATTCAGAGGGGATTTAATTAAGGAAAAATCTCACATTCAATTTTAATGGAAAGAAAGCTATGAACCATCATGAAGAATTTTCCGGTATAACTCCAAAGAAAAAGAAATGTCCTTTCTTAAGTTTTATATCTAAGCATGGCTCTGACAAGGGCAATTTACAGTGAACAAAAAAGGAAGCTCAAGAGCTTTCTTTTGTTGTTTACAGTATATTCTGGCATCTGGTGAAAGGTCAAAATCATGATTGCATCAGTTCTCTCAAAGGTAAATTGTTCAAGTGGAATGGTACTCACCGAGCAGAGGCAAATTTGCTGACTCAGGAATGTTTGCAGAAGAGAATAAAGATTTCCTATATGACAAGGAACCAGAAGAACAATAACTCACCCAAAGCTCCTTTTCAAGGACACTAGGCAATGGAGAGGAAAATTGCAACATTACCTCTGGGCTGACATGCACTATCACGATGGTTAGTGATTACTTTGGCTTGACACAATTGCAAGCACAGAAATGATACAAGATTAAAATCTTTCATATTGACTTATTTTCAATTTTACTAAGTGATAAGCAGTTGAGCATGTCTTATCATTGTGGTCACTGAGTGCCCCTTGTTTTAAACAATATTTATTTCACTTTTTGCATCTAACTTCAATTCAATTGGGTATCTGACATATGATTTTGAATATTTGTTAAGAATCTCAGTCTTGAGGATAGTGGCTTATTTAATTTAAGTTCTATTGTAAGAACTGACATGATGTTTATTTGTACATACAATAGTGATAAACTCAGGAACTTGAAATATCAAGGTCTGTAAAAGGCACAATTTTTTGTAATTTTTAGAATGCATCACTTCAAAAATTATTTTATTCTCATTATCTATAATCATGGATGTTGTACCTTTTATGTGTATTAGGGTATTAAGCCAATGGTTCCTACTGTATGGTTCACAAACGTCTTCAGGTAATCTTCAAGCTATTCCAAAGCACAAGTGATTGACTGCATACAACACCATTTCTGGGGCCGTACAAGGCCAGTCCCAGCACTCACATGACATTTCATGACTGGATCAGCTCCCTTGTGCCACAAATTATCATAAGCATAAGTAATAACATTGTAGATTTATGAGTAAGGTTTACAATAGTCATACAACATATAACAACCGCAGTCAGATTTTCAAAATGTGGAGCGCTGAAAACAAAGAAGAAACAAAAAATGGTAGGAAAGAACCAACTGAATATATGACTGAAGTCCTTAAGCTTACGTTAGCCTATTGCTATCTCATCAAAAGTAACACAATTCGTCCCATTCATTCTGACGAGGTTTATTGCGGTAGACAGCAAAAGTGATTGAGTTGTAGTTGCCCACTCGATGTTTCATATGGTCTTTTACTGTCTATGTATTCCACTGAAAAATGTGTTTGAGAATCTTATGGGATAGGAAATAAAGCAGGCCCAGCCAACAGCACCCATATTCCATGAATAAAAAATATATAGGTTTTAAGAATCTATCAGAGATAGTAGGAACGGCAGATGTTGGAGAATCTGAGATAACAAGGTGTAGAGCTGGATGAACACAGCAGGCCAAGCAGCATCATAGGAGCAGGAA